>NC_041391.1:605346046-605369817 GCF_002162155.2 Triticum dicoccoides | reverse complement strand
CATAGGAGGTCTGTTTCCTCCGTTTTGCAGTATGCCACACCCCTCCCGATCAACAGGACCCCCGTTTCGACCATAGGAGGTCCGTTTCCTCCGTTTTGCGGTACGCCACACACCTCCCGATAACCAGGACCCCGTTCTGAACGTAGGAGGTCCGTTTCCTCCGTTCTGCGGTACGCCAGGCCTCGTTTCCATCGCCTGTTCTGTCCAAGCCCTCCCAATGAACACGACCATGCATTCCGTTTCGACCCAGCCGGTTGGCTCCCACGCGTTTCGTTGCCTCCTGATGAACACGATGCATTCCGTTGCCTCCCCATGAACACGATGCATTCCGTTGCCTCCCCATGAACACGATGCATTCTGTTGCCTCCCCATGAACACGACGATGACGCTGTTTCTCCGTTCCGACCCAGCCATGTACACGAGCCCTCGTCGTACGTATGCGCGAGTAGGCGTTCGAGACCCCGCCCGTATGTACACATATGTGGCCGTATTTTCTTTCTTGCACCCTGGCCGCTGTACGTACGTGTACATGCTACGTGCGCGCCTATACTATGACACGTGCGCGCCTCTACATCCACCAGTATATATGTACGCACACGTTCGCGACCAGAATGACAACGCTATGTACGCTTCGACCAGGTGGGTCCCAACTGTCAGGCACTTCCTTGGCTGCGAAGATGTAGCTGTTGGGTCCCAGCAGTCAGGGGGGTGAATCGTTTTTTTTTGCCCGGACGCACTTCCTTGCGTGTGAAGATGTAGCTGGTGGGTCCCAGCAGTCAGGGGGGTGAATCGTTTTCTTTTTGCCCAAACGCACTTCCTTGTGTGCGAAGGTGTAGCTGGTGGGTCCCAGCAGTAAGAGGAAAACGTTTTTTCGCAAAATATGGTGGCCCGTCCGGTGGGTCCCCGCTGTCAGGTGGAGGAATAATTATTTTGCGCGTAATAAGGAGGCACTTCCTTGTTGCGGCCGTGGACCCAGCTGTCAGCCTCTCCACGCACAGTACTCTTCCGATGGAAGTCGGTCATTGACCACATTGACCACGCTGCACCTTGAGCACCATGGCGGTGGACGAAGGCGAGGCCTAGGAAGGGGACGACACGGAGGCAGGGAAGACTCGGCAGTTGTTTCCCACGCAGAGGGGAGTACGACTGTACGAGGGTTTACTGGTTCGTCTGCCGTCGCCGGAGAATAAAAGCAAGTGTGGGTGAGTAGAGGTATGGCTAGGCCAGCGATGGGAGTACAGTGGGGTGGTGAGGCCGGCGCGGCAGCACAGCCGACCACGGGAGGAGGGAGCAGGCAGTCCCGCCGGCGCTTGTTTCAGCGGCTGGAGTAGGAAGAGCAGAGATTCAAGAAGCACGACGGCCGTTGGATGGACATCCAACTGTCACTGCTTGTGCATCAACCTTTTTTTAGGAAAGCCTCAA
Source organism: Triticum dicoccoides (assembly GCF_002162155.2). NCBI lineage: Eukaryota > Viridiplantae > Streptophyta > Magnoliopsida > Poales > Poaceae > Triticum > Triticum dicoccoides. Next base: position 605,368,395 of record NC_041391.1, on the reverse strand, counting down.
ATCTGTGGAAAATAGCATACAGCCCATCTGCCATTATTTCTAATAATTTACAGCCCATTTGCTAATTCTTATGGTTTTTTTGGAGCCCGTATTCTTTTTGTTAGTATTACAGCCCATATTGTGGCCATGGTTAAAAAATTATACGAAATTTTGTATATTTCGATGCGGTCCGAACTGTTTTTAATCCCGAAATTTCGACTCGCATTCAAACTGATTTTAAAAATAAATGTATATCGATATAAAATCCAACAAATTCTCCACGCATAAAAATTAATGTAATTTAAAATCTTGAAATGAACAAAAAATATTTGAAACTAATTGCCAGTTTGATGTGTTTTAAAAATGTACAGGCCATTTCTCATTACTGATGGGCCATTTTCTCAGCCAGCCGAATGAAAGCTCTCCTCGTCTTGAAACATTTATAGCCCAATAGGCCTCACAAAGCAACTTACTTGGCAAATCACAAAAAAACTGGGTTGTGGTCGTGGACCCAGCTGTCAGCCTCTCCACGTACAGTACTCTTCCGATGGAAGTCATTCCTTGACCACGTTGACCACGCCGCGCGGAGAGCAACATGGCGGTGGACGACGACGAGGCCTAGGAAGGGGACGACGCGGAGCCGGGGAAGATGCGACAGTGGAAGCCCGCGCGGAGAGGAGTACGAGGGTTCACTGGTTCGGCTGCGGTGTGAGGCTGCCATCGCCGCAGGGCCTGGCCAGCGGTGGGAATAGTAGGGGGCGGTGAGGCCTCCGCGGCAGCATAGCCGGCCACGGGAGGCAGGAGCATGCGACACGACCGACGCTGCTTTGGGCGGTTGGAGCAAGAAGACCAGAGGTTGAAGAAGCACTATGGCCGTTGGATGGACATCGTACAGCCACTAGAGCTAGAATCGTTCATATTGACTAAGCTGAGAAAGTGATTTGTCCCCGTCAACTTAGTAGGCCCACAAGATAGCCTCCAACCAAGGTGGGTCCCAGCTAGCCGGGGGAGTATTCATTTTTTTTTGCGTAATAAGGAGGCACTTCCGGTGGGTCCGAGCTAACAGCGGGGGGATCGTTTTTTCGCGAAATACGGTGGCCCATCCGGTGTGTCCCAGCAGTCAGGGGGAAATGATATTTGTCGCCAAATACTGGTGGCTCGTCCGGTGGGTCCCCGCTGTCAGGTGGAGGAATAATTATTTTCCGCATAATAAGGAGGCACTTCCTTGCGGCTACCGTGGACCGAGCTGTCAGCCTCTCCACGTACAGTACTCTTCTGATGGAAGTCGGTCGTTGACCCCATTGACCACGCCGCACCGAGAGCACCACGGCGGTGGACGACGGCGAGGCCTAGGAAGGGGACGACGCGGAGCCGGGCCACGGGAGGTAGGAGCATGCGGTACTACAGCCGGCCACGGGAGGCAGGAGCAGGCGGCACGACCGGCGCTACTTTGGGTGGCTGGAGCAAGAAGACCAGAGGTTGAAGAAGCACTATGGTTGTTGGATGGACACCATACGGTCACTGGAGTATTGACTAAGTTGAGAAAGCCCTCCGTCCCCGTCAACTTAGTAGGCCCACAAGTCAACCCAACAATATGATGGGTCCCAGCTAGCAGGGGGTATTCATTTTTTGGGCGTAATAAGGAGGCACTTCCTTGCGTGCGAAGATATAGCTGGTGGGTCCGACCTGTCAGTGGGGGGAACGTTTTTTTTGCAAAATACAAAGGCCCTTCCTGTGGGTCCTAGCTGTCAGGTGGAGGAATCATTATTTTGCGCGTAATAAGGAGGCATTTCCTTACGTGCGGCCGTGGACCCAGGTGTTAGCCTTTCCATGTACAGTCCACTTCTGATGCATGTCGTTCATTGACCACGTTGACCAGCCCGCCGAGAGCACCAGGGCGGTGGACGACGGCGAGGCCTAGGAAGGGAACGACACGGAGCCAGGGAATACTCGGCAGTTGTTTCCCACACAGAGGAGTATGAGGGTTTACTGGTTCGTTTGTCGTTGCCGGAGAATAACAGCATGTGTGGGTGAGTAGAGGGATGGCTAGGCCAGCGATGGGAGTACGATGGGGCCGTGAGGCCTGTGCGGCAGCATAGCCGGCCGCAGGAGGAGGGAGCAGGCAGTCTCGCCGGCGCTTGTTTGAGCGGCTCGAGCATGAAGAGCAGAGATTGAAGAAGCACGACAGTCGTTGGATGGACAGCCAACAGTCACTGCTCTCGTGTGTTTACTAAGTTGATAGGGCGTTGCATGTGCGTCAACCTTTTTTTTGAAAGCATACGCGTCAACCTGTAGTAGGCGCACAAGTCAGCCTCGAATCTATGGGAAACAACATACAGCCCATCTGCCATTATTTCTAATAATGTACAACCCATTTGCTAATTCTTAAGATTTTTTTTGAGCCCATCTTATTTTTGTTAGCATTACGCCCCATATTGTGGCCACGGTAAAAAAGTATACAAATTTTGCATATTTCGATGCGGTCAACTGTTTTTAATGCAGAAATATCGATTCACATTCAAACTATTTTGAAAAATAATTTATATAAATATGAAATCCAAATAATTGTCCACGCATAAAAATCAATGGAATTTAAGATCTTGTAATGAAAAAAAAATGAAACTAATTCCCGGTTTGATGTGTTTTAAAAATGTACAGGCCATTTCTGGGCAAACCGAATGAAACTCTCATCGTCTTGAAAGATTTGCAGGCCAGCAGGGCCGATAAAGCAAGTAGGCCTTGTTTGGGTATTTCTATAGAAAAATAGAACTGGGCTAGCCATTTTCAGCAAGAAAAAAACACAACTGGGCTCATGATGTGGTGAACATAAATAAAACCCTGGCTAGACGGGCTACAGCCCTCGCACAGCCCCGTTGTTACCCTGATCCGTCGCTAAAACTAGTATAAATAACAACTGCTTGTTTCTCAAAAAAAACTACGCGACTTGTTGGGTCCCTGGTGTCAGCCGCTTGTAGTGTAATTCTCTCGTTTATTGACTACGTTGACAATGGCGTGAGCCCCAGATGTCCAACCATTAGGACTAGGAGGAAACATATTTTTGGGCTTGTACTATAGAGGCACTTGCTTGCGTACTGCCATGATGCTGGTGGGTCCCTACTGTCATCCTCTACACGTACAGTCATCTCCTTGTTCCTCTTGGTTGTTGACGACGTTGACAACGCAAGAGGGCGGCGCACCGCGCACGGCGAGCGAACCAAGGCCGCAAGGTGGAGGATGACGGTGAGGCCTCGGACGGAACAAACAGGAGCCGTTGAAGATGCGCCGGTCCAGTCGCAGGCGGAGGGGAGTACAAGGGTTGACTGGTTCGGGCACGGGTGCGTGTTGGTGCTGACATCGCTAGAGAATAACAGGATGTGTGGGGGAATATAGGGAGGGACTAGCCAATGTTGGAGGGTACGTATGGTAGGGCGGCGAAGGCGCAGCCAGCCATGGGAGGCGGGAGCAGGCGGAGCCGACGGGGTGGTTTGGTTTGGGCAGCTGGAGGAAGAAGAAGACAAGAGATACAAGATACACGACAGATGTTGGATGTCAATCCAACGGCTGGTAGGCAGAATCGTTTGTTGACTGGCTAGTAAGTCGACACCACCTTGGATAGGCTATTTCCTCGCGGGTCCCAAATGTCAGAATCCAAATCTGTCATGGTCATGCAGCCTTTCCTATGAAAATTTACAGCCCATTCAATGTGCTAGTTCGAAATAAGTTTGTGGGTGCTAGTGGGGGCAAATCACTTGGCTTCTGTAATGCATAGTGATCTCAAGTAGCCGGCGTGAGTGATGTTATTTCCCTTGGTTGTGATTTTCTACAATATTTCACTCTAAATTAAATGAATGGCAAGCCATTTGCCTTGTTTCAAATAAAATATGACAGTCACAGCCGAGTTGAAAAGGGCAGGAACATCTAACTCCATCTTACAAACTGTACATAAGCACGAGGGTTGATTGTTCATCAGGTTTACAAAAAAACCGAGATTGAAAAGGGCAACAACATCTAACTCCAGCACTGTTTTCGGCAGTCACAGTCAAATGGATCGGTCAGGTCCATAGAATGAACATCCTGGGTCATAAAATTTACTGGATTATGACACAATATGTTGTAAATAGAAGCCCGGCATGTTCAGAAGCTCTTTTGCCCACCTGAAACTCCTTTTTTTTCCTCTTCGACATACCCATCCATCAAAACCATGATGCTGATAAACTTAAGCCTGATGGACAATAGTAACCTCGCATTCAGCAGGAAGAATGTGACAAATCTTGTGTTTGCATGGTTGGCTACATATCGTTCTAGCGTTATTGTCTTCAATCCAATCTCATGAGAAGTGAGATAATCCTGATGCTTACGAATCCACCGATTGGTTATAACTTTCTTACTCCATCCTGTTGCCTAAATAGACATGAAGATTGAAAACATTTAAGGTCTAAAAGAAGAGTGTCGAAAGATCAACAGCTGAACGGTTAATTCTAGTACACTATATGCGGGCTTCCAATGTGCGTGAAATTATCACCTTTATATACAACTTCTCCAGACATGGAAAGCATTGCAGCAAGCCAATAATCTTGTTCAGATCAAAACTATTCATTTGGATATATACGATCTTGACAGAATCCAGCACCATTGATAGGCCATCCATGGAGAAACTCTTCATTGAGCATAGAACATAATATTAGTACAAAATGTGCACTCCAAGATGATATATAAATTATGCGCAGAAATTTAAAATGCAGCTTATGGTTACAAGTGTAGATGACAATATAAAGTACCTGAAGAATTGTGGAGCCAAACACCATATTGAAATAAGCACAGAGATCATGTATTACACCCAAGGTCTCCAGTTTAGGCGCAGAGAGGACGGTTATTTGCAATGTGAATAACTAGAATCAAGGATCAACCTTTGAAGTGAAGGGGCATCTTGGATGATGAGCTGCCTTCCGTCAAAAGAAATTCCAATTCTTACAAGGTTAGGCGACTTTATTTGGAGACAACCGATTCTAACTGTGAAAACAAGCACCAAGCACTCAGCGCAGGGCAACTGGAGTGGATGAGGCTGTGCAATGAGGCCTCCGATATACGAACCCGCACAAGTGAAAGTTTGTTGAGAAATGGGAGTCAAAGGTTTAGTACCAGATTGTCTGGTAGGTAGCATAGCGCAAAGGTGGCGGTGTGGAGAGAGGAGGAAAACCGCAAGATGGACATCGGTGCCGAGGGAACAAGTTCATGGCATTCGGTATGTGGTATGTGATTTCCAGGGGCATAGTAGAACTCAAGCAACTGTAGTTTTGTGAATTCAGGGGATTTCAGCCAGGCGCCCACCTCGCAGGGCATGGTATGCTTGCTCAGGTAGCATGACGGGATGCAGAGGCTTTCAACGGAGCCCTGGTGGGAGGAGATGATGGCTCTGGGGATTTCAAAATCATTGAAGAGAGATAGCTGATGACAATCGAGATTAAGGGGCACGTCGCGGCATAGAGGGCGCCACCGAATTGAGAGGACTTGGGTGCGGCAGCAATCCTTGGTGGGGAGAAGCGAGATGATCTCCCCAAGGATGGCGTCCGGGAGATCGCTAATGGGGTCCACCCGAGATTCTACGGGTTCCCGGGATCCGGTGGGGGCGGGGTCGCCGCTTCTCCCCACGTTGCCGGGTGCGGGATCTACAACAGGCGTCGCCGCTGGCGGGAGCCTCATCTTCTTGGCGCTGGGGTCAGCCGACTCCATTTTCCTCGAGGGCGTCGCGTCGCGCTCACGGATTTGAGCAGAGTAACGAATGACGAGCCTAGTTGTAGTGCAAGCGAAGAAGAAAGGGAGCTGGGGGTTTTCTGTAGGAGTGAGGAAGAAGGGAAGCTGGGGTTTTCTGTAGGAGTGAGGTGAGGAATTTGGGGGTACGAGTGGAGCGAGCTGGCGTGAGGTGGGTGGGAGCGAGGAGGAAGAAGAGCACCCATGTTTTTTTTCGGGGGGGGGGGCGGTGTGCTGGGTGTGGGTAGTGCCTTTTGAATTGATTTTACTATTTACTAGTGTGGATTGGCTGTTTTGTCTTGGGCCCAGAGAAACAATTACTACTAGTAGAGTGGAGACACTCTACAGCTACCCAGAAAAACAATTACTACTAGTACAGTGGAGACACTCTACCGCTTCTGGCTCCTCCTAGGTCATTGAAACGTCTCCCTCTACTGAATGCCGTTATACTTTTGTTCACCGACATGCGGGCCATGCAGCGCGTGGGCCCAAATGCCATCCACCAAATTAGAAGGCAGTATGCAGGCGGAGAGTCAACCCGGTCATAGCGCAGCAGTAACGAGCCGTCGTATCACAAAACCCGACCTACCCGCAGTCTAAGTTTGATGGATGAAGCAACCATCATTTCACTCTTCGCTGAATCCCCTTCTCCCTCACCGTCTTCAAGAAAGGCAACACTCGCATCTGCCACTGTTCTTCTCTCCCAACAAAGGGAAGGTAAGCGGATCCGTGATGTTGGTATATTTTCGTTCAGAGAAAAAAAAAGAACTTTTGCAAAGCAGTAACCGATCCTCACTCTCTTTTTTGTTTCATTGTCATTGCGATTGTGTTTTCCATTCAGTGGTCGCCTAGTATTCGTCAGTTTCATGATGGACCAAGGAGAACTAGGCAAAGATCTGCCGATATTGGAGCAGACATGGGAGGCTGATCCCCATGAGACAGAGAGTTCCAAGAAGATGGAGGCAACCACCGAGCCGACCCCAGATACGCTCACGGCCACTACTGAGATGGTCAATGCTCCGTTTGAGGTTACAGCCCCCGTGACACTGCAGGAGCAACTTTCCCCCTTCGAGGATGTGTCCCCCCCTGCTGAGCTGCCCAAGGTGATTTCCTTCTTTGTCGATCTCGATTGTGGTTTTTCATCTAAGTATATGGTGATTTTTTTAGAAAAGGAAGTATGTGCTGATTAATAATGCAAAATTTTATTAGCTTCGATGCCATGCTATACATAGTGGTTTAAATAACTTGTGTTTCTTATACTGAAAAGTAATTCAGAATTTGTTTCTGTTTCAATTAGAGACCTGATGTAGACAAGGATTGTGTGGTTGTGCATGTCACTCGCTATGAGGCGGACGACCTGAATATACGCACTGGGAAAACAGAGTCCTTAGGCTGTTGGATCCTGGAATCCATTTGCGGTTATACCAATGAAGAGGTGTATTCCAGCCTCACTGTTGTCAGGCGTGTTGTCCAGGGTGTACTAAAGCACAAGAAGTTCAAAGCTACTCCTTCGTTTGTGAGGCATATTGTTCTTGTCAAGCTTACGCAAGAAGATGACGTGGCATGCTGTCAGGACCCCGATCCTAAGTCACACTGATCTAGCATGTAACACATCATATCACTTTGCGGCCTCACGCACGGTATTCCCACGGGTGCCACCTTACCTGGCCCGGGACCGTTTGCGCCTTTTGGCTCACGTATATGATAGTGTCACTAGCATCCATATGACAAAGAACCCGGGCTGACATGGCTAGTCGTGAACCCAAAGTGGCACTAACTTACAGGGACAGGCATCCATGACCCAGCATCGAACGTGTCGGTCATCAGCGAGTGAATCCAGGCTGTAGCACTGGGCTAGCAGGACTCCGGTGAACCGGGCTGTAGCGGGCTAACAGGACTCCGGTAATCATCGCGTGACATTTCCCCGAAGGGACAGACACAGGAACAAAGAAGGACACATGCCGGCCAGCCTAAGTGTTCCGGAGCAGTAGCAAGCTACCATGGCTCAGTGGAAACACTAGGAGACATTTGCCGGTAAGAGAGGCTACTAAGGGTAAACAACTAGATAGCCAGATCCCACACATACCAAGCATTTCAATAGCATACACACAATATGCTCGATATGTGCAAATACAACATGGCATCACAAAATGACTCTACAACTCAAGTATTTTATTCAATAGGCTCCGAGGAGCGAGATATTACAATCATGGGTCTCATGACCCAACATTCAGAGCAAACAAGTCAAGCACAAGCGGAAGCTTAACATGTCTGAGTACAGACATCTACAAATGAAAAAGGCTAAGAAGCCTGATTATCTACCAGATCCTGCCGAAGGCACAAGATCGTAGCTGAGGTAACAAGCTAAACATCGAAGTCCACGCGGAACTACTAGCGAGACCGAAGTCTCTCTGCAAAAACATAAAATAGGCAAACGTGAGTACAAATGTACCCAGCAAGACTTACATCAGAACTAACTACATATGCATCATTATCAACAAAGGGATGGTGGGGGTTTAACTGCAGCAAGCCAGCTTTGACTCGGTGGCTATCCTGAACTACGACTGCAAGCAACTCTTTTGAGGTGGCGCACACGAGTCCACATATTCACCAACCAATACACCACTATGGAACCGCTCCCGTCTCCCTACGAGAACGCCATCCATAGCACTCACGCTTATCTTGCGTATTTTAGAGTATCCACTTTCACTTGTCTATGAACTGATATAAGCAACCCAGAAGTCCTTTACCGCGGACACGGCTATTCGAATAGATCATATTAACCCTGCAGGGGTGTACTTCTTCACACACGCTCTCACCACTTACCGCCGTTTACACGACATGTACTCGGCAACCTTCAAGCGGAAGCCCAGCGAGGGTGTCGGCCACGACCTGACTAACCACACAAGTCTCTCGTCCAGGTTTATCGCCTATTCGGGTTCCATCCGCAAGGAGATCCGGCCGGGGTGTCGCTCACGGCCTCAAACGATGTGTGCAGGGTTCCCAAGCCCACCTCGACGGGTGGATCTACGCCTGGTACACCGTGCCACTGTGCCTAGTCTGTCCCAAGCCCACCTGTACCGGGTGCCACTTGGTAGACTACTAACACTACCTACAAACACCAGAAACTAGTTGCAACTCCTGGACAGAGATCGAGTTGATTAATAAGTCGAGAGAGCTTGGAGCGCCCGGAGCCCAATGTGTGGTAGTAACTAATCATGGATCACAAACACAGAACTCAGTTCCCGAGGACGACTGCAATGAGACAACCCACCATGTACTCCTACATGGCCTCTCACCGCTACCTTTACCAAATCGTGTTCGCACACTTAGTTCACACATAGTAGGACATGTTCACACACCTCTGATTCATTCCCGATGAATCAGACCTGACTCAACTCTAAGCAGTAGCAGGCATGACAAACAAGCATGAATGAGTAGGCACATCAGGGCTCAAACAACTCCTACTCATGCTAGTGGGTTTCATCTATTTACTGTGGCAATGACAGGTCATGCAGAGGATAAAGGGGTTCAGCTACCGCAACAAGTAACAAATATGACGTTGTTGTCCTAATGCAGTAAAAGAGAGCAGGAGCGGGAGAGTGGGATTTTATCAGAATGAACAAGGGGGTTTTGCTTGCCTGGCACTTCTGAAGATAATATAGCTCTTCATCGGTGTCATCGATCACATCGCCGGTACATGTCTATCGAGAGGGGACAATCACCGGCAACTAAGGAAAAACACAATCAATGCAATGCGCAATATGATGCATGAATGTGACATGGCAATATGCTGTGGTTTGTGCTAATGCAACTAAAACCAGATTAAATGAAGTTGGTTTGAATCCAAGATTCAAACTCAAACTCCATATGTGGATATTTAAATGCCATTAATATGATTTGTGCTAAACAGCACCTATAAGTTGTTCTAACATGCATGAAACCAGTACAGATGGATAGATTGGATTTTTCTGATCATTTTTCATATATAAATTATTTCATTCTGAGCTACGGTTGAATTTCTATGAATTTTTGAAGTTTAAATCATTTTCTGGAATTTCCTGATTTATTTTAAATCCAGAAAATAAATAATTGCGTCAGCATGACTTCACGGTGACGTCAGCAAGTCAACGGGCGTTGTCCAGGTCAAATCTGACCTGTGGGACCCATATGTCAGTGTAATTAGTTTAACTAAATTTAATTAGTACTAATCCTAATTAACTAGCAGGGCTGGGCCCCACCTGTCATTGACCTAAGGGGTCAAACTGGGCCCACCCATGGTCAACTGAGTCAGCGGGGTCAATCCCGCCGGCGACTCCACGCCGGCGAGGCCCGAGACGGTGGCGCGGCTCGGATTTGAGATTCGGGCGGTGGTTTTGGACGCGGTTTGCGGCTACGGAAAGCTAGGAGTCTTGCGCATCCAACGGAGGCAACAACTCGCGACGGAGTGGGCTAAATCGATGACGGCGGCAGCTTTTGCGGCGGCCGAAGTTCGGCGGGGAGGGGAGAAGGGGCTACGGCGCACTAGAGGAGGAGCGGGTGGTGGCTACGAGCTCCTGGTGCTGCGCTAAGCACAAAAGTGAGGTTGGCTTCGAGCCTTTGTGGCTCTAGCCACGACGGTGCCATGTCCGGCGGCGGGGAGTTCTCGGGTGAGGTGGAAACGGCGGCTAGAGTGCACAAACGCAAGGGGAGGAAGAGGGGTTTGGAGCAGGGGCTCACGGCGATGACGACGGAACGCTCGGCGAGGTCGGGGACGGTCCGGAGCCGACGAATTTGACGGTGATGGCCGGCGGGTCCGAGGTAGAAGACGAGCCCGGTGAGGTCGTTCGGGGGCTTCTGGAGGGGCGTGGCTCGGTGAGGTGGGTCGAGGATGGAGTGGTGGAGCTTGTGGGCTAGTCGGGGAAGCGAGGGAGGCCCGGTGGCCGTGGTGGCAGTGGACGGCGGCGACGAGCTCCGCTCGGTGGCTGTGTGCGAGAAACAGAGGAGGGGGGAGGAGCGAGGAGAGTGAGAGAGGGAGCCAGGGGCTGCGTGGCGATGCTAGAAGGGCCATGGCGTCGCGGTGGAAGCAGGAGGTAGCCGGGGAAGCAGGAGGTGGCCGAGGCAGCGTCGGCGCCCGTCGGCCACGCGCGCTGCCTACTGGCACGGGGAAGACGACAGGAGGAGGTGGGCTGGGCCGCGCTGGGCCGGTCCTGTTGGCCACCAGGTGGGCTGCGAGGTGAGCGCCAGGTAAGTGCTCTGTTTTATATTTCTGTTCTGTTTTCTATTTTTCTGACATATGTTTTGATTTAGTAATAATACTAAATCAATTTATTTTCTTATGCCAATTTTTATAGAAGCTAGTGGTATTATTCCAGAGCTCCTTTATAAATGGCATAATTTTTGGACCATATTTTATATATATAACAATATATATCCAAAGCAAATAATTATCGGATTAATCCAAATGGCCAAAATTAAATATCCATGAGCTCCTAAAATATTTGTTTGAATTTTACCTCTGACCAATATTTTCAGAGAGCAACATGAACATTTTCTTGGACCTTTTTGGAACAATTTTTATTTGGGTCATTTCCAAAAATGATTTTGAGGGTTTCACAAATCCCCATTTCAAATTTAAATGGAATTTAAACATGATGCACACATGACTAGCTAGCCTTGAGCATACCAGAACTAGGGATGTGACACATGCCTCCACAAACAAGTTTATCAGTGGCAAGGCCACAAGGTTGTCTTCATGAAGGTTCACAGGATTGAGCTGCTGCGGGACGTCCTCGATGATGTTCATGGCAAGGTCTGTCTTGTGTCTAATTATCCGAACCTTGCATGTTATTGACCCCTCTGGGGCTAGTACTCTGTTTGAATCCGTCTATGGGAACTGCTGCTACTTTTGTGTGCCCATGAATCATGTGAGAACCATCGTAATTGTTGCCGAAATAGATGCGTCCTCACTAGTTTTTTCATGAATATGGCATGGTAAGACATAAGTTGTCACGGTTTATCATACGAGCAGTGTGTGTTTTGATGAAATAGAGCACTCGTTCGAGAACTGTGCGCTGACGTATACATAAGTACTTGTAAACACTGTTGGTGCTACCCCACTTGTAAGCAGTTGTGCAAAACACGGCACAGTAGCTCAGCTTGCTTCAACACTAGGCTATCGACCAGCTAACAATCAACAATCTGCTATCTGACATATAAGCAACTATGTATCTTGTTACAGTGGTTCATGCAGTTAATTGAGGCCACAATGTAATAAATTCCAAACATTCAACGCTAGTCCAGCGCTCATGTGGAACACTCACATTAAACTCATCTTCATAAAAATCTTGAAAAGCATAAGTTAAGTAGTTTTATACATCTCAATGATTCATAGAACATAACAAACATATACTAGTTCACAGCAAAAGACAAAGTTGTGAGAAGGTTTACAAATCAGGAAAAAACAAGCAAGGCTTCTCTGAGCAAAGGGCCTCCCGGCAGGCTTAAATTTCCTAGAGTTCACTCTGGTTTTTTCTTGTTGCCACCATCCAGGGTTATGTTCTCTCATTCCAGAATAACCAATTATAATTGTGGTCCCAGCTGGAATGCTGAACTGAACCATGCAGTGTACTGACCAGTTGAAATGCTTGTGCATTCCACTAAATTTAAGCATCATTATTTGCAGAAATAAGCAGACCACAATGCCTCTTGTCCGCGCACCTGTCCAAAAAACCACCGTGCAGCCGTGCCAGCTAGTCGTCGGTCCATGGAAGAACTGGCAGAAAGTGCATTCTAGACTACGATGCAGTTGTTTTTGCTCGTCCCTGCACTGCAATCAGGAAGTAAAACGTACGAATCGGCTTCTTTTAGATTGCGTTGGTCATTCTACCTTAGTTACTACCAATGTAGGAATACCTTGAAGACTGGAGGTTAGATGACGGCAACGAGGGATAGCCATCTCATTTTGCGCAGTTGTACTAAAACTGAGGTGTGTGCTTTTGATTGCGCGGATAGAAACGATACGGAGACAGACATCCCGAAACGATATGGAGACAGACATCCCTGTTTGCGCAAATACAAAATACGGTTATTTAAACAGTGACAGATATTACTACTTTCCCCCGTTTCCTCTTAGAACCAAGTGCTAGATTCATGCTAGAGCTTTCCCACTTTCTTCCCTGTTTGAACCAACGCTTTGAGTTGACTGTATGAACTAGCTTTACTTCTAATAATAGTAGAAGTCTAGGTGGCTTTGGAACAGCGGACGAAAGTAGAAAAGGATCCACACAAAGGGGGAAGAGCTGGGGCAGTAGAGCAAAGCAGGTTTCGAAGGAATATATACCTGAGGGTCGTTGGCATGTGGCAAAGACGGCATCGGGAGGCCACATCTTGGCCACAATACCGCAGGGAGGAAGAAGGGGTCGGAGGTCCTCCCGAGCTGGCGCTCTCTCGGAGAGAACGGCACGGTCGCCGATCGGGACGCGCGGGCAGCCGTTGGTCTCCTCCCTTGTCGCCGACGACAGTGTGAACGATGCACCTACACCCCGTGCCCCGGTCGAGGTTGTCCGGCCAGATTTGTGACCAGTCGTGAGCTGAGAGAGAGAGTGTGGCCACCTATGTCTTGCTTAGATCTAGAGAGCATGAGAGAGTGAATGAGAGGAACCCTAGTAAAGCAAGCGCTAAGGCTCCTGCTTTTATATATAGTGGAGTGATTTTGTTGTACCGGCTTCAAAAAATGCGCTCCGACGTGTACCCGCGAGTGGGTGTGAGAGAACTAGTGCGTGCATGCACCGCTTCTCTTCGTGAGATTACAATATATACTATGCCCAAAGAACATTCACCGCAAGAGTAATAATATAAGTGTGTGACGTGTGAGCTAAAATAAAATGTGCGAGCCGTCTTTTGTTTTTTATAAGTTCTGAGGGTAGGGTGTGAAGGGCACATATGTGCGTGACGTCTACCTGCAGATAGACAATGGGTTCCACGTGCGAGTCTGCGAGAGGACTCGCGAGAGTTGTGACTCGTGAGGGTGCGTGTGCGTGAGAGAGAGGGGGGCACGTATCAATGCAATGCATGTGTCCATAAATCATTATCCGACAAACGTTCGCCACAAGCCTTTTCCTGACGAACGCCGTAAGAACCGTTAGATCGGCATCCAACAGTGTCAGTTTTGCCATGTCATTTAACAGAATAGCCACTCCTCCTACACACAAATCTTCCACGTGAGTGTTAGCAACTGTCGTATGCTCCCTCCGTTCCGAAATGAAGTGCATAGAGCTTTATTGAAAATTAGAACCTCGCAAACTTTTACCGAGTTTTCGTGTACCAAATTGCACATGTAGAATACCCTGTATATATCATTTCATTCATCTTCGAGAGATAACTATAAAGATGGGTGAGGAGTCTACAAAGAAAGACCATCGTATCACCCGCAGCAATTTCAACCATCCTTTAGTGTCGAGGAATATCATAGGAACTCTATATGATATGATTTTTATAGGATTTTTTCCCTTTAGAGCCAATTGGTTCATAGGAATAGATTCATACACTCTACATTTCAAAGGAAATAAACATGATATCATTTCTATAGCTTTAGAGCCACTTGGTTCATATGAATGGATTCCTATACTCCCTTAATTTCAAAGGAAAATAAACATTAGCGTATATTCAATTGAAAAGTTCCTATGATATGAACCAAATTACATCTCTTTACTAATCCCTCCTCATAGGAATTGATATACATGTCATCTCTAGATTCAATAGAAAAGTTCCTATGATGTGAACCAAATGATATCTCTTTTCCAATCCCTACTCATAGGAATTGAGATCCTCCATGTCATCTCTTTCCCTACAACTTCCATGTATACATCTTCTATTCCTAAATAGATAGTACAACCCACTAGTAGCTTTTTTCCAAAACATGCAACTATGGCACAAGAACTATATAGTGTGCCAATAACTGTGAAAGATGGTCGCTGGATGAAGCTAACCCGACAGTGCAGAGATGGGCAAATCCGAGCACTACTCTCCATTGGATATCATCTACATTCCACCAGATCTGCCACATGTACAATTTAGAAGACTCCATGGTTGAACTTAAGCATAATGCACAAACCTCAAAACACAAGCACTTCTCCTTTGTTCTAGAATCTTTTGTATCATAATTGATTTTTTTCTAAATGAATTGCCATTATTTGTTTTTCAATTTATGATTTACAATGCATAACCCCATGAATCTTAACATTTTTATAAAACTAATTGATTTTGAATGACATGAACTATAAGAACTAAATGAACATCTACATCATGCATATATGACTCAAAGCTTTACATGCTATAGTGTGTATTTATTCATAATTTGGTTTCGAAATCTCATGCGTTCAATACATATGTACCTTACTATAGTTTTGAGTAGAGTAGCAAATTTCACGCGGCCCCGGGTATATCAAAATGCAGGGCCCATGCATCATTGCCTTTCGGTCGAACCTACGTCCACAATTTTTTGTACGTGCTATATCTCCACTGGTCCCCGAACCCAAAATGCTGCCTCGTTCCCGTAAAACCAAGCGGCCCACACATATTTAAGGCATCAACTCGAACCCGTTTACTACGATGTGGCCCCGCACACCGTAGTACTCCTACAAACCCTACCACTGCACTCATCATCGGTTTTCTTCAAGAGGACGAGGGAGAAGCCGATTTGTAGTGGAGGCGCTTTAAAAAAAGGATCTGTAGTGGAGACCCCTACCCTAGGGTGCCCTAGGTAGCTGCCGCACACATCATTGTTTTATCGTTTCTTTATGCTCTTACGCGCTAGAGTGAAATGATGGTTGCTTCGTCCATCCAGCTTAATGCGGGAAAGGTGGGGCTTTGTGATTTGACCCCTCATCGCTCATTTTCTACTACTGTGGCGCTACGACCGGGGTGCCTCCAATTCCAACCGCTGCTCCGAACTGTAATTTGGTGCATCGCACGTGGAACAAGACGGTGGATGAGCCACATGTCTGCAAAGGGGTCATGTTAAGTGTGTCGCCATTTCGTGTGCGGACTGACCCTGCTTGAGTTGATACGCCAACACGACAGGAGCAGCCTACCACTTGGTTTTGCTCCTTGGTGAATCCCGACTATATTGATCTAAAAAGATACGTGTTGAACTACCCTCTCCGTCTCTGTTTTTTTTTGTAGGTGTCTCGGTTTATAGGGCCTGCACGTAGTTCTAGGTCATCCATTTGTCTAACTAAATATGAGTTACTATGTCACAAAAAGTATATCATTGGATTCTTATTTGTTGATATGTGAAGAAACAAGAAATGAGGTTGAAGTTAATGCACCACACCTTAGTATTTTGGGATTATTTGGTTTTCGTAAGATGACTTACTCACCTAGGCGGAGGGAGTAGTTGTATTTAAAAGTCGAGGGCGGGGCTTTTCCTGCACAGTAGGTGGGGCAGTTCCGCCTAGTCGGTTCGAGAGAGACGCGAGAAGACGAGGGAGTAGGCTGCTGCAAACATAGGGCTATGTGATTTGACAGCGACTTACTGATGGACAGGTGGGGCCCTGTGATTTGACTTGCCATTATCATTTTAACTGCGGCGCTATGACCGGCGTGAGTCTCCCGATTCCTGGCCACCTCCATATAGGTGCCTCTCCCAATGCTCCACCATGTAGTAGTAGAGGCTGGCTCTTGCATGAGAGTCCACTTTTTCCTTGCCTCTCTTTCCTCCACATATGCAAAAATGCCATGTAAAGCGCACTATTGTACTTACTTGATCCTACAGGTGCTTAAGCTTGCCACATAGGCATAAAGTCTGATGTGGCAAGTTAATCAAGAAGAGAGAGTCTAGTTTGGTGACCCAAGGAAGAAATGGTGCTAAGCGCGTGTACCTAGGTGAAAAGACAATTTTGAGTCTATAGCTTATTAAATGAAGCAAACTTAGCAACACCATTTCATTGAAAGAGGTCACTCCTTGGCAAATGCAATAAATACTAGTACTCCCTGTGTCCCATTATATAAGAACGTTTTTGACACTACACTAGTGTCAAAAACGTTCTTATATTATGGGATGGAGGGAGTACGAAGAAAGAGATAGAGAGGAGTAAAAAATACACTTATAACCAACCTTGTTGTAGTATGAGTGACTAAGTGATGACTATGTATGACATGCCAACATCAGATAGCCTAACGCACTATGTTAAATCTCCAAGGGCGCGACCGGCGAGCGAGGCGGCGGTCGTGGTAGGCACGACCATCATACGGGCTGCTGGAAGCCCTTGGATCTGAGATCCAACGGTCGCATGCTAAGTTCCTGAAAATTTTAAGAATAACCCTCCAGGATAGGATATTCACCCATAGGTCTAGAATCACGCCATGCAACCGTTCGATCTCAGATCCAAGGGTTCTCAGAAGCTTGTATCATGGGAGAATGGAAAGCCACTACCCTGCCGTTCGCACGCTAGCAGTTCGCTCCTACTCGTCCCCGCACGTCCTTTAATACTATGGCGGTTCGCTCCTAGTCGTCCCGTCCATTCACATTACGGCAGTTCCACTAATCCTAACCCTCCTCCCAAATCCATGGCGTCCCAAATCTCCCCGATCGGCGGTGAGTACAAGGTTAGAACCATCACCGGCGATGAGTTCGACGTCATCTACACCCGTACTTCCACGACGGTGAAAGGATGCCTTTCTCGCTTCAGACGCATGTTCGAAAACTCACATGATGAGTGGGTCGCTGGGCTAGATGTTGAGTACACCACAGTCGTGGGACGAGAGAAGGATCTAAAGGACGAAGAGAGGAAGAAGCCCAGCATGATCCAGGTTTGTGTACATAACGTTTGCTTGGTCTACCACATATGCCATGCCGACGTTGAGTGCCAGGATTTTAAGAACTTCCTCGAGGACAAAACAGTAAAATTTGTTATTGTAGACTTTAAGAACGACAAAGAAGTCATGCGTCGGATAGGCCTCGTTGTAGGCAACCCCTTCGACCTCCAGAATAATCGGCTGGTGCCCTCTCATCAGCCTTCAATGCTGACCCTGGCAGGAGCCATGGTTCATCCTTCATACAGTAAACTGGAGAAACCTCCATACACGTTTCATCGTCATGCATGGCAACGGAATTTACTAGATATAGACCACATCCAGTACGCTGCAATGGATGGCTACCTTTGTTTCAATATCTACAAGGGTTGGATGAATTGCAACAGCCAAGTTGGCGGTCCAAGCAACGAAGTATCGGCCAAGAGGGAGAGGGACAAGGACGAAGTCGAGGACGTGGACGAGGACTCTGAGTAAGGTGGCAGTGTCGTTGCTCATGGTGGTTCTAAACTTCTAATTTAGTGTCTACCGGATTAGTTGCATAGTTTAATTTCAGGTGTGCTTAGTTTAATTTGAGGGGTGTGTTGTGTTGAGCCCCCAGCAGAACTTTGTTATGTTTCTTCTCGTTACTTTAACTCTTTAGTATGTACATACTAGTACTAGTATTTCTTTAATAGAATTTAGCACCCCAATTAAGCACGTACTAGCTTTTTTAATAGTACTATATGCATAATTTGGCGACGAGCGCTCTCTATATGTACCACCTTTTTTTAATTTCAGTTTTTTCTCCATGGCGCAATCCATCGATAGTGGAGTACTACTGTGCAAAAGTATACATTTTTTAAAAGGCTAGCGTACTGTTCATCACATATATATAGCCAGTTAAATTCTCAATCTAGAACGACGTGTATGCCATGTAGTAAACTGATCCGGAGGAAGTATAGTAAAAATGAGGTGATTTTACCGAGCGATCGGCGGGGGAGCATAGACTGTCATGCGGTCCCACATGTCATGATGTACCAAGGCGATGCGCGTGTCCGTCTTGAGGCAGAAGCAATACTAGTACGTGGTTTGAGATGATGTCGAACTAAAATGTGAAATAATGGTTGCTTCGTCCGTCTGGGAAGGTTCGGCATTGTGATTTGAAGTCTCATTGCTCATTACTACTATTGGGCCGGTACGAGTGGGGTGCGTCCCCCTGCTGTTCTGCACTGTTATTTGGTGCTTGACACGTTGACCCGGTTGCTATATCTCCCACATGTCGGCGACAGGAAGTACAGAATTCATGAAAGGGAGCGTCGACGGAGGAGTATACTATAGAATTCATGAAAGGGAGCGACTTAGTTTTGGAAAAATCTGTTTTTACGGAGTACGTACCCAGTAGGGTTTATAGGGCTCATCTAAAAAACATTCGTTTTTCCATTTGAAAAGTCTCAAGAGGAAACTAACCAATGCATGTACAAGTTCATGGAAATTTAGTGGTCATTCATGCATTCGTTCTAATTAATGCCTTGGTAACATAACTTCTTGAGAAAAACGAGCGTACTGTGCAAACTACGAAATTAATTCGACCACTCATCGTCTACCTTGGTTGGAGAGATTTTGAAATTGAGCCATAAAGTGGAAAGGCTCGATTACTGTTTGTGGCCTTGTATAGATGCAAAATGTATTTTTTATAGTGGCCTTGTATAAGTAAATGGAGGGAGTACTAACCAAAGTACGTACGTAGTAGGTACGAGGAGTAAACGGAGGGTGTAGTAAAATTTTCTCCTCGTGCTGCGAGCCACCGCGCGCGTGGGCGAGGGAGCGGGCGTAAAGGCGTACAGTAGTAGTAAGCTTCACGTCATCCTGCGAGCCACCGCGCCCGTGGGCTGGGGAGACGGCGTACTAAGCAAGTTTCTCCTTGTTCTGCGAGTTGACGGGACACGTCAAAAGTACTCCAGTATATAGAGCCTTGCCTCTAAGGTAGGCCCCACAGGGTTTGCCTCTTTTTTTAATTTAACATAACGCGTCAAGTCGCAATTTGTTTGTTCACCCGTGGTAGACGATCCTCCCTCCACCAAGTGGACAACCAGTACATGTGCCAAATTACCACATGGGCTGTCTTTTTCATACGGAAATGAGCTCCACCATGTACCCGCGCAGGTGTGGTTGGGAAAGAGACGGGAGTACGTGCGCCGTGCGTGCACCTCTTCTCTTCATGCACGTCCCCCACCTATGTGGGTGTGTGTGAGAGAGATATAAACCTAGACATAAAACGCCGTCCATACCCATGCCTCCGCCCAGTCCGACCACCAGTCACCACCACGGCGCCACGCCCCACTCCTCCTCACCTTATCTCGCATATTTCTCCCTCCATTTTTATATACAAGGGGCCGCTATCAAAATTACAATTTGCAGATATACAAGGCCACTAACACTAATCGATGCAATATTATTGGTGTTTGCCTCGTGGTACTAGCAAAGGAGGACATTAATTATCCCTTGCATGCATGAGGGAGTTTGTAAAAAAAATGCATCTTGATGTTCTGCGCAATGCACGGGCATCTTGCTAGTCCATGAAAACAACACATGGCAAAATTTCACGGCGAACGAGGGATTTGAATCTGTTGGGAGGGGCTGTTTGGATCTTGCCCGGGGTAGCCAAAATATTGGTGACCCTTTTTTCCACCGGTGCCTTTGCCACCGATGAACGAGGAATGGCTCGGGTGCTCATGCTGTCATGCATCCTCTAGCGCGCACGTTGGAGACGAGCTCACACGAGCTGTGTTTTTTTGTCCCACAATGCCACCCGAGCCGCCCGCAGACCGACCGGCGACCCGCAAATTACACCATCCAACCATAGCCGCACACATTATGACAGCAACTCAACCATCCGGACGAAATTCACGCAAACACGTAGAAAAACTGATATTTCATATAAAAAACAACGAAAATCATATAAAATACCGGATTTTCACCCAAACATGACGGATTTCATTACATTCAAATGATCTACGCGGTGCTAGTTCTGGACAGCACAGGTATACAATACCTGGCCTAAATGGTCGCCCGCCGATCGATTTGTGTTCCTCATGTCCGGCAGCACAATCACCGAACTGTCGGGAGCCCCGGAGGTATATGCTTCAGTGCAAAGGACGGCTCGCTTCCCCACTGACCAACTTATATCATTGGCTGGTGCCGAAGATGATGGTGGCCGGCACCGGTTCGAGTTCATCACCGGCCACTACTTCGCCATGGCCGGCACCGTCTCGAGTTCATCCTAACATTCCCCTCTTCCGTGGAGCCCATGCGGGGTCGACGAAGGTCCTCACAACAAAAGGATCCGGCAAGACACCTGATGTGTATGCCTGCGTCGCCTCCGCGGTGGCCTTCATGGGACCCAAGCGGCGGTGGCCTCCCATGTTCTACTTCTCCTCGATGATGGCGGCAGACGCGGAGGCGCTGGCCACCGACTCGTCGCTCTCCGCACACCCGGCTTCTGTTGCTGCTTGCATGGCGCGGCCGCCAGCATGGGAGTCTCGGTCACAGAAACGGGAGACGCGGTACGAGGCGGCGGTGTAGACGGCAGCAACGACGCCCGTGCGCCGCTCCTCGTCGAGTTGGCCTGGAGCGGCGAGTTGCTGAACTGCGCGCCGGCTTGGGGCGGCAACTAGCTCCGTCGAGTGAGGGGAGGGAGGTGGATCAGTGAGCTGCATAGCTCGTATCCGGTGGGCTACCCAGCCGGCTTGGAGGTAGAATAACTACTCTTTGTAAGCCATTGTAAGAGTGGACAAAATGGTGGAGGAGATAGGGGAGCGGCGGAGGTGTGCGATTCTTGGCCGGCGTTTGGCCTCGTTTAAATAGGAGATTAAATAGACGGCGGACGGGAGGAGCTCGACCAGCGTTGTGTTTAACGCCGGCCAGGTCATGAACAGACATGTGACCAGAGTGGGTTTCTCGGCTTCCACACGGGCGGGTTTCATGGAGGCGTTTGAATGCAGCACAGAGGCGTGTTCAGCCGGGCGTGCCGCGAGTGGCGCCCTCGACTCTGACCTAGGACACCGCGCCGTTCTTCCACTGACGTGTGGGCTCTTTGGGTGCATGGCCTGCATGTCAGTGACCCAACGCAGGCAGCGCACAACAGAGGAACCTTTGGTGGGCCAGGGCGGTCAGAAGCGGGCATTTCATAAACCGATGATTGTTCATTGAGTGTGACGTCATCTTTTTAATGTAGTTAAGCCTACTATGTTGATAGCCCGTTTGATACGTTGTGATTCATAAAGACCGATGCAAACATCAATGTTCTGCTTATCACGGATAAGATTGAATAATACGCGTAACAATCCATGTCCTTAACAAAGGGTGCATGCACGTATAGGTTGAGCGTGTGTCTTGCGTCGTGTGTTGTGTGCATGCAGGCGTGCGAGTGTTGTGTGCGAGCAAGGGTGCATTTAAGTGTTGCATGCATGGGTGCGTACGTGCGTGTGTTCGTGAGTGCATGTGTATGTGTCGGTGTTGCACGCCAGCATGCGTGCGTGTGTACGTTATGTGTACGTGTCAGTGGTGCACGCCTACATGCGTGTGTGTCTTGCGTGCGTGCATGCGTACGTGCAGGGTGAGGCTACACGTCAGTCGACTGACTTCTTCATCTCTGATCTTTAGATTTTCCAGCTGTTGGATACAAAATGAAGGGCCTCCAGTTTATCATCAAACTCCACCCCCCTGAGCCGCCAGCCACCATGGGCCGAACCGCCCGCCCCCGCCGCCCGCGGCCGGCCCGCCCTCCCCGAAACCACTCCCCACCGCCGGTCCGCCGCCGCACCGGCCATCCCTCTAGGCCCCTACCC
>NC_041391.1:605314865-605345413 GCF_002162155.2 Triticum dicoccoides | reverse complement strand
TTTTCTCCGGGGATCCCCACCCCACCGCCCAATGAATGCCCCCCCAACCGCCGGTGACTGCCAACCAGAGGACTCACGACTTCGAATACCCACCGACCACTAGTTTATTACCATTTCTGTCCTTCATATACGCGCTGATGGGTGGGCCCTATGGTAATGTGCGTTGCTGAATGTGGACCGTTTGACTGGTCAATTGCTCGTGTTATCAACAAATTACGGAGCTGTATGGTGAGCCAGTGACCGTATGATCACCCTAAAATGTACTCCTATTTTATTAACACATTACAGACTCAAACTACCATTTCTTTCTTTCATATACGAGCTGGCATGTGGGCCCCACAGTTACGCGCCCTGATGGTGCAACACTAGTTGTGCCGTTTGACTGGTCAATTGATTGTGTCATCAACAAAATACGGAGTTGTACGGGTGAGTCAGTGACAGTATAATCACGACATGTATTTGTTTAACAGGTACAGACGCAAGGGCTCATATATACACGCAAGCACTCACCGCTATAAGCGCACACACGCGAACCCTACCCCTATGAGCACCTTCGAGAGAGTGGGCCAGCATATATGATCTTGAGATTTTACGAAGTCACCATACGTGCCTCGTAGTCGAGTGGAACATCTCCTCCCACTGAACGTACATCGCCGGAAAATACTGAAATTAACACAAGATAAATGCGAGCACCGGGACTTTAACCTAGGTGGGCTCGAGAAACCACTGTCCTCTAACCATCCAACCACATGTTGGTTAGCACGACAAAATGTATGTGGTGACTGTGATGAGCTTATTCTAAAGTCCAGTGACCATATCGTGCTTTCTCTTCAAATACAATGAACGTAAGTGTCATCAACAAAATACGGAGCACGCATCAAATGCAAAGTCCGTCAGTGTCATCAACAAAATATGTAGACGTATCGTGAGCTAGATACCGTTGTACTATTGTATATGCTTATTTTCTTAGTGGCCGATTGCGTGTGTGGTGTGGTGGGCACGTCATTTCTAGTTGTGGTGGGTCAACATGAAGACTCATGGGTCGGTTCCATCCTGCGCCACGTATAGGTTGGACCGAGACATGTTATACGGAGACCCATGTGGAGGACTCGGCATACAACACGAAGCTACCAGAGTCGCGGAGGACTCTATCCCCACTGGTGATAAGCCGACTATATATTATTTGTAACCCTAGGCCCTTAGTATGTTATACAAGCTTGGGGGCTAGTTCGTCGATAGTATACACACACGCACAATGCCTGGTATTCACGTGTACTTTGTACACACCCCTATCACTAATATACAGTACCAGGAGTAGGCTCTTTCTTCAACTGAAAGGGTCTGATCCGAACTAGGGTAAAACTTTGCCTCGTATTACCATCCAGCCTAACAGCCAGGGATATCCTACCGAATGATATGATGAAATCATATCTGCCAACTACTATTAGAGAGGTGTGTCGGGGGGGGGGCAATGTGTGCGAGAGAGGCCTAAAGATAATGTGCGTGCGAGAGACACATAGGCACATATATGTGCGTATAGAGGGCTAGTAGAGACCGTGCATGTGTATATATGCATGTGAGAGAAATAGTGTTTTCCAACTGAGATTAGTGAAAAGAGTGGTACATAGTAGTCAGAAAGAGAGAGAGAGAGAGAGAGAGAGAGAGAGAGAGAGAGAGAGAGAGAGAGAGAAACAGAGAGAGCATGTGCGTGAGACACCCCGACACCGTGAGAGAGATTGTGAGCATGTGTGAAAGAGAAATGTCGATGCATATAAAGTGTGTGCATTTATGCGTTAGATAGAGAGATATATAACGCGTTTGTGAGAACGGGGCGAGGCATAGTGCATCTACGTGTAAAAGGCAGTTCTACGCATTAAATTAAAATATAAATGGCATTATTATATTTGGATAAGATCATGAATTTTGCAAATTTGGTATGGATGAAAATCGGTCTATTAGACACCCATACTCTATTGAATTCTAGCATGTGCATGTGTTTATTTCATATTATCGATCCATAGAGTGAGAGCGGTTTGAAATACAGGCAATGGATGCCTTTGGAGTTCATATATAAACATTAATTAGTGCACTCCATGTTGTTAGTGTGAAGCACTTTATACATTTGTCACTTGCATGGATACATTCCAAATTGCTAGCTACAAAATAAAATACATGTCGAATTCAACATAAAGGGGGTTTCGAAGATTCGAATTCATAGGAAGTGCATTCATCTATTTGAACCCGAGATAATGGCATTTTTAAATCAGATGTAAAAGGGGGCATCAATCTTTGTTGTGAGCTTGAACATGCTATATATATTCATACGCATATCTAACTTTTTTTCAACCAAGGAGATTATACCTGGAACCATGCATGAACTGAGGTAAGTTGCATATTTTTTAATATATACTCATGTACAATGTATATTAAAATGTACCCCCTCCATTCAAAAATAATCATAGCTTTAGGATTTTCAAGAGTAAAGATTTGTGAAGTTTGACAAATCGTGAAAGTTCAATTCAAGAGAACCAAAAACGTTAATGCTTCTGCTCCCAAATATTGAACGTAGCGCCAAATAGGCCTGTGGTCACCCGAAACCGCGCGAGACTAATGTTTTGGTGGTAGGAAATTACTGTCCTGACTCTGGCCTGTGTAGCCTATCGGCCCGATGTCCAAAGGTCTAAACCGGGGTAGGTTTGTAACTTCACCAAGACGCCAGTCTCAACCGCCTCCGAGAAGCATTCATACGCCGTGGGCGCCTAAACACCCATGCGCTCGGCCGAAATCTATCCCGCCCACATTTGGGACACCTGACATGACTGTCCTACCCCCAACCCGCAATATGTCCAAAAGTTTAGATGGGGGCAAAGTTTGTAACTTTCCCCAAATTTCAAACAAGCGCGTCTCAAACCGAAACATTTTTCCCCCTTAGTTCCCCGCCTCCCTCCGTTTCCCCATTCATACTCCATGGGCGCGAAAACGCCCTCTCCACCAGCCACGAAACCCCAGCCTCCTCCGTCCTCCACCCCATAGCGGCCAATCCACCACCGCCCTCCTCCATCACGCCGGAGCCGGTACCCCGACGTCGTCGTCCAATGCAACCGCAACCGCAATGCCCTTAAGGACTTAGCAGCTGAAGCCGAGGCAGAGCTGCCTCCATGATGCCGACGCCGACGTGCGCCGTACCAGAACCACTCCGACCACGCCGTCCTGCGCCTCACTGCTGCGGCTCCACTGTCGCAACTGTCCACCGCACCGGAGTTGTTCCCGCTACGCCGTTGTTCGCCGCCTCGGATCTGCTTCCCCGCCGTCGACAGACAACCACCGCACCACACTCAACAACTTGGCCATGGGTTCGTCCAAGGCTGCACCATCCTCCACAACTTCTGGTTTCCGGCGAACAACAAGATCGTCGGAAAAATAGAAGAAGGACACAGCACTGCCAGCAGAAAGAGGTACTCCTCTTCCCTTATTCGTGCAAATCTTACGTCTCCGCTCACACTGTATTCATCCCACGAAAGAAACTAGTTGAGCGCTTCTTACTACATCTTCTTCGTGATACTAAATGCACAGGGTTTCCTCCCTTTTACTATTTCACCTTTGCTAGAGGTCAGTAGCCCGCCTGGATTTCAATTCAGGGTCAGTCGAACTGCAATTAAAAGAAGCAGCACCCGCTTAGGCGCGCGGAGCACCTAGTGCGTCTGTTCCACGGGGAAGCGGCGCATCGGTGTCTATCATAGGGGTGTGGGGCGCAAGAGTTGCTTGCACCCGATCTGGAGGTCGGTGGGGCTTGAATGGATGGCCGGGGGGGCGGTGCCAAGCACGGCGATGCGGTGAGGTCGAGGGGAGGGTGCAAGCAGGGGAGGAATACTGGGCCGATGGTCGCTGGCGTTTTGAGGAAGATCGTCAACACTTACTGGCTGGAGGTAGATGAAGGCGATAAGCCCGTTCTTTGTAAATCGGACGGTGCAGAAAAAATGGACTGACCTATTTGCTTTCAATCGACTGTTATTTTCATAGAATCCTGTAGTAATTGAGTGTGCCATGCAGGTTGTAGAGCTATCATATGTCTCCCATCATTTATTTCTCATCAACCCGCTATCTGCTACCTTTACACTATACTAATTGTGCACACATTTCACCCATACTCACACTATTGTTTTTTTATGCATGGGTATTTCAGACTCTGACGCAGTGTTGATGAATGCAGAAAAGAAAAGACAGAAGTCGCTCCAGTGTAATTCGAAGATAAGCACTAAGCGTTTCAACGCTCTAATGGGTGCAGTGTCAGCAGTTGGAGACAGTAAACGTAGCTCTGCAGTTGATGATCTCAATTGCCACACACAACCATCCCAGGTGCTTGATTTAACTTCGCGCTATCAAATGTGGTTGCATGTTGCATATGGTGTCTAGCTTGTATTGCTTCCAATTTGGTTAAATTGCATCTGATTAATTTACACATTATACCTTTGATAATGACATGCCTTCCTGTTTTTGATACATACTACATATGTCTATTAACCATGTTCATACATCAAACTAATGCTCTTTTGTATCCCTCGTCAATCACTTATGATGAGTTAGTCACCCGGGTGGGTTACTGTGAGACGCCCTACTCGTTTAAAGAGTGCAATGTCATCCTCCCCACATGATTCTCAAGAAACAGGAAGGCTAAATGAAGATAGTCAACGTAGCTCTCTAGTTGATCACCGCAATTCCCCCACACCACCATCGCAGGTGCTTGCTCTTACTTGGCAGTGTGATATGTGGTTGCATGTTGCATATGGTGTCTACCTTGTAATGCTTCTAATTAGGGTAAATTGCATCTGCTTAGTTAACACATTATACTTGTGAATATGACATGCCTTCCTGTTTTTGATACATACTACGTCTTTCTATTAACCATGTTCTTACATCAAACTACTTTTCTTGTGTATCCCTCATCAATGCTCCTAATTTGTTAAATTGCATCTCCTTAGCTTACACATTATACATGTGAATATGACACGCCTTCCTGTTTTTGGTACATACTACATATGCCTATCACACCATGTTCTTACATCAAGCTACTGTTCTTGTGTATCCTGCGTCTATCGCTTATGATGAGACAGTCACGTGCGTGGGTTAATATGAGACGCAATACTCTTATAAAGAATGCAATTTCATCCTCTCCACATGATTCTCAAGAAACAGCAAGCCTAAATGAAGATATTGAATGTTGCTCTGTACCTGAAGACAGCACTTCCCCTACACCACCATCACAGGTTCTTGCTCCAACTTTGCAGTGTGATATGTGGTTGCATGTTGCATACAGTGTCTAGCTTGTAATGCTTCTAATTAGGGTAAATTGCATCTGCTTAGTTTACACACTATACCTGTGAATATGACATGCCTTCCTATTTTTGGTACACACTACATCTATGTGTTAACCTTGTTCTTACATGAAACTACCTCTCCTCTGTATCCTGCATCAATCACTTACGATGAGTCACCTTTATTCATTGCATATTGCATATTATTTCTAGCCTGTTGCCATGTATTGCTTCTAATTTGGTCAAATACATTTGTTAGGGCACCCTTTTAATTTGGCAGAGTGATATTGGTTTCATCTTTCATATGGTTTCTAGCTTGCATCGATTCTAACAAGTTCAAGCACCTTGTGCTTGGTTTACACTTTATACATCATACATATCAATATGTCACGCCGTCCTATTTTTCATACATATTCCATCCTCCTATCATGCGGCTGCCTTACATGAAAGTAGTGTTCGTCAGTATCATGCATCAATAAGTTCTGAAGAGCAAATTTCATTCCTTTTTCTTGTGGATTTGACTTGACAAGGCAAAATCAAGAAAGAGGAAGGAAAAGAGTAAGGAAGGCGATGATGGTGGTCCTCTGAAGCAACGTAAATGGAGCATCTGTACCGATTCTCCTTGTACTGATAGTGCATTACATGGTCCAAGTCTCCGCTCCCCTACTCCACCATCCAAGGTTCTTGCTCTAACTTGGCAGTGTGATATCTTGTTGCATGTTGCATATGGTGTCTAGCTCATGTTGCTCATAATTAGTGTAAACTGCATCTGCTTAGCTTACACATGATACATGTGAATATGACACGCTTTCCTGTTTTTGGTACATACTATATCTGTCTATCACACCATGTTCTTACATGAAACTACTATTCTTGTGTATCCTGCATCAGTCACTTATGATGGGACACCTTTAAGTTGGCAGTGTGATATTGGTTTGCGTCTTGAATATGATTTCTAGGATGTATTGCTTCTAGTTTGATGAACGCCACCTATGACGAGACAGTTTTAACTTGGCAGAGTAATATTGATTGCACCTTCCATATGGTGTCTTGCAGTGTTTCTAATTTGTTGAAGTGCCTTCTGCTTAGTTACCACATCATAGGTGTGAATATGTCAAGCCGTCCATTTTTTCGTACATATCCCATCCTCGCATCATGTGTTTGCCTTTCATCCGAGTAGTGTTCGTCAGTATCATGCATGAATGAGTTCTGAAGAGCGAATTTTATTCCTTTTTCTTATCGGTTTGACTTCACAATGCAAAATCATTACAGCTGAAGGAAATTAGTCCGGGAGTGGATGATGGTGGTCCTTCAGAGCAACTCAAACAGGGGGTCTCTAAAGAATCTACTCCGCCATCCTCCCAACAAGATTTGCAGGAAAACAAAAGGCTGGACAGTCAACGTAGCTGTGTAGATGATGAGCACATCTCCCCTACTCCACCATCACAGGTGCTTGCTCTAACTTGACACTATTATATGTGGTTGCATGTTGCGTATGATGTCTAGCTTGTATTGATTCTAACTTGAATTGCGTCTGCTTAGTTTACACATAATGCCTGTGAATATGACACGTGTTCCTATTTCTAGAACATACGTGTACATGATGAGCACATCTCCCCTACTCTACCATCATAGGTGCTTGCTCTTACTTGGAACTGTTATACGTGGTTGCGTTTTCCGTATGATGTCTAGTTTTTATTGCTTCTGATTATGTAGAATTGCATCTGCGTAGCTTACAACTTATACCTGCAACAATCACTTACCCATAAGACACATTTAACTTGGGACTGTGATGTAGGTTGCATCTTGCATTGTCTTCTAGCTTGTACTGCTTCTAATTTCTTGAAATGGCACTTACGACGAGACACTTTTTACCTGATAGAGTGATATTGGTTGCATGTTCATATGGTGCCTAGCTTTCATTTCTTCTAATTTTGTTGAAATGCCTTCCGCTTATTGTATTCTCATACATATTCCATCCTCGTATCGTACGTGTGAATATGAAACGTTGTCTCTTTTTGTATATACCTCCTATCCTGCGCTTGCCTTACATCAAAGTAATGTTCGTCTGTATCATGCATCAACCAGTTATGCAGAGCTAATTTTATTCATCTTCTTGTGGTTTTGACTTCAAAAGGCAATCTCATAAAATAGGAAGTAAAAGAGTAAGTTAGGGGATGTTGGTGGTACTCTGCACCGACGCAAACAGAGACTCTCTAGATTTGCCACTGCTACTGCTAATGAAGTTGAAGTCCCAAGTCTACATGATGAGTTCATCTCCCGCACTCCACCATCGCAGGTGCTTGCTCTAAGTTGACAGTGTGATAATTAGTTTCATGTTGCATATGTTGTCTAGCCTGTATTTCTTCTATTTTGATTAAATTGCACCTGCTGAGTTTATACGTTATACATGTGCATATGACATGGCTTTCTGTGTCTAGAATACACTGCATTTATCTATCATACCATGTTCTTACATCAAAGTACTGCTGTTGTGTATCCCACATCAGTAACTCATGATTGGACGCTTTTAACATGGTAGTTTGATAGTGGTTGCATCTTGCATTGATTTCTACGTTGTACTGCTTCTAATATTTCGAATTGCCACTTATGACAAGACACTTTTAACTTGGCAGAGTAATATTGGTTGCATCTTTCATATGGTTTCTAGCTTGCATTACTTCTATTTTCTTGAAAATCATTCTGCTTAGTTTGCACATCGTAGTTGTAAATATGTTATGCCGTCATGTTTTTCTTACATATTCCATCCTCATACAGTTGTCGTACATCAAAGTATTGCTTGTCTGTATCATGCATCGATGAGTTCTGAAGAGTGATTTTATTCTTTTGTGTTGTGGGTACAGCTTGACATGGCAAAGTCAAAAAAGAGCAAGGAAAATAATATAGTAGGGAGTGTTCTTACTCGTCGGGTGAAATGGAAAAGGTTCTGTCGTTGAGATTCTGTTGGTACTTATAGTGCAGTAGAAGGTCCAAGTCCACCGGCTAAATCTACAAACACAGTATCACCTGCTCCACCAGCTGCAGCATCTGCTTCAACTGTACCAGCATCTCAACCAGTTACTCGTTCATTTGCTCCGGAACTGGCCAGTTCCAAGCTGCCTTCACACCTAACACTACTTCCGAAGCACTGCTGACACAACAGGACTTGGCAAGATCAGATGAACCTCATGAGAATCAACACCAAGACGGTACCTGACCGAGTCAAGTTGCAGTTGCATGCTCCTTTATATGTACTCTCACAGTTTGATGTACACTAACACTTTCCATATTCGTTGTTGAACTAGCACCACGGTGCAAGCAGAAACAGACATCAGGGATAATGCTTGACAGATTAACAAAATCTAAAGGAGGAAGAATGGAGATCCATTTTGAGGCAGGTTTAAAAAGGCCACGTGATGCTTTAGAGTCAGCCAAGTTAGTATCATAGGCAGCCGTTGCCATTAGGTGTCATGCGCGTATCCTCCCAACGTGGATCCAGTATAGGAATGAGAAAGATAATACCCAGTTTAACACCTTCCTTGACCATTTATCTGTAAGTAATGTTATTCATCGCAATTAGTAACATTGTCTTGCTCTGTCCCATACTTTCTAGCTTCCTACTAATAAGACTCACATTCTTTTTTAAACAGATGAGGTTCAAGTTGGATCCGAAAGATGATGCAACTAAACAAGCATGCACTCATGTTTTTCAATCTGCTCTGCGACAGTATCGGTACCACCTTAGAAAATCTCACTTTGAAGGCAAGGCTAACAATGAAATCGCCCAAACATCTCCAGTGGAATATATTACAGATGAAGACTAGACAACCATCGTTAAACACTGGTCTGATCCAAAGTATCAGATAGGCTATATGTATTTGATCAGACCACATATTGAACTTGTATGTATGTATCTGCCTTACAAGTGTATATTCTTCTAGGCTAACCGTTCTAAAGTGAAATTCCAACAGACAACAGGATCTCGTAGCTATATTGCACACTGCGAGGCTCTTGTAAATAGCTGCTACTTCCTTCTTTTTTTGTGCCATATTATCGTATCTATATTGACTTGTTCCAAATACAGAGGAAAGCCCGTGCGGACCAAAAAGAACCTGAACCGAATGCAGTGGAAATCTTCAAGGATTACCACACCAGCAGGATGAAGGGCATGAGCACACCAGCTCAAGCCGTTGTTGTAAGTCCTTGCTCCTCTTGCCTTGAACTGATTGGTACTGTGATGTGTTCATCTAACTACTTGGTTTGCAGCCAATGTCAGTTACTCTGTTCACGTTTATACACAGTTGTCTTAACATATCATTTCACCTTACATGGTTTAAAAGAGATGAAGGATATTCTTTTGGTATTGATCTGTAATCTAGTTGTTATGTTCACGTGCGCACACAATGATAAAATAGCGTGTTTGTTTTATATCTGTTTGCCCATGATATGAATGATGTCATACTATGTTCATCCTACTTTAAACCATGTCTCTTTATCCTTAGATGTCAACGAATGTGAGAAAATAGACAATATAGTAGGCATGCTACATGGACATATGTTCCGAAAGTGATTTTATTATGTAGTTGGCACTACAATACATGCTAATGCATTACAGTAGTTCACCAAAATAAGTTATGTATAAATGTTTAACCTACTTTGTTTGTTTTTGTCTCATTAATAACTTATCTGGTACACTAATCTACAAGTTCAAACTTTCAGGAATCTATCGAACAAATGATTGAACAGCCAGAACCACCTGAAGGTGACGAGGCTACTACAGGCACAATGTCACCTCTTGCTGCAGTGTGTCAGTATCTCTCCACTAACAGTGCAAAAAGCACCTTCCTGCGTAATTCTGGGTTGGTTGTCAAGGTAACCTCGTCCAAATCGCCTACTGAACAAAATCTTCCTGCTAGACAGAGTGATATATCTGTGCTCCAGACACAAGTCCAATCCCTAATGGATGTTGTTTTGGAAACAAGAATAGTGGTTGAGAAATGTCGTCAAGATATGAATGGTTTTGAAACCAGACTATCAGACATTCGCTTCGTTGTTGAAGAGCAATGGAGGAAAAAAGGTGGAGATCGTGCTGCTCCATCAGATTCTACAGCCTGAAACATTAGCACTCAGGTCAAATGATCTGTGCTTCTATACATCTGATGGTGCTTTTATCTGGAAGGACTATAAACTTTATGCCAACAGGCCTTTTGTTGTATGATTGGAATTTATTTTGTTGTGATACAACATTTATGATGCTGCCACAGGCTGCAGTAATTACGACGCTATTTTTGTATAGTGTAGGTTTATCTTAGTAATGTATTCGACCGAAAGCTTTGTAGGATCCCAACATGCCAACATTCGTCGGGCCCATTCCAATTGGGCTAAAACGATTACGGGCCGAAATTGGCATGTAGCCACTAAAAATATCTGGGCTTAAATTAGCATAAGCTTTCAAAATTTTCTGGTAGGCCTGTACCCATAGTGGACCTTTAACAGGCCTAAACATAATTTGGGCCCTCAGTAAAAATAGGCCGTTTACAGGTGTAAATATCTCGAGCCCATAAAAACATGGGCCTTTAATAGACCAAAAGTGAGATTGGGCCCTGATTGTGCCAAATAACCCACTAGACTTAGCAGGCCGAAATGGTGGCCCATTTACGATGCGGATATTTGACAGGCCGAAATTCGGACGGGCCATAAATGCGCCCTCCTAATACACGGGCCTTTAACAGGCCGGAACTTCGGTCGGGCTAGATTATTATCATTTTTATATGGGCCGTTAATGGGCCCGATATGACGTTGGGCCACATATGGCCCATGGTTTACGTCCGGCGTTAACAGGCCGGAAATGACAACAGGCCGAAAGTGGCCCAAATATATAGTGGGCCTCTAACAGGCCGAATGACAGACATGGCCGAATATGACCCAAATCCTTCACGGTCGTTTATGGGCCGAAAGTTTTGATGGCCTGTAAATGGGCCCAAATGAAGACGGACCTTTAACAGGCCGGAAATACACTAGGCCGAAATTCGGCCCAATTACTTAGCGGACTATTAACGAGCCAGAAGTGACCATGGGCCACATTGATGACAAGTTTAGACCAGGCCGTTGACGAGACGATTTGACAGAGAATGTTGGGCCTTTAGCTGGGCCGGCCCATTATGGTCTGCAGAATCTTGTGGGCCTTTAGCTGGGCCGGCCCATTGTGGTCCGCAAAATCTTGTGGGCCTTTAGCTGGGCCGGCCCATTATGGTTCGCTAAATTTTGTGGGCCTTTAGCTGGGCCAGCCCATTATGGTTCGCTAAATCTTATGGGCCTTCGGTTGGGCCGGCCCATTTAAACTTTGTGGGCCACTTTTGGGCTGGGCTACGTGTCCACATATCATAGGTCCATCTCGACCGTTGGATGAGTGACACCTGTGCCAATGCGGAGCTGACACATGGATCCGTCAGCCAATGAGAATTTTACACGTGGAAAATCAGCATTGGTCGTGGCTGTTAACGGGTTATCGGATCCAAAATCCGACCCGATAGCTTAACAGTGTTCCGTTACGGTGGATGCCACGTATCGGTCACCCTTGACGAAAGCACTTCTGTGACGCGCGATTTATCGTCATGGAAGTGGACACTTCCGTGATGATAATTTTGGTAATGTCATGGAACACTTCTACGACAGCACAAGTATGACTATCTTGATTCTGTCATAAATTTATCATGGATGTACATGCATGACAAAAAACGCGACCTACGGTGACAAACAAGTATCATCACGGAAGTGTATTTTTTGTAGTGCCTGCCTTGGTCTCGTGCAAGGGTGTTGTAGCGCACATCTCCAACAACACAAGATTCATAATGTCTTACCCGAGTATCAGGACCCATTGCTAGTGAGTAAAGGGCATCATCAACTGCCTGCCCATCCTCCCGCATCTTCTTAACCTATGGTTAGAAAATAGACAAGCTGATCATCTTATGTACTCAATATATTAAAAAAAACTAACAATGCACTTCAAAAGCTTACATGGTTCTTGAACCATTTCGCAAATCCTGCCATAACCAGTTTGTTAATGTTTCTTGGATTTTGCGGCAGTAACTCCTCTTTGTAGATGCTGCACAACATAGTGATCGCGTCAAACATCTAAATATATAAGAATGTGCTGCAAGTTTAGTAGATTACGATGTATAAGCTGCAGTACTGCACTTACTTGATATAAGGTAGTATCTCAGGATAGTTATTCAACACATACCAAACCATTTTGTCCAAATCTTTAGGTTTGTCCTCTTGTCGACTCTTCCCCATAACTCGAACAGAATAATCGAAAGCATTGAGCCTGGGATTGTCTTCACCCACCTCTTTGCTAAGCTGATCAGCTGTTTCAATGTATTTTGAGCAGAATGCCAACGCTTCTGTAGCAATGTAGGCCTCTGCAATGGAACCCTCAGGCCTAGCTCTATTCCTAACATAGCCTTTGAAAGTGCCTAGCCGCCTTTCAATAGGGTACATCCAGCCATACTGTACTGGACCTCTAAGTAGTGCCTCATCAGGTAGATGAACAGCCAAATGCACCATCACATCAAAGAAGGCTGGAGGATATATCTTCTCAAGGTCACATAGGATAGTTGGTATCTTGTCTCTAAGACGCTCCAAAGCATCTATCCTGATATTTCTACTGCAGAGTTCCCTGAAGAATTGTCCCAACTCTGCAACTGCTCTGTATAAGTTAGGGCGGCCCAATCCTCTAAGGATAACAGGTAAAACCCTTTGAAGTAGGACGTGGCAGTCATGAGTTTTCAACCCTTGTACCTTGTTTCCATTTGCACTGACTCTCCTTTCAGGGTTGGAAGCAAATCCATGTGGGACTCTCACACGTGACAGGACCTCGCAGAATTCGTTTCTTTTTACCTTGTCCAAGACGTACATAGCTGGTGCCATATCCCGTGGTTTACCTTCATCTTGCACCTGCAAATCCTTTCTGATACCCAGGTGTGTCAAATTAATCCTAGATTTTAAGGTATCTTTCGTCTTGCCTTCAATGTTAAGAAGTGTGCCGATAATGTTGTCACATATATTTTTCTCGATGTGCATCACATCAAGATTATGCCGCAGATCCAAATCTTTCAAATACTCCAAGTCCCACAAAGTGGACCTGCGGGTAAACAATAATCTCTCTTCTACCGTGCCATGCTTCCTTTTCACGCTACCATTACCAGGATGGTTTCCTGGTGTAATATGCCTGACCTTCTCTAATTCCACTTGCAACTCATCGGCGGTGAGCCTCTTTGGCGCATCACGGTTTTCATGCTTTGCATTGAACACATGTCTTCGGTATTTTCTAGGATGCGGCTTGTGCTTGGCAAGGAAACGATGGTGTCCAATGTAACAGATCTTGCTAAGTATTGCGTATGACAACGGATTCTTGTCACATCAAACACATGCATTGTAACCATGTGTCGTTTGCCCTGACATAGTGCCCAAAGCCGGATAATCATGGATGCACCAAATTACAACAGCGTGCAGAAAGAAATCAGCTGGTGGGCTGCTATATAGGTCTCGAGTGAGAACACCCTTCCATAGTTGTTGAAGTTCCTCCACAAGAGGCTCCATGAACAAATCAAAATCCTTTCCAGGACTTTTTGGACCTGGGATGAGCAAGGCCATCATGTAGTTTGATTCTTTGGTGCAGACATTTGGAGGCATGTTGTAAGTGATAACAAGCACTGGCCACATGCTATATGTGGCGCTCTGGTTGCCAAATGGGTTAAATCCATCTAAAGCTAAGCCAAGTCTAATGTTTCTCGGGCCAGCAGCAAACTCTTTGTGTTTATCATTGAAGCTTTTCCACTCACTACCATGAGATGGATGGCTCATTACATTCTGATCTCTGTACTCCTGGTTCCTAGAATGCCATAGTACATCCTCTCTTGTTTCAGCATCATGAAACAACCTCTGCAATCTTGGTGTAATTGGAAAATGTCTAAGAACATTATGAGGAATCCTCTTCACAGCATCGTCGTCTTTCCATCTTAATGATTTGCATTTCGGGCATTCACTTAAGTTCGCATAATCTTTCCGGAACAGAACACAATTATTCTTACAAACATGGATCATATCATATCCAATTCCAACTTCATGAAGGAAATTCTTCATTTTATTGTAGGTGTGTGGCAGCTCAGACGCATCTGGAAAAGATTTGCAGAAAGCAGCCAACATCGCATCGAATGATTTGTTGGTCATTCGCTCAGATGTCTTCACCTGAAGAAAGGTGACCATAGCTGAGAATACTGACAGCTTATTTCCTAGGGTGACAACAACATTGCATTGTTCCAACATGTGGGCCCACCGTTTTTCTTCTGCAGGTGAAGGAATGCACGAGCATTTCGTAGCATTGTTTCAATGTTGGTCAAACTCACTGGCTCCGCCACCACCACCACCTCCTCCTCTTCCACCTGAGCATCAGGCAGATTAGGATGGTGATCTGCTGCTTCCATGTAGTCAATAACATTGACATTCATAGCTTCACCATGATGAACCCACCTAGTATATCTGACCGACATCCCATACAAGTGTAGATGATTTTGCATAGTTGACTGGGGTCTTGTAACTGAATTCATACAACTGCTACACGGGCAGAGCACATCTGATTTTGGACCACCATACTCAGCTCTGATAAAGTTCATGAAGTTTTCAACCCCTTTTGACATATGTAGCGGAGAATCTTCAAGCAGAAGTTATCCAAGTCATGTCCATCTGTTAGACATACAAATTAGTTCTTCTACTAGATATTATAGGAAAAACATATATGCTTTTTTATGAAGTCCATAAAAAAATACCTAGGTCGATGTCTAAAGCTATGGCAAGATATTTGGACGAGCAGATCTAAGTAACGAAATATATGTAAAGCTAATTCAGCAAACATATTTGAGTGCTAAATTATGGCAGGCTGTTTCAGCAGTCAATGAGGCCGAGCACACAGCCATCGAACTACCGAAGGCCATCGCAGCAACAAAGATCGAGTATAAAACGGTGTAGAGCTATTTCACCTAACAGATTGGCTACTAGACCATGGCAATCTACGTCACCATAAATATATGGCAGGATATTTTAGCAACTAATCGGCCATGGCATGCCATCTCAGCTAAGCAGATTGAGTGCAGAACAGGGCAAGGAGGTTTCTTAAGCAAAGCATATTGACAGTAAACTACTTCGGCAAACAGTGAGATTAACAGCGTCTATCAGCTAACATTCAACGCTACACCGACATGAACGGGACCTCAGTCTAGAATGCGCGTACCATGGGAGAAGCTGACTACTGTGCGTCTCCACACGAACGTTGCCAGCGGTGGCGGCGCTGACCGCCGTGCGCCTCCACAAGAACGTAGCCAGAGGTGGCGGCGCGGCTAGAGGACGGCAATCTACGAGAGCGTACTGTGGGAGCGGGAGGATCGCTGAACCGCAGCGCCGACGTATCGGCGCAGCGGGGAGGGCGGCTTTGGCGGAGCGAATGGAGTGGAGGGGGACAGGGGGGAGCGGGGTTTGGGGAATATTATTGGCTAGTTGGCCAAAGGGAGGTTGAATCGGAATTGGGGGGAATTTTTGGGTGTGGGGGAGGGGGAGGATTTTCGCGCGGTAGGCGGTGGGAGTTTGGTGCATGGTCGGTTTCTCCAAGTGCGGTCCCACGTGTCAGTGAAGAGGCAAGCCGAAGCGCGTTCCGTTTGCGTGAGCCGTGTGTAGGAATGAACGTGTGTGGGGTGCAATGCGACCGTGACAGGAGTGCTGTCAGTGTACCGCCTTTTTTCCTTTTAAACTAGGTGCTTCGCCCCCTCAAAAAAAATTTGTTGCTTCGCACGATCCATCGATACTACTACTAGTAATCCGGTAATCCTGACTAAAACGGCGCGGCTGGGTCTTTTCCCGCGCGATATGCTGCGAGGTTGGCTTAGTTGGGTTTTTTAGGACAAGTAATGCTACACCTACGTAATCCCAATTACGTAATTAATGTAATGTGAAACATGTGAGCTATTGATTGTAGATTGGGGGGAGGGAGGGGCCCACCACCATGAAAATCAGGGGAGGAGAGAGAGAGGCAATTTATGTTAACCCTTTCATAGGTTCCCGTAGATGTAGAAAGATGTGAAATGCGTGAATGTGTAGTGGACATACTATTGGACTGCCTAAGATAATTTGTGTACGCATAGACCCTATGTGTTTATTTTACTTCGCATGTTAGATTTGTCTCAGTTCAATAAAAAGCAGAGTTGGTGATGATGGTGTGCATGTCATCCTGCAATATAGGCCGTCCGATCTATATCTAACGGATAGGAAGGAAACTATGACAATTTACCCGCACTTCTCTCCACATTTGCAGATAAGGCTTTCCCTCGTTCAGCCTTTTCTCCCACAAGATCTTGATCTTCCATGCAACGCACGGGCATCTTGCTAGTACTCCTACAATATGTACATTATTGTGAAAGTTCATATACACAGGCCGAGATTAATGCAAACACGGCAGATTTTCATTACATTTCGAACTTTTATAGAACAGAAAAATAAAAGAAACCCGACCCTAAACCTATTCTACGGCGGCGACCGACGTCCTCCATCTACGATCTCTATGTAGGGGGGCGGAGTACAAGACCCGTGAAGTGAAGGTGCGGTCTCCGACGAGGAAGAGTAGAACACGGGATAGGGACCGGCCAGTTGGCACACCATGTCCTGCCGCCTCCCATGCCCTACTCATCCTCGGAGGAGTCCCCGACCTCGGCGGTGCCGGACGTTGGACGGCGGCAAGTAGGACGCGTGGCTGACGGTGCTCCCGTTGTCAGCCGCCAGTGTAGCCACCGCTTGTGCGGTCGAGTCCGCGTCCGGCAATGCCGCTATTGCGTCGCGAGAGTTGACTTGAGTGAGGGCGGCGACCTCGAGCTTCATCCCCGAAGACAAGCTCTCCCGCGGAGTGTTCGCACTTGCGGTCATGGCGGATGTGGTGCCAGGTAGGAGGACGATGCGCTATGGTGTGGAGGTTAGCTGGGTGTTGCCGCTTTAAGTAGCGCATTCCGGTGACGCCAAGCGTCCGGGTGCGTCATTAAGTCGTCGGAGTTGGTTCCTCGGGCACCGAGCCTCTTAACGATGACATACGAACGGATGTCATGAATGCGGGCAGCTGGCGCCGGCTGGGAACGCACCGCGTGACAGCGCGAGGGATGAGGGTTTTGGTGTGCCAGGGTAGTCAGCTGCGGTCGTGGCAACGTTGGAGATGCACTTTGCTCACATGCAATCCCTGCATGTCATTGAAAAAGCAAGACGACCCGGCATGGTCTCAGGTCCAGAGGATGCAGTTGGCCGCGCTACACCACTCCGCGGACGCGTCGCGGCGCCCCGTGCATCCTCAACGAGCCGGGTGTTGGGCTGTGTTTGGATTGTGGCCAAAGTGCACCTTACCAAAATTTTGGTCATGACCCAAAGATTGGTCTTTGTTTGGATGGTTGCCATTTTTTTGGCCTGCCAATGAACTCTAGCCAACTCTAGTTCATTTTTCTTGCCAATGTCGGCCAAATTATGGGCAACCAATACCTCAACCAAAATTTTGGTCATGACCCGAAGATTGGTCTTTGTTTGGATGGTTGCCATTTCTTTGGCATGCCAATGAACTCTAGCCAACTCTAGTTCATTTTTCTTGCCAATGTCGGCCGAATCATGGGCAACCAATACCTCAACCAAAATTTTGGCTACCCAATGCTTTGATGGGGCAACCTTGGGCACAAACCAAACGCCACCCTCGGCACACTGAAACCGACAGTGTCTAGCGACGATATGAGTGTGTCGCTCACCGCGGTCGCCGTGTCCAGAGGCGGTGCTGGAGCCGCGCCCCGTTATTGGCCCGAACGACCCACATGAACGGTTGTCGGTGGCGAGGAGGTCGTGGGCCAACTCCTCCATTGGACTATTCTGTGCCACGTCATCCCGATGGGTATGCCCCACATGTCGGTTTCCCTATTTTCCCGGCCATATTCGAGCGTCAGTGCTCCGTGTTGCGCATTAGGCCTTTCACTATGTAGGCCAAGCGAGACAACATGTTGTTTATTTGAGCCATTCAAGTATAGTCATGTGGCGTTTGCTTATTTCTCATTCCTCTCCAACCCTCTTCTCCATCGATCATGTCGCCCTCCAATCGAGTCCATCCTCCCGCATGCCTCATTTGAACATTCCGCCGAGTATCATTCGCTTGTACCCACCCTAGTCCTCTTTCAATAGATCTCCGTACCCCAACATGAAATCGAGAGGGAACGAGTGGGGGAACGTGATACCTAAGGCGGATTCAAAATTTTGAACCGGTGATCATAGCATCCGCAAAATCATATATAAATGGTATTCAATGTGCGTTTCGTTTTTTAACGTAAAATATTCTCCCTCCTATCCTTTCTAGTTTACATATAAGTTTTATGTGTAGTCAAAGTATCTCTACTTTGATCAAAAAGGTATCAACATTCAACAACGTCCAATCAATATTGTTAGATTCGTACGTACTCCTAGATTTGTACTCGAGATGGTTTCCAATTTGACTATTGACAAGATTAATAGTACATGAGATGTATAATGTGAAAATTATATCACTGGAAACTCCTTTCACATACGAATTTGACTGTATGCTTTGTGTAAGTTGCATGTCAAATATTGTTACTCTAACATATGGTCAAATTTAGCCTCGAAAAATGCATTAGACCCTGTATGCTTTGTGTAAGTTGCATGTCATATATTATTACTCTAACATTTGTGTAAGTTGCATGTCATATATTATTACTCTAACATTTGGTCAAAGTAGTATAGTGGAAGTGGGTCCTCTGACGTAGGTATCCCTGCCTTACCCTCCCTTTCGGTCACTTACTGGTGGACCCCATGCTTGCTAGGCACCGCATGTCAGTTACTCAATGGGTTCAGTCAAGTCAGGGGATCCTCATCCGTAGTATACTCCCTCTATTTTTATTTACTCCGCATAAAACAGAGGGAGTGGTGGTATAATAAATGACGCGGGCGGGGGAGGGGGAGGGACGTCGGTTTGCTCTCAACTGCGGTCCCACAAGACGAAGCGCGTTCCATTCGGTAAGCGACGTGGAGGGTCCAGCGTGCCGGGCTGCAACACGAATGCGACAAGAGCGATGTATAGTCAAAACCGATTGATCGGTCGTCACCGGAACCACTATTCACACCAGAACCTTCGCTGCTCGGCCTACGCCAGCCACTGCCCTAAAACCACACCAAATCTCCAGCCCATTCCCCCACCTTTCGATCCCCTAGCCCGCATCAAGCATCCCCTAGTTTGCCGGAAATCCATGGTGCACCGCAAGATCACTTACTGCAAGATGTTGATGCCGGAGCGCCGCGCAGAAATCGCGGCGGTGGTCGGTGCCACAGACTTCCGTTCCCAATCTTGCTTTGCGGCGGGCCAATCCCTGAGTTCTCTGGAGCCAAGCTACGAGGAGGAGGAAGCCGATCCAATGTTCATGGCGTAGGTCGTGGCGCAAAAGGCCCCCAATGGGTATGAGACGATGGACGTCGACTTCGTGCCGGCGTCCGAGTCCCCCATGGTGCAGGCGTACCAGCGGTTCAACATGGCGATACTAAAGGAGGACCGGGAGGCAGAGGCTCAACTCGACGCGGAGCGCGCGCATGCCGCTGCCATCGAGGCTCTGCTGCAGGCGGAACCGGATGTCCTGGATGTGAACCGGGTGGCGGAGGCTCAACTTGAGGCGGAACACGGGGATGCCGCTGCCATCGAGGCCCTCCGGCAGGCGGAACCGGACGTCCTGGACTTAAACCGGGTGGTGTTGGAAATATGCCCAAGAGGCAATAATAAAATGGTTATTATCATATTTCCTTGTTCATGA
Source organism: Triticum dicoccoides (assembly GCF_002162155.2). Taxonomy (NCBI): domain Eukaryota; kingdom Viridiplantae; phylum Streptophyta; class Magnoliopsida; order Poales; family Poaceae; genus Triticum; species Triticum dicoccoides. Next base: position 605,325,225 of record NC_041391.1, on the reverse strand, counting down.
TAATTGTCTATTGTTCATGCAATAATTGTATTGACCAGAAACCGCAATACATGTGTGAATACATAGACCACAACATGTCCCTAGTGAGCCTCTAGTTGACTAGCTCGTTGATCAACAGATGGTCATGGTTTCCTGACCATGGACATTGGATGTCATTGATAACGGGATCACATCATTAGGAGAATGATGTGATGGAAAAGACCCAATCCTAAGCATAGCACAAGATCGTGTAGTTCATTTGCTAAAGCTTTTCTAATGTCAAGTATCAATTCCTTAGACCATGAGATTGTGTAACTCCCTGATACCGTAGGAGTGCTTTGGGTGTACCAAACGTCACAATGAAACTGGGTGACTATAAAGGTGCACTACAGGTGTCTCCGAAAGTGTTTGTTGGGTTGGCACAAATCGAGACTGGGATTTGTCACTCCGTATGACGGAGAGGTATCTCTGGGCCCACTCGGTAATGCATCATCATAATGATCTCAATGTGACTAAGTAGTTAGTCATGGGATCATGCATTACGGAACAAGTAAAGTGACTTGCCGGTAACGAGATTGAACGAGGTATTGGGATACCGACGATCGAATCTCGGGCAAGTAATGTACCGGTTGACAAAGGGAATTGCATACGGGATTGCTTGAATCCTTGACATCGTGGTTCATCCAATGAGATCATCGTGGAACATGTGGGAGCCAACATGGGTATCCAGATCCCGCTATTGGTTATTGGCCAGAGAGCTGTCTCGGTCATGTCTGCATGATTCCCGAACCCGTAGGGTCTACACACTTAAGGTTCGATGATGCTAGGGTTATAAAGGAAGTTTGTATGTGGTTACCGAATGTTGCTCGGAGTCCCGGATGAGATCCCGGACGTCACGAGGAGTTCCGGAATGGTCTGGAGGTAAAGATTTATATATGGGAAGTCCGGTTTCAGTCACCGGAATAGTTTTGGGGGTTATCGGTATTGTACCGGGACCACCGAAAGGTGTCCGGAGGTCCACCGGGTGGGTCCACATGCCCCGGGGGACTTGATGGGTTGAAGGGAGGGAACCAGCCCCTAGTGGGCTGGTGCTCCCCTCCCCAAGGGCCCAAGGCGCCTAGGGTTGAAAACCCAAGGGGAGGGGGGCGCCTCCACCTTGCTTGGGGGGCAAGTCTCCCCCTTCTGCCCCCCCTAGATGGGATCTAGAGGGGCCCTGGCCCCTCTCCCCTTCCCCTATATATAGTGGGGGTTTTGGGGCTGCCAAGGACATGGGTTTTCCTCTCTCCTGGCGCAGCCCTACCCCTCTCCCTCCTTGTCTCTGGCAGTGCTTGGCGAAGTCCTGCTGGAGTGCCACGCTCCTCCATCACCACCACGCTGTTGTGCTGCTACTGGACGGAGTCTTCCCCAACCTCTCCCTCTCTCCTTGCTGGATCAAGGTACAGGAGACATCACCGGGCTGCACGTGTGTTGAACGCGGAGGCACCGTTGTTCGGTGCTTAGATCGGATTCGGTCGCGATCTGAATCGCTTCATGAATGACTCCACCGACCGCGTTCTTGTAACGCTTCCGCATCGCGATCTTCAAGGGTATGAAGATGCACTCCCCTCTCTCTCGTTGCTAGTATCTCCATAGATTAGTTTTGGTGATCCGTAGAAAATTTTGAATTTTTGCTACGTTATCCAACAGTGGTATCAGAGCTAGGTCTATTCGTAGATTCTATGCACAAGTAGAACACAAATTGTTGTGGGTGTTGATTTTCTTCAGTATGCTTACTGTTACTAGTACTATCTTGTTTCGATGGTATTGTGGGATGAAGCGGCCCAGACCGACCTTACATGTACACTTACGTGAGACAGGTTCCACCGACTGACATGCACTTGTTGCATAAGGTGGCTAGCGGGTGTCTGTCTCTCCCACTTTAGTCGGATCGGATTCGATGAAAAGGGTCCCTATGAAGGGTAAATAGAAATTGGCATATCACGTTGTGGTTTTGGCGTAGGTAAGAAACGTTCTTGCTAGAAACCTATAGCAGCCACGTAAAAAACTTGCAAAAACAATTAGAGGACGTCTAACTTGTTTTTGCAGCATATGATGTGTGATGTGATATGGCCAAGAAGGATGTGATGAATGAAATATATGTGATGTATGAGATTGATCATATTCTTGTAATAGGAATCACGACTTGCATGTCGATGAGTATGACATCCGGTAGGAGCCATAGGAGTTGTCTTTATTTATTTTATGACCTGCGTGTCACTGAATAACGCCATGTAATTACTTTACTTCATTGCTAAACCATTGGCCATAGTAGTAGAAGTAATAGTTGGCGAGACAACTTCATGGAGACACGATGATGGAGATCATGGTGTCATGCCGATGACAATGATGATCATGGTGCCCCGAAGATGGAGATCGAAAGGAGCAAAATGATATTGGCCATATCATGTCACTATTTGATTGCATGTGATGTTTATCATGTTTATGCATCTTATTTGCTTAGTACGATGGTATTAAATAAGATGATCCCTCATAATAATTTCAAGAAAGTGTTCCCCCTAAATGTGCACCGTTGCGAAAGATCGTTGCTTCGAAGCACCACGTGATGATCGGGTGTGATAGATTCTAACGTTCACATACAACGGGTGTAAGCCAGATTTACATAGGCGAAACACTTAGGTTGACTTGACGAGCCTAGCATGTACAGACATGGCCTCGGAACACAAGAGATCGAAAGGTCAAACATGAGTCGTATAGTAGATACGATCAACATGAAGATGTTCACCGATGATGACTAGTCTGTCTCACGTGATGATCGGACACGGCCTAGTTGACTCGGATCATGTATCACTTAGATGACTAGAGGGATGTCTATCTGAGTGGGAGTTCATCAAATAATTTGATTAGATGAACTTAATTATCCTGAACATAGTCAAAAGGTCTTTGCAAATTATGTCGTAGCTCGCGTTTTAGTTCTACTGTTTTAGATATGTTCCTAGAGAAAATTTAGTTGAAAGTTGATAGTAGAAATTATGCGGACTGGGTCCGTAAATTGAGGATTGTCCTCATTGCTGCGTAGAAGGCTTATGTCCCTAATGCACCGCTCGGTGTGCTGAACCTCGAACGTCGTCTGTGGATGTTGCGAACATCTAACATACATGTATTGATGACTATGTGATAGTTAAGTAATGTTAAACGGTTTAAATTAAGGCGCTGAAGACGCTTTAGAAACGTCGCGAACATGTAAGATGTTCCGAGGGCTGAAATTGGGATTTCAGGCTCGTGCCTACGTCAAGAGGTATAAGACCTCCGACGAGTTTCTTAACCTACAAACTAAGGGAGAAAAGCTCAATCATTGAGCTTGTACTCAAATTGTCTGGGTACAACAATCACTTGAATCGAGTGGGAGGTAATCTTCCAGATGAGATAGTGATGTTTCTCCAAAGTCACTTCCACCAAGCTACTAGAGCTTCGTGATGAACTATAACATATCAGGGATAGATATGATGATCCTTGAAATATTCGCGATGTTTGACACCGCGAAAGTAGAAATCAAGAAGGAGCATCAATTGTTGATTGTTAGTGAAACCACTAGTTTCAAGAAGGGCAAGGGCAAGAAGGGATACTTCATGAAATGGCAAGTCAGTTGCTGCTCTAGTGAAGAAACCCAAGGTTGAACCCAAACCCGAGACTAAGTGCTTCTATAATGAGGGGAACAGTCACTGAAGCAGAACTACCCTAGATACTTGGTAGATGAGAAGGTTGGCAAGGTCTATAGAAGTATATTGGATATACATTATATTAATGTGTACTTTACTAGTACTCCTAGTAGCACCATGGTAGTAGTTACCGGTTTAGTTGCTAAGTGTTAGCAACTCGAAATAAAAGGCTACAGAATAAATGGAGACTAGCTAAAGGTGAGATGACGATATGTGTTGGAAGTGTTTCCAAGCTTGATGTGATCAAGCATAGCATACTCCCTCTACCATCGGGATCGGTGTTAAACCTAAATAATTGCTATTTAGTGTTTGCGTTGAGCATAGACATGATTGGATTATGTCTATCGCAATACGGTTATTCATTTAAGGAGAATAATGGTTACTCTGTTTATTTGAATAATACCTTCAATGGTATTGCACCTAAAAGGAATGGTTTATTGAATCTCGATCATAGTGATAGACATGTTCATACCAAAAGATATAAGATAGTACCACCTACTTGTGGCACTGCCATTTGAGTCATATTGGTATAAAACGCATGAAGAAGCTCCATGCTGATGGATCTTTGGACTCACTCATTTTTGAAAAGTTTGAGACATGTGAACCATGTCTATTGGTATGTGCGCATGAAGAAACTCCATACAGATGGATCATTTGGACTCACTTGATTCTAAATCACTTGAGACATGCAAATCATACCATGGGCAAGATGACTGAAAAGCCTCATTTTCAGTGGGATGGAACAAGAAAGCAACTTATTGGAAGTAATACATTTTGATGTGTGCAGTCCAATGAGTGCTGAGACACGCAGTGGATATCGTTATGTTCTTACTTCACAGATGATTGAGTAGATGCTAAGTATATTTACTTGATGAAACACAAGTCTGAATTATTGAAAGGTTCAAGTAATTTTAGAGTGAAGTTGAAGATCGTCGTGACAAAAGGGTAAAATGTCTATGATATGATCATAGAGATGGACATCTGAGTTACATGTTTGGTACACAATTAAGACATTGTGGAAATTGTTTCACAACTAATGCCGCCCGGAACACTATGGTGTGATGGTGTGTCCGAACATCATAACTGCACCCTATTGGATATGGTGCATACCATGATGTCTCTTATCGAATTAATACTATTGTTTATGGGTTAGGCATTAGAGACAACTGCATTCACTTTAAATAGGGTACCATGTAATTCCGTTGAGATGACACCGTATGAACTATGGTTTGGAGAAACCTAAGCTGTCGTTTCTTAAAAGCTTGGGGCTGCTACGCTTATGTGAAAAAGTTTCAGCCTGGTAAGCTCGAACGCAAAGCGGATGAATGCATCTTCATAGGACACCTGAAACAGTTGGGTATACCTCCTATTTCAGATCCGGAAGCAAAAGTGATTGTTTCTAGAAACGGGTCCTTTCTCGAGGAAAAGTTTCTCTTGAAAGAATTGAGTGGGAGGATGGTGGAGACTTGATGAGGTTGTTGAACCATCACTTCAACTAGTGTGTAGCAGGGCACAGGAAGTTGTTCCTGTGGCACCTACACCAATTGAAGTGGAAGTTGATGATAGTGATCATGAAACTTCGGATCAAGTGACTACCAAACCTTCTAGGTCGACAAGGATGCGTACTACTTCAGAATTGTACGGTAATCCTATCTTGGAAGTCATGTTGCTAGACAACAATGAACCTGCGAGCTATGGAGAAGCAATGGTGGGCCCGTATTCCTATAAATGGCTCGAGGCCATAAAATCCGAGAGAGGATCCATGTATGAAAACAAAGTGTAGACTTTGGAAGAACTACTTGATGGTCGTAAGGCTGTTGGGTACAAATGGATTTTAAAAGGAAGACGGACAATGATGGTAAGAGTCGCCATTAAGAAAGCTCGACTTGTCGCTTAGCTGTTTTCTGACAAGTTCAAGGAGTTGACTACGATGAGACTTTCTCACTCGTAGTGATGTTGAGAGTCTGTTGGAATTGTATTAGCAGTTACTGCATTGTTTATGAAATCTTGCAGATAGGATGTCAAGACATTGTTTCCTCGACGATTTTTTTGAGGAAAGGTTGTATGTGATACAACCAGAAGGTTTTGTCAATCCTTAAAGATGCTAACAATTATGCAAAGCTCCAGCAATCCTTCTAAGGACTGGAGTAAGCATCTCGGAATTGGAATATACGCTTTGATGAGATGATCAAAGATTTTGGGTTTATACAAAGTTTATGAGAAACTTGTATTTTCAAAGAAGTGAGTGGGAGCACTATAGAATTTATGATGAGTATATGGTGAAGACATATTGTTGATCAGAAATGATGTAGAATTTCTGGAAAGCATATAGGGTTATTTGAAAAGTGTTTTCCAATAAAAAAAACAGGATTAAGCTACTTGAACATTGAGCATCAAGATCTATAAGGATAGATCAAAATCGCTTAATAGTACTTTCAAACGAACACATACTGTGACAAGATTTTGAAGGAGTTCAAAATAGATCGGCAAAGAAGGAGTTCTTGGTTGTGTTATAAGGTGTGAGTATTGAGTAAAACTCAAGACCTGACCACAGCAGAATAAAGAGAAAGGACGAAGGTCGTCCCCTATGCTTTAGACGTAGGCTCTACAGTATGCTATGATGTGTACCGCACCTAAAGTGTGCCTTGCCATGAGTCAGTCAAGGGGTACAAGTGTGATCCAGGAACGGATCACAGGACAGCGGTCAAGGTTATCCTTAGTAACTAGTGGACTGAGGAATATTCTCAATTATGCAGGTGGTAAAAGAGTTCGTCGTAAAGGGTTACGCCGATGCAAACTTTAACACTAATCTGGATGACTCTGAGTAGTAGACCGGATTCGTATAGTAGAGCAGTTATTTGGAATAGTTCCAAATAGCGCGTGGTAGCGGCATCTAGGAGATGACATAGAGATTTGTAAAGCACACACGGATCTGAAGGATTCAGACCCGTTGACTAATAACCTCTCTCACAAGCGAGATATGATCAAACCCAATGGGTGTTGGATTCATTACAATCACATAGTGATGTGAACTAGATTATTGACTCTAGTGCAAGTGGGAGACTGTTGGAAATATGCCCTAGAGGCAATAATAAAATGGTTATTATTATATTTCCTTTTTCATGATAATTGTCTATTGTTCATGCTATAATTGTATTGACCGGAAACCGCAATACATGTGTGAATACATAGACCACAACATGTCCCTAGTGAGCCTCTAGTTGACTAGCTCGTTGATCAACAGATGGTCATGGTGTCCTGACCATGGACATTGGATGTCATTGATAACGGGATCACATCATTAGGAGAATGATGTGATGGACAAGACCCAATCCTAAGCATAGCACAAGATGGTGTAGTTCGTTTGCTAAAGCTTTTCTAATGCCAAGTATCATTTCCTTAGACCATGAGATTGTGTAACTCCCTGATACCGTAGGATTGCTTTGGGTGTACCAAACGTCACAACGTAACTGGGTGACTATAAAGGTGCACTACAGGTATCTCTGAAAGTGTCTGTTGGGTTGGCACGAATCGAGATTGGGAGTTGTCACTCTGTATGACGGAGAGGTATCTCTGGGCCCACTCGGTAATGCATCATCATAATGAGCTCAATGTGACTAAGTATTTAGTCATGGGATCATGCATTACGGAACGAGTAAAGTGACTTGCTGGTAACGAAATTGAATGAGATATTGGGATACCGACGATCGAATCTCGGGCAGGTAATGTACCGATTGACAAAGGGAATTGCATATGGGATTACTTGAATACTTTACATCGTGGTTCATCCGATGAGATCATCGTGGAACATGTGGGAGCCAACATGGGTATCCAGATCCCGATGTTGGTTATTGGCCAGAGAGCTATCTCGGTCATGTCTGCATGATTCCCGAACCCGTAGGGTCTACACACTTAAGGTTCAATGACGCTAGGGTTATAAAGGAAGTTTGTATGTGGTTACTGAATGTTGTTCGGAGTCCCGGATGAGATCCCGGACGTCACGAGGAGTTCCAGAATGGTCCAGAGGTAAAGATTTATATATGGGAAGTCCAGTTTCAGTCACCGGAATAGTTTTGGGGGTTATTGGTATTGTACCGGGACCATCGAAAGGTGTCCGGAGGTCCACCGGGTGGGTCCACCTGTCCCGGGAGACTTGATGGGCTGAATATGGGAGGGAACCAGCCCCTAGTGGGCTGGTGCGCCCCTCCCCAAGGGCCCAAGGCGCCTAGGGTTGAAAACCCTAGGGGAGGGGGCGCCTCCACCTTGCTTGGGGGGAAATTCTCCCCCTCCTAGCCGCCCCCCCCCCCCTCTAGATGGGATCTAGAGGGGTCCGACCCCCTCTCCCCTTCCCCTATATATAGTGGGGTGTTTTGGGCTGCCAAGGACATGGGTTTTCCTCTCTCCTGGCGCAGCCCTACCCCTCTCCCTCCTCATCTCTCGCAGTGCTTGGCGAAGCCCTGCTGGAGTGCCACACTCCTCCATCACCACCACGCCGTTGTGCTGCTGCTGGATGGAGTCTTCCCCAACCTCTCCCTCTCTCCTTTCTGGATCAAGGTACAGGAGACGTCACCGGGCTGCACGTGTGTTGAACGCGGAGGCACCGTTGTTCAGTGCTTAGATCGGATTCGGCCGTGATCTGAATCGCTTCGTGAACGAGTCCACCGATCGTGTTCTTGTAATGCTTTCGCATCACGATCTTCAAGGGTATGAAGATGCACTCCCCTCTCTCTCGTTGCTAGTATCTCCATAGATTGGTCTTGGTGATGCATAGAAAATTTTGAATTTCTGCTACGTTATCCAACAGGCGGCAGAGACTCGACTCGACGCAGAGCGCGCGGATGCCGCTCTCATTGACGTCCTCCTGTAGGCGGAACCGGACGTCCTAGACTTGAACCGGGCGGTGGAGGCTCGACTCGACGCGGAGCGCGTGGATGCCACTCTCATCGACGCCATCCTGTAGGCGGAACCGGACGTCCTGGACTTGAGCCGGGCGGCGGAGGCTCGACTCGATGCGGAGCGTGTGGATGCTGTTGCCATCGAGGCCCTCCTCCAGGCGGAACCGGACGTCCTCGACTTGAGCCAGGCTGTGCTCTCGTCCGTGCAGGGCACCCGCATGCTCCGCTTGAACGAGTAGCTGGAGGCCGAGGACAACCACGGTGCGGAGACACACGTCGGCAGCGACGGCTGGTTCGCGCCGGCAGCCAAAGACGACGAGGTCGTCTCTTTCCGCAAGCAGTGATAGTTTTTCTTTATGTTGTTGTTTTTATGGATCTTTTGCTATGTAAAAACATATATCTGTTATGTAAGTCGCCTGACTTGGGTCAGTCTACCATTTCAGGCGGTTGGATGAATATCCTACGTCTCCTAACCCTTCTTTCCTTTTTTCCTCACCTCTTTTTCTTCCCCAACAGACCACCGCACAGGCCGTACGGATAATCCCCAACATGCGGTTGGATAAACATACTCTGTGAACGAAAATTATGTGTCAGCGATAGGATGGATGTGTTTGGTTTGTTCACATGCGACATCACGTGTCAATGAGGGTGCGTTCCTTGGTTGGGTTTGCGGCGTGCAGGAGCGACTGTGTGAGGGTGCGGTGCGACCGCGGCATGCAGGAGCGACCATGTGAGGGTGTGGTGCGACCACGACAGCCGTGCGCAAGTGTACCTCTTTCTAATTTTGAAAACTTTAGGCAAGCTTGGCAAAAATGTGTGGCGAAGTTTGGCAATGCAAGGCCTAGACCCAAACAGGATAAGTACGTACGTACTAGGAGTACTAGTGTTAAAAAATAAAGGCGGGATTTTCCTTCGCGGGATTTAATCGATACAAATCCTCGTTTCACGTGTCAATTAATGCGTATTTTTTTCTCCAAAGACCAAAGAGCAAACCATCTCACTCATCATCGCTTGATTTATGCAGCGCCATGCAAACCAACCTTCTCACTTCCGCATGCATGCAGGGGATATTAATGTCCTTGGTTGCTAACCCCATCAATTTTGCCTCGATTAGTGTTAGTGGCCCTTTGCAAATTGTAATTTTGATATACTGGACTTGTGTACAAAAAAATGGAGGTAGTAACTATATTTGACTTCCTTCCCCACTGCGGTGACGTCGACGATATCTTTTTTTTTGTGGTTTGGTGAAGTGCGTTCGACGGAGAACACAATTGAGTTAGACCACGGTAAGTCGTTCGCAAGTGCCGCCTGCAAGCCGAGACAACCGCCTTATTTGCATCCAGGAGGTCCTTTACTAGTGCTACTAGGAGTACTAGTGCGATGAGATGGTTTCTCGAAGAAGACGATGGAGAAGTGGAGTCAGCGAAGAGTGAAATGATGGTTGCTTCGTCCGTGCTTTCATGATTTGACGCCTCACTGCTTTGTGATTTGTGATAGAAGGGACAGGGGAGTAGACTCTGTGCTCTATACTGTACTACATGCGTCCAGGCATGGGAGAAAGAGAAGAGACGTTGCATTTTTCTATTCCTTCAATCAATCAATCAGCGAGCTACGGTTCCATCTTTTTGGCTTTGGCAACACCGTCCACAATGGTTCCCACGATGCCAAAATCTATTTTCACATTTGGCAACACATTGTGGATGCCCTTAACCATACCACTTGGTTTTGCTCCTGTGTGCTATCTATACAAATCTCAATTATATTGCTCTA
>NC_041391.1:605256953-605314629 GCF_002162155.2 Triticum dicoccoides | reverse complement strand
GGGGGGGTTCTTATTTGAGCAATGCTACATCCATGTAATGGTTTACGTAAAGTTACGAACTGATGTGATGTGGGACTATTTGATTGGATTAAAGGAGAGGATTAGGCCCACCCCACCTGAAAATCAGGGGGGGGCATATATAGATTAGATGGAAAGTATACGTAGCAGCTACGTAGCCCTTTGTAAGTCTAGGATTAGGCTTCTTATTTTTGAAGGACGTTGTCCTGGCGGTTTGCTAACATGCGGTCCCACGTGTCAGTGCTTTACCAAGCCGATCCGCGTCCCACATGAGGCAGAACAACGGTAGAAGCAACACGTGGTTAAGTTGAAGAAGATGAGGGAGAAGCGGATTCAGCAATGAGTGAAATAATGGTTGCTTCGTCCCTCCAACTTCTTTTTTTAGCATTATTACTTCGTCCCTCCAACTTAACTGCGGGAAAGGTGCAGCTTTTTGATTTGACGCCTCATTCCTCATTACTACGTTGGCGCCATGACTGGGGTGCTTCACCCCGGCTGCTCTGCACTGTATTCCGGTATGGTACGTGGACCCGGTAGCTTGATGTCCCACATGTCGGCGAAAGGGACTAGAAGATTTATGAAAGTGAGCGCTCCACTCTTACAACAGAGGAGTAGACGACACGACGGCCCAGTGAACTGTCACTTGTACTGTATAGTACTATAGTTTTGCTGTTTCGCACGATCCATCGATACAAACCCGATTAAACAGGAAAGGGCGGGATTTTTCCCATGCGGTAAATGATACTGGCCATACATTTCAAAGGCAATTTTAATGTATGCAAACTGAATAATTATAAGTAACAATATCATATCTAGTAAAACTAAAAACACATATGATTTATTGTGTTAGAGTGTAGTAGTAGTGTTGTATTGCATAGTTGTTAGATGTAACATGCGAGAACGTGTAGAGATATAGTTTTGGAGGGCCTACAAAGAGAAAAGCGTAATACGGTCACCGAACTTCAGAATAAGCTAATTACGATCACTATATACGTTTTGTGGTGATTATACAGTCACTTGCTCACAGTTCAGCGTCGGATTGCACTCTGTTGACCGGCCAAATAGTCTGCGTGGCGCCATGTTGACTAGTTAAATTGACCACGTTCCTTGTGGGTCCCACCTGTCAGTTCGCATAGGAAAAGTTTAGATAAACACAAATTTACGCAGGCGCGACAAGGCTCCAACCCGTGCGCGGGAATCACCTGGTTGTGTATGTGTCTGTCAGGGCCTGATGTGTGCGCATGCACGTGTAGGTTGGGCACTTGAGCGTGAGAGTGTGTGTTGGTCGTGTGGTGTACTGGTGTGTGCATGCATGCGTGCGTGTGTGCGTGCGAGTGTTGCATCTGTGCGTGGCTGCGTGTGTATGTGTGAGTGTTGCATGCGTGCGTGGGTGCATGTGTTTGTGTGAGTGTTGCATGGATGCAGTTCATGTGCATGCGTGCGTGTGTGTGTATAATCACCACACCAGCTCCTGTGTGTTAAAACAGACAGCTCAGCATACCGATACAAGGCCACCTTGTCTGTTGTGCCCGCGGTCATGACTTCGAACCACCGTCCAAATATATTTTTGTCATTTGTTTTCATTCTTACTAGCAAGATGCCCGTGCGTTGCACGTAACATCAAGATGCATTTGTATGACTTGTTTATCTTGTGAGAGAAAAGGATGAACGAGGGAAGGCCTTATTTGCAAATGTGGAGAGTTGTGTGGGTACCTTTTTGCAAAATTGCCATAGTTTCTTTTCTATCCGTCAGATATAAATCGGACGACCTATATTGCAGTATGGCAGGCACACCATCATCACCAACTCTGTTTTTTATAAGAGTGTATTTTATGTATTTTATAAGAATGTAGATGTAGAGTAGATACAAGTCGACAGGTGGGCACGATGGTAGTGAGATAATGTGATGCAACACTAGAGGTCCCACGTGGAGCGTTTAACTGGTCAACTAGTCATGTCATGAGCAAATACAGAGTTGTACGGTGAGCCCGTGACTGTATAATAACCACTAAATGTAAATGGTAACCTAATGAGTGGATTCTAAAGTCCAATGTATGTATCGTGCTTTCACTTCAAATCCAATGATCGTCATTGCATATATCGCGAGAGAAAGATGAAACATGCGTGAATTTTCTGGGACCTAGAGATAGTTTTGTGTGCATACGTGAAAGGGGCGTACAGGGGGGTATGCGATGGAGAGAGAGATGCTCTTCGTTTCTCTTTATTGTGACAAACTTTGTCTATAGTATAAAAATATACAAATTCACAGTGCGGAATAAATATCATTGTCGGCACCATGCAATGCAAATTAGCATTCGTACTCCTCCATATAACTTTGTAATGTTGTATATATGTAGAAACTCTAAAATATATATTTTGGCCACACTTTATTCAAAGGGAATGTTGTATGGGAAATAAATGTGAAGAGATGGCTTTTTAGATCAATGGGGTACGTGATGTAACATGTGTGAATGTGTAGTTGATGCATTTGGCGGGGCCTAGAGAGGTATGTGTGTGTATTACGTATTCGAGAGAGGCATGGATAGAGGGGCCGACGGGGGGTGTGGGCGAGATAGCACGAGAAATGAGAGTGGTCTAGAGAGAGAGAGAGATGAATATGACGTCATGACAAGAGGTTCCATTCCCTTGAGTGTGTATACGCAAGGGGGGAATAGAGGCACCAGGAGAATTTTTCTCTGTGTGTGGTGTTTGTGTTGGTATGTGTGGGTGTGAGAAGATAATGAGACGTGTGGGCAGAGGGTGTGTCACCGCGTGAGGTCCGGTGGGTCGAGGTGAGGCCCTTCGTTCGGTTCTGTCGTGCGCCACGTTGGTCGGCCCGTGACGCATTTAGGAAGACCCATGGATGACTAGTCGTACAAGACAAAGATAGCAGAATTGTGAAGGACTCTGTGTCCACTAACAAAGCCGGCTAGGATTTGTAACCCTAGGTTCTCGTACTAAGGTAACCCCTTTATCTCTGATATTACTATTCATCCAACCTAACTTTAAGGGGCATCCTACAGAATTCTCTGCTAGAATCATACTCGTCGATTAGGAAGAGAGGTGTGAGACAATGCGTGAGAGACAGGTGCAAAGATAATGTGCGTACATGAGACGCATAGGCAGGTCCATGTATATAGAAAGGGTCGATGAGGATTGTGCGTGTGTATGTTTGCGAGAGGAAGAGTGCTTGTGATAAAGGTTAGTGAGAACAGTTGTAAATGGTTACGAGAGGGAGGGAGGGTTATATCTAGAGCATGTGTGCGAGAAAGACACCTCGGGAGAGAGTGTGTGAGCATGTGTGAGAGACCACCGATGGAGAGTGAAACTACACGTAAAAGACTGCTCTATACATTGATTAAAGATATAAATTGTATCCAAATATTAGGATGGGATCATGATATTTGCAATTCGTGTAAGGAGCGGTCATTGATCCATCAGGCATCTAGATTCTATCGAATTTGAGCATGTTTATGTTATTATTCGACACAATTGATCCAAATAGTTAGTATTTTGAACTCCATACAATGCATCGCTTTAGCAATCGAATATAAACGTGAGTATAGTTCTTGTTGTGTGTGTAAAGCACATTATACATACGAAAGTTACACAGTGGACATTATAAATAGCTACCTATGAACTAGCATACATTTGAATTCAACTTAAGGTGGTTTAAAAAAATTGAATTCAACATGAAGTCCATTCAATTATTTGAATTTGATATCATGGCATTTGTAAACCATACCTAAATTATGGGGGCACCAATCTTTGCTCTGATTTTGTACATAATAGCATATGTAGTCGTGTACAAAATAGATTCAAATTTAGCTCCTCCATTCCAAAATAATCGTAGTTACAGGATTCTCAAGTGTCAAATTTTCAAAAAGAAGCGGATAATTTAATGAGGTTTTCAAACATACAAGGTCAAATATAACGTTATCTATTTAGGTCAATCCTCATAGTTCAAGAGTACTCTAAATGTGAATGCTTGTGTTTCAAAATTTCGAACGAAGCGCCGAAAGAGCCTCTACTCGCCCGAAACCGCGTGAGACCGATGTTTTTTTAGGGTGCGTGAGACCAATGTTTGGTAGTACAAGGAAATTACTTTTCTAATAACTCCGACCCGTGAAACCTACCGGCCCGACGTCCAAAGGTCTAAACAGGGGTAGGTTTGTAGCTTCATCTAGACGCCACGCAACCACCTCCGAAAAACATTCATACACAATGGCCGCCTAAGCACACATGCGCGCGGCCAAAATTGCTCCCGCCCACTATTTGGGACACCCGGGATTACCATCCTACACCCGACCAGCAGTAGGTCCGAAATTTAAGAGGGGGGCAAAGTTTGTACTTTCCCCAAATTTCAAACAAGCGTGTCCCATCTTCTGTTCAAAAAAGCCAAAAACAAGCGTGTCCCAGACTGAAACATGGTCCCCCCCCCACCCGTCTGATTCCCCATTCGTACTCCGTGGGCGCCAAAACTACCTCTCCACCAGCCGTGAAACCCCGGCGTCCTCCGTTCGCCACCCCATCCCACCCATCACCCGCCGCCCTCCTCCATCACGCTGGAGCCGATACCCCGATGTCGGCGTCCACCGCAACCTAAACCGTAACACCCTCCATGGCTAGTAGTTGAAGCCGAGGCCGAGTAGTCCGTACCCAAACCAGTTCAACCACGCCGTCCCACGCCTCACTGCTGCCGCTCCAACTTCGCCACCGTCCACCGCACCAGAGCTGTTCCTGCTACGCCATCCTTCGCCGCCTCGGATCTGCTTCCCCTCCGCCGATATACGGCCATGGCAACACAATCAACAATTTGGCCATGGGTTGGTCCAAGGAACAATGGCTCTCCAAAACATCGCTTTCCCTGGGAAAAACAAGAAGATAGCTGCGACATATCGACACCACACTGGAAACCGATACGGGTACTCCTCTTCCCTTATTCGTGCAAATCTTACGTGTCTGCTTGCACGGTATTCATCCCACAGAAGACACTAGTTGATCACTTCCTCTTCATACTAGATGTTCCTTGTAACTCGCGATGCACAAGGTTTCTCCTCATATACTATGTCACCTTAGCTAGAGGTCTGTCGCCTCCCTGAATTTGAATTTCTGGCCAGTTGATTCCCAATTAAAGGAAGCATTCCCCAGCGTAACAGGCGCTAGTACGCCTATTACGCCGGGGAAGCAGTGCCTTGGTGTTTATCTTAGGGGTGTGTGCGGCCTAGATCTACTGGCGCCTGGTCTGGAGACTGGAGGTCGGCCGAGATTAAAGGGATGGCCTGGGGGCGCTGCCAAGCACGGCTGTGGTGTGAGGTCGAGAGGAGGGCGGGGCGGCGGAGGCAGGGGTCTGGGCCGGTGGTCGCTGGCGGTTCGAGAAAGATCGTCAATAGTGACTGGCGGGAGGTAGACGAAGGCCATCTGCCCATTCCTTATAGATCAGACGGTTCATTAAAAAATCGACTGACCTATTTCTTTTTAGTCGACTGTTATCTTAGATATGACCACATGTGGTGGTGTGCTAGAGGAGTACCTGTATTTCCTGTGCTCATATATTACAAAATCATACGGAGTAGAATCTAATTTTGTTTGCCATGCAATGTTGTAGACCTATCATATGTCTCCTGTCATTTATTTCTGAGCCACCTGCTATCTGCTACTTTTACAGTGCACTAGTTCTGCACACACTTCACCCATACTCTCACTATTGTGTTTTTATGCAAGGGTATTTCAGAGTCTGCCGAAAGAGAAGCAGCAAAGAAAAGAGAGAAGTCGCGCCAGCTTTCTTCGCGGGTATGCACGACACGTTACAGCGCTATAAAGGGTGCAGTGTCAGCAGATGGAGACGGTAAACGTAGTTCTGGAGTTGATGACCTCGCTCGCAATGAACCACCATCCCAGGTGCTTGCTTTAACTTCGATGTATCATATGTGGTTGCATGTTCCATATGGTGTCTAGCTTGCATTCGAAAGGCCGAAGTCGGTCTGATAAGGAAAGATATTTTTTTACATGAACCACCATCCCGTGAGACAAATAGCTAGTCAGGGCACTGGACGAGCCAGTGGCAAGCCCAGCAAAGATAGGCACCACCTGGAAGCCAACTAAAAAGCTACGATGGTGGCGAAGCAGCCCGCTTCCCACCAGGCTCTAAGGTCCTAGATGATCATGCTCACCACTCCAGCCGGATGTCTAGCTTGTATTGCTTCCAATTTGGTTAAATTGCATCTGCTTAGCTTACACATTATACCTTTGAATATGACATGCATTTCTGTTTTTGGTACATACTAGTACATCTATGTATTAACCATGTTCTTACATCAAACTAATGTTCTTGTGTATCCCTCATCAATCACTTATGATGAGGCAGGCAGGCAAGGGGACTACTCCTCATTTAAAGAATGCAGCGTCAGCCTCCCAACATCATTCTCAAGAAACAGAAATGCTAGATGAAGATAGTGAACGTAGGTTTGTAGTTGATTACAACATTTCCCCTACAATAGCATCGCAGGTGCTTGGTCTAACTTGGCAGCGTGATATGTGGTTGCATGTTGCATAGGGTGTCTAGATTGTAATTCTTCCAATCTGGTTAAACTGCATGTGCTAATCTGCTTAGCTTATACATTATAGCTGTTAATGTGACATGCCTTCCTGTATTTAGTACATAGTACATCTGTCTATTAAGCATGTCCTTACATAAAACTATTGTTTTTTTTGTATCACGCATCAATCAATATGACGAGACACCTTTAGTATATGCACTGCGATATTAGTTGCATCTTTCATATGATTTATAGCATGCGCTGCTTCTAATTTGTTGAAATTCCATTTATGATGGGACGCTTTTAACTTGGCAGAGTCATATTAGTTGCATCTTTCATGTGGTGTCTAGCTTGCATTGCTTCTTATTTGCTGGAATGGTTTCTGCTTAGTTTACACAAACAGTTGTGAACATGCCATGCCGTCCTGTTCTTCGTACATATTCCATCTTGGTATCATGTGTTTGCCTTACATCAAAGTAGTGATTGTCAGTATCATGCATGAATGAGTTCTGAAGAGAGAATTTTATTGCTTTTTCTTGTCGGTTTTACTTGACAATTCAAAATCAATAAAGAGAAAGGAAGTTAGCAAGGCAGCGGATAAAGGTGCTCCTTCCGAACAGAGGGCCTCTACAGTTTCTACTCCTCCACACCCCCAAGATGATTTCCAAGACAACACATGCATAGACACTCAACAAAGCTGTGTTTATGATGAGCACGTCTCCCCTAGTGCAGCATCACCGGTGCTCCCTCTAACTTGGCACTATTATATGTGGTCGCATGTTATGTGTGATGTCTAGCTTGTATTGCTTCTAATTTTGTTGAGTTCCATCTGCTTACTTTACACATTTATACTTGAAGAAGACACGTGTTCCTGTTTCTAGAACATACAATATATGTCTATCACACCATGTTCTTACATCAAATTACTACTATTGTGTAACCTGCAATAATCACTTATCATAAGACATGTTTGACTTCGGAGTGTGATATAGGTTACATCTCACATTCTTTTCTAGCTTGTACTACTAATTTGTTGAAATGGCACTTATGACGAGACAGTTTTAACTTGGTAGAGTGATATTGCTTGCATCTTTCATATGGTGTCTAGCTTTCATTGCTTCTAATTTGTTGATATGCCTTCTCCTTAGTTTACACATCATAAGCTGTGAGTATGCAATATTGTGAATATGCAATGGCACTAATGACGAGAGACCTCTAACATGGTAGTGTGATGTTGTTTGCATCTTGCATATGATTTATTTCTTGTACTACTTCACATTTGTTTAAACGCCATTTATGATGAGACACTGTTAACTTGGCAGAGTGATATTTGTAGCATCTTGCATATGGTGTCTACCTTCCATTCCATTGCTTCTAATTTGGTGAAATGTCTTCTTCTTAGTTTACACATCATAGTTCTGGTTATCTCTTCCGTCCTGTTTTTCATACATATTACATCCTCCTATCATGTGGTTGTCTAACATCAAAGTTCAGTTCGTCTGCATCACGCATCAATTTGTTCTGAAGAACTAAATTGTTATTCTTTTTCTTATCGGCTTGACTTAACATGGCACAGAGAAAGAGGAAGAAACACATAATGGCCGGGAATGAGAAGCGGATGAATCCTGCAGATTCTACTGGTACTGATGGTGCAATAGAAGATCGAAGTCCAGCGGAAAATTTGACAAACACGCCATCCCATGCTACACGAGCTACAAAAAAGCCAAACAAAAACAAATAGATGCCACCAAACAAGCAGAGACAACCCTAGTTCTTGCTACATCTACCATAGTACTACCAGCTGCATGACTTACTCGTGCGTCAACTGAGCTAGCAGCACGTTCCCAAGCTCCCTTGCCACCTGACACTACTTCCCAAGCACTCTTGATACAAGACAAGTTGGCAATATCAGATGAACCTTGTGAGCTTCAACAGCAAGAAGGTAGTTGTTGGAGTCAAGTTATAGTTGCATGCTTCTTTATATGTAGTCTCACAGTTGATGTACACTAACACTTCCTATGTTCATTGTTGTACTAGCACCTAGGCGCAAGAGGAAACAAACATCAGGGATAATGCTCGATAGGTTAACTAAATCTAGAGGAGGAAGAATGGAGATCCGTTTTGAGGCTGGTTTAAAAAGGCCACGTGATGCTACAGAGTCAGCCAAGTTAGTATCAGAGGCAGCGGTTGCCGTTAGGTGTCATGTACGTATCCTCCCAACATGGATTCAGTACAGGAATGACAAAGACGAAACCCAGTTCAACACCTTCCTCGACCATTTATCTGTAAGTATGGTTATGTATGGAAACTAGTAATATCGTCTTGCTCTGTCCCATACTTTCTAGGTTCCTGATAATGAGACTCCCATAATTTTCAACAGATGAGGTTCAAGTTGGATAGCCAAGATGATGCAACCAGACAAGCTTGCACCCATGTTTTCAAGTCTGCTCTGCGACAGTATCGGTATAACTTGAGGAAAACTCACTTTGAAGGAAAGGCTAACAGTGAACTTTCCCAAACATCTCCAGTGGAAAATATATTGGATGAAGACTGGAGGGGCATTGTTAAACACTGGTCTGATCCGAAGTATCAGGTACATTATATATATGTGATCAGATCACATGTTGAAGTCCTATTTACGCATGTGCCACACAAATCTATCTTCTTGTAGGTGAACTGTTCAAAGAACAAGGCCAACCTTACGAAAGTGAAATTCCAACAGACGACAGGATCTCGTAGCTATATTGCACACTGCGAGGCTCTTGTAATTAGCTGTTGTTTCACTGTTTTTGCTGTACCATATTATCAGATCTATATTGACTTGTTCGGAATGCAGAGGAAAGCCCGCAAGGACCAAAAAGTACCTGAACCAAATGTTGTGGAAATCTTCAAGGACTGTCACACCAGCAAGAAGAAGGGCATGACTACACCAGTCAAAGCCGCTGTTGTAAGTCCTTAATCCTCATGCCTTTTAACAACTACTTACTCTGACTTGTGCCTTGAACTGCATGGTTTGCAGCCAATGTCTATTACTCTTTTCAATTTTATACACAATTGTCTTAGCGTATCACTACAACTTACAAGGTTTAAAAGAGAGGAGTGATGTTCCTTTGATCTTGACCCGTAATCTAGTTCCGTGCTGGACTTGCCCACACAATGTTACAATTGCCTGTTTGTCTATTCTCATTTGTTTGGTGATATGCATGATGTCATACTATGCTTACCATATTATAAACTTCGTCTCTTTATCCTTAGCCCTCAATACAATGTGAAGAAATAGACAATACATTAGCGATGGTACATGGTCATATGTTTGGAACCTGGTTTTATTATGTGCTTTGCAATAAAATACAACTAATATTTTACATGGGTTCACCAGAATAAGTTCTGTCTATAGACCAAATCTATTTTGTTTGGTTTTGCTGCCTCCTTAATATCTTCTGTTCTGGTACTACTAATGTACAACTCAACTTTTCAGTGAGCTATGGAAAAAATGGTGGAACCGCCACCTTTTGAAGGTGGCGAGGCAACTATAACCGCAATGTCAGCTCTTGCTGCACTGGGTCAGTACCTGTCCACTAACAGTGCCAAAAGCACATTCCTGCGTAATATTGGGTTGGTTGTTAAGGCCATATCGTCCAAACTGCCTCATGATCAAGATATGCAAGCTCAAAGCAATGCTGTATCTGCGCTCCAGACACAAGCCCATTCCCTAAAACAGACCCTTTGTGAAACAAGGAGAGACATTGTTCGATGTCGTCAAGATATGCATGGTTTTGAAACCAGACTATCAGACATTTCCTATGTTGTTCAGGAGCCTAGGGGAAATGAATGCGAGGGTTATGGTGCTCCATCGGACAATACAGCATGAAAACGTAACAGTCAAGTCAAATGAACTGAGCTTCTGAACTTCTGGTGGTGCATTTATCTGCTAGATTGTTAAGTTTTATGCCAACCTTCCTTTTGTTATATAGTTGTAATTTGTTTTGGTGCGATACAAAATTTATTCTTAACATGCAGCCACCGGCTGAAGAAAACAGCAAGCCATTTTTGTATAGTGTAGGGTGTTCCCTATATTTGCACTGGTGGCGATCTTTGATGCCAAGTGGATGTAATTTGTGCAATCGCCTTAATAGCCTAGCATTAGTTTCAGCCTTATTTATTTCCTAGTCTTCTTTTTCCCTGGTTTGCTAGTGGCCGCAACTACCATGGGCCATATACGGGCCGTAGGATCCATGGGTCTCCTACGGGCCGTTGATAAATGGGCCTCCAACAGGGCCGTAGAATCGGTCGGCCTTGGGCCGTCGGATAAATGGGTCTACATGGGCCGTAAACGGGTGTAATTGGTATCGGCCCAGCATGGTAACGGGCCGTTAATGGGCCACAATATAGGACAGGCTGGAAACGGCGCAACGGGTTAACATGCCAGAAATGGGCCGACTCTTGCCATGAGCCGAATTTGGCCCATTAGGGGAACAGGCCAAAAATGGGCCGACTCTTGCCATAGGCCAAATTTGGCCCATTAGGTTAACAGGCCAGTAACAGGCCAACTCTTGCCATGGGCCGAAATTGGCCCATTAGGGGAATAGGCCAGTAATGGGCCGGAAGTAATCGAGGGCCGAAAAGGAGCCCAAGAACATATGGGCCGTCAATAGGCCGAAAGCTAACACGGGCTGGAAACGGCCCATGTAAAGCACGGGCCATTAACGGGTACAAAGAAAATTACTGTTCATTATGGGCTAGAGTCACCGTGGGCCTGAAAAGGGCCGAAAGATACAAAGGCCTCATATGGGCCAAAAGACGTCGTGGGCCATACATGGGCTGAAAGACGTCGTGGGCCATACATGGGCCGAAAGTGAAATGGGCTGGTGTTATATTCGAAGGCCCACATGACGTTGTTGGGCCGATTTCCTTCAGGGCCTAACGGGCCGTGAGTTAACGAGCCGTAAAATTGGCTATTTGCGAAGAGACCATTAACAGGCTTTTCATGGGCCAGCCCATTAACTTTTGACCAAGTCAAACGGGCCGGCTTTGTAAGTTAAATGGGCCAGTGGTGGGCCGTGGCACGTGTAGACATATCATAGGCGCCTATCTGACCCACTGACGAGCTGACATGTGTTTCGTCCGGCCAATAAGAATTTTACACGTGGAAATTTCCCATTGGTCGGGGCTGTTAACGGGTTATCGGATCCAAAACCCGACCCGATAGCTTAGCGGTGTTGTATTACGGTGGATGCCACATGTCGGTCACCCTTGACGAAAGCACTTCTGTGACGCGTGATTTATCGTCATGGAAGTGGACACTTCCGTGATGATAATTTTGGTAATGTCATGGAACACTTCTACGACAACACAGGTATGACTATCTTGATTCCGTCATAAATTTGTCATGGATGTACCTGCATGACAGAAAACGCGACCTACAGTGACAAACACGTATCATCACGGAAGTGTATTTTTTTGTAGTGTCTTCAGAAGGAAAACGATTAATTGCTTGCTCAATAGATCAGTTGCGTTCAGGAAGAATTTATTCAACCATGTTTGAAATGCATTGAGCGTGAATCTGTTAATTCTTCACCTCAATGTTCAAATGCTTCTATTGCTGAAAATTCTTCAACTGTCTCTATCGTGGAATTGTCATGTCAGATGTCCTTAGTGTGAGGACTTAGTCGCGAGGCCAACGCATCTATGTGGTAGCTTGAGAGGGGTTGGGCGGAATTGAGAGACGCAACATAAGAAAAGGATTTAGATAGCTTCGGGCCCCGGGAAACATCATCTGGTAATAAACCTACATGATGTTTGTGGCTAGGTCTCATTATGATCATGAGGGAGTCGCCGGTAAGCCGGCTCTTTGTGTCTAGCCCTAGAGATTGTTTCTTCTTGCTTGTCCCTCTTGGGGAGCCCTGCCCCTCCTTATATAAGTTGAAGGGGCGGGTTACATGTAGAGTCCATCTCAGACTAAGACCTAAACTATTCTGACTTCTCATCACGGGCTTCTCTCCATGGGCTTCTCTAATGTCTTGGGCTTCTTATAATCTGGCTTACAATCTGACCCATGGTCTGGCTTACGATCTAAGTTACCATCTGGCTTACCATCTGGCTTAAGATCTGGCTTACCATCTGGCTTACCGTTTGGCTTAACGTCTGCCAGGTTACATGACTTTGTCCGCCGGGTTACATGATTGTGCCTGCCGGATTACATGACTGTGTCCGTCGGGTTACATGACTGTGTCTGCCAGGTTACATGACTGTGTCTGCCGGGTTACATGACTACGTCTGCCGGCTTACCCTGCTTAACTGTTCCCGCTGGCTTAACCTACTTAAATGTTCCCGTCGGCTTAACCTGCTTAATTGTTCCCGCCGACTTATAGTCTGTCGGGTCTCCAATGAAACATCAAGTCCCAGCCGGGTCATATCTCCGGCCGGGTTACACTGCGGGGTATATCCCCAAGATTAGCCTCTAGTTTCATTTGGATTCATCCATGTTAAACTGATCCTATAAAACAAACACAAGAAAATTTTTTACAGATTATGCTCCAAGTTAAAAACTCTTGTAAGATGGCACCTGATCATCCTTAACTCCTTCGTATTTCCTTTTTCTAGAAAATCCGGGTCAATGGACCAGCTTCATAATCAAAAACATTGGTCATGAAATACTCATCTGATTTTCAGCCAGCTTGAAGATGTAGAACTTTACTATATTCATATCACTTGTAGCCCCCAAGTGTCGGGTCATAATGAAATAATAAGCAAGGACTTCGAAATATGATCATGTAGACTTGAGTAGCAATGTGTAGCCCCCAAGGGCCGGCTTAGTAAGATAATACTGAGCTTGGACTTTGTATATAATTCATTGATAACAACATCATATGATGTAATCTTCACCATGGGGCTTGAACCCACGTCCATAAGCTTAAGAGCTTTATACTCTACCAACTGAGTAGTGGATCTTTCAATATAATGGACTGAGGCTTGTGTACCTTGAATTTTTGACAGGAGCAATTGGTAGCCCCCAAGGGCCGGCTCATTACAATGTGATGAGTCGGGTCTTCAATAAGTTGATCAAAAAATGACTTTGCATTAGCCCCCAAGTGCCATGGTGCATGCTGGCAGTGACATGGGACTTGCATATTTGATGTAATCTCAATTTGAATAATGTAGCCCCCAAGTGTCAGGTCGTAAGCCTGTAGCGACTCGGGACTATTCCCTCCATTGTAGAAATAAATCATGTCCATTGATAAAATAATAACCATTGCGCTGAAGCGACTTTGAAGACCTCCATCATAATATTGGCTATTGATAACCATAATAAAAATCCAGCCATGTTGGCTATTAAAGATTTGAATAATATAATCCGGTTTGGAAAACCAGTTCCTGTGATATTAAATCATACTGCCGGTTTAGGATACCTGTGCAGTAAGGGTGATAACCCAAATCTTAGAAGCCAATCACTTCCAAATGTATGATGATTGTCATATACTGACGACTTATCGTCCAAAGCCAAGTCGGGTTATATTTAAGGGACATTTGCATTTATGCCCCTAATTTGCGCCCACTCTCAAGACAAACCCAAACATTGTTTCCAAAAAACTTAAGCCAAATAGAAAGAAAAATCAAGGCTTCTGATTCGAATACGATCAGTAAACCGTTCCAAAGGGGTTAAGCTAGGATTCAAATATGATCATGTAGCCCCAAGTGGCTTTGGCGTTGCGCCAATCAAGAGGGTACCGACACCTATGTTCTCTTTGGCTCGAATACGACCTATGTTTGAACAGGAAGCCCCCAAATGACCTTCAAAGTTTTTTAACGACTCTCATTCGAATATGATCAAAGTCGGACCCAAAAGGGGTTAAGCTATGATTCGAATACAATCAAGAAGCCTCCTAGTGAGTTTGGCATTATGCCGATCAAGAGGGTACCGACAGCTATGTTCTCTTTGGTTCGAATATGACCTATGTTTGAACAGGAAGCCCCCAAATGACCTTGAAGCAGGGTACCTATGTTTGAGCTATGCTTTGCAATAGACTCTCTTTGGTCCCTTTAATTTTTCCTAAGACCTCGAGCTTTGTGAGAGATAAATTCTTCTCGAACCGGAATTTCTCCGAATGGCTTTTAAACTGGCAACATTTTACTGAGCCATGTCATCATAGCCCCCGAGTCTTAAGACGACTCAAGGAGCTGTCTTGAGATTCTCCATGCTTGACCGTGATATAAACCAGTATGAGTCTTTCAACAGCTCAGTGATATAATAGTCCCTTTTTGCAGTAGACAATTTGTCCTACATTGGAGAACTTTCAAGCCAGAGTAAATTCTCTTGTAAAGAAAGCAAATATATATCATAAAAATATGCTGGATGGATTTCACCTGATATATCGGGCCAGAAGTTATCCACCGCAGAGTTGATGATCACGGTGAAGCTGAAATCAATCACGGGTGAGCCGGCCGTAGCGTTGTGAGCCAGCGCAGATGGGCGAGTCAATCGCAGGCATGGTAAGTCGTGCAGATGAACGAGTCAACCGCATCGTGTTGATGTAGACTGGGCCATAGAGGCGGCGGCTTGCACATATATTATTTGAGCATTATTGCATGATCGGATGCTTGCATATGATAATGGTGGCGCGAACTATGTATCCATGACATAATGCTCTTGCAGTGTACAATTGTCCTGCGTAAAAAATATCACATGCCAAAGTGATTGTTCACACAAAAATTAATATGTGCTATGAAAACAAGTTGGACAGATATCACCTTGATGATTTTGGACGAGAGATGATCTCATTGTGTCTCCATAAAAAAGCGAGCCCTTGTCCTATTTTACTTGCACAAAGATGGCCCGTGCATATGTCCTCCGAGGAGCGTTGCCATTGAACAGCTTATTGTGAAGGTCCAAATCATCAGAACTTCGCCCGGGTGTTTGAGTGCTATGAATCCTGTGGCGGGCATGTACTGCACCCACATGTCCACTTTGCACCGGTAGCGTCGTTCGGGGCATTCTATATGCTCAGATTGAATCAATCTCACCAGGTGATTCCGAGTATGCTGCTTGATGTACCAGAGAAGGGCTTGAAACGCCTCGAGTCCAAAACTTGTGCCCACAAGTGATAATTTTCGGTCAGAGCAAAAAACGGGTTTGGTTATTTTTGATTTTGACTGCCATGGGAACAGCAGGCGTCGGCTTGGCACATCGGGCAGCTCACGCCGCTGCTGGAGGCAAGACAAGGTGGCGGCCTGACGGCGGCAGGTTCCGACATGAGGCCACGAGCGGTTTGAGACTACAGAACCATGGTAGAGGTGGCGGCTCAACAACGTCTGCAGCATGACGAGGCCAACTTGCGGCTTGAGGCAATAGCGAGGTTGCAACTGCGAGTGACACCACCGTGGCAGCGACAGCGAAAGGCGGCTGACTTGAGGTATACAGCCCGGAGGTAGCTCACAGACGAAGGAGAGGATTCATTGGCGGGTCAACATTAGAGGCGGAAGAGGCGCTTCATAGCAGAGGCGGAACCACAACAGTGGCCTTTCCGTGGCAGAGGAGGAGATCGCGGCCGCGACTGCGATTGAAGAACGGCAACTCATCGCAGTGAGGCGAGGCCTGCAACGGCTTGAGGCGGATGCAGCAGAAGGGCACCAGCGAGTCAGTGAGATTGATGAAACTGGGGCAGCTCCACGCGCCAAAAGCAGACGCGCGACCCAGGGCGCCGGAGTGTCACTGGCGCATGGCTGCATGGGAGCACGTGGAAGAGCCGGACGCCAAGCGCCCACAAGGGCGGCTTGACAACCGGCAGAGGCGGAGCCAGTGGGTCACAGCACCGCGAAGGGGACAACCCCATGCAGTTCAAAGTGGAAGCAACAGTCGGTGTAGGCGCGATATCGTAATCCGCACGGGCGGCTTGTGCAGCCGCTTGGGAGACAGGCGCGCGAGCATAGAGACAAGGCCAAGGCGGGCCATAACCCACCGAAGATACAGGGGCTTGACCCGGCGGCGGCTCGGCAAATTTGATGGAGGTGACCCGCTATGCACTCGAAGACGAGGCAATAGTGGAGGTGCGCTGAATCGGAACGGCCCACAGTGATGACTGGGGAGACCCTGGCGACTCAGTGCAGAATGACGCAGTGGCAGCTCAGCAACACAGGGTTGCGGCTCCATGGCGGGTGATGGCCGCAGGAACGGCGGTCTAGTGTGAGGCAGGTCGCGGAGGCGGAGTAGAGGGGCCGACAACGGTGTGCACAACCCGTAGCAGTGCGATGCGGGTGCTTGGGAGCAGAATTAACGGCGGCTCGGCCGTGGAACTGGGCGGCGGGTCAGAGCGTGGAGAGCCAGCACAGTCACTCTCCACGGGGTTGGTGGTTCAGGGAGGGTGGAGTTAAGGCAACTTGGCCGCTCAAAAATCTGACAGAGGTAGGTCGCAACGCGGCTGAAGAGGCCCGAAGCGCGGCAACTTGCCGGCAGGGCCGACCCGGAGTTGCTCTGGCAAACGCGGGTTATAGTCGGAGGCGGAGCCGGCTTGAAGCTCGATTGCGACCACGCAACGACGTCTTGAAGGTGACGCCGGCAAGGTGATGTGGCTCTAGTATCAATGATGGAGTCTGGGCGGCTTGAGGCTCGGTCCTGAGAGGCTTGAAGGCGGCAGTGAGCAGGGACAGCTCACGGGGGCGGAGCCGTGTCGCAGCGATAGAAGGGAGGTCAGCGCCGTGGTGATGGTGGTTCTCTGTGACGACTCGGCAAAGCGAGGGCAGCCTTGAGGCGGGTTGGCTCGGTGGGGTTTGGCAGGTGGCGCAGGAGCAAAGGCGGGCAAACATAGCCGGCCAGCGCGGCAGGGGAGGCCCCATCACTGCTGCTTAGGGCGCAGCCCGGCGGGTCAACGGAGCGGGTCAACCGAGGAGTCCGAGCCCGAAGCAAAGTTCTTGGGCGACACGTGGCACCAAGTCGGATCTCGAGGACGAAGGCGCGGTTATCCATGGAGGCGGCACTCGAATCCATGGTCGAGGCGAGAAAAAACAAAGCACGGGGTCCATTTGCGTTGACCCGGCGAAGCGGAGGCAGGCCCGCTCGAGATGTGGCGGTTCAAAGTAAAACGCGAGGAGCGCACCCATGAGGCAGCTGTTGGCTGCGGTAGTCCCTTCTCATGAAGAGTCGGTGAGGTGCCGACAGCTCACGGTGGAGGCGATTCATGGTAAAAGCCAATCATCAGAGGCAACCCACGGTGGCGGCTTGGAACAACTTGTGCCTGATGATGAATCTGCCAACTCTTTTCATTGCTAGTTCTTCTTCTCTTGGTCAATCGCGAGCTTCTCAATCCCTGGAAGAAATCCCTTCAAGAACTCAACACCACTGTGCGCAGGCCCCATGGTGGGCGCCAACTGTCGTGGAATTGTCATGTCAGATGTCCTTAGTGTGAGGACTTAGTCGCGAGGCCAACGCATCTATGTGGTAGCTTGAGAGGGGTTGGGAGGAATCGAGAGACGCAACATAAGACAAGGATTTAGACAGCTTCGGGCCCCGAGAAACATCATCCGGTAATAACTCTACATGTTGTTTGTGGCTAGGTCTCATTATGATCATGAGGGAGTCGCTGGTAAGTCGGCTCTTTGTGTCTAGCCCTAGAGATTGTTTCTTCTTTCTTGTCCCTCTTGGGGAGCCCTTCCCCTCCTTATATAAGTTGAAGGGGCGGGTTACATGTAGAGTCCATCTCAGACTAAGACTTAAACTATTCTGACTTCTCATCACGGGCTTCTCTCCATGGGCTTCTTTAACGTCTTGGGCTTCTTACAATCTAGCTTACAATCTGACTTACGGTCTGGCTTACGATCTGACTTACAATCTGGCTTACCATCTGGCTTACCGTGTGGCTTACAATCTGGCTTACCATCTGGCTTACCATCTGTCTTACCGTTTGGCTTAACGTCTGCCAGGTTACATCACTATGTCTGCCGGGTTATATGACTGTGCCTGCCGAGTTACATGATTGTGTCTGCCGGGTTACATGACTGTGTCTGCCGGGTTACATGACTGTGTCTACTGGCTTACCCTGCTTAACTGTTCCCGCCAGCTTAACCTGCTTAACTGTTCCTACCGGCTTAACCTGCTTAACTGTTCCCGCTGACTTATAGTCTGACAGGTCTCCAATGAAACATCAAGTCCCAGCCAGGTCATATCTCCGGTCGGGTTACACCGCGGGGTATATCCCTGACAGTCTATGTGGTCACAAATTCCTCATCTGAGGATACCACAAGTATCACTGACGAAAATGCAGGGTTGAAGGAATTGCATGTGATAGGCATATACAAAAGCCTCAAAGGGCATCAGACTCTTTGTGATGTGCTCAAAAATCATATCTTGAACAGGAACCCTAGGAAAGAGGGTATTGGCTTTGAGAGGAACTCAATGCTGATGGGACCTACTGGAAACCTGAGCAGTACCCCAAAACCTCATGGGTTGCTGCAAAAGGACCTCCTGTAGATCCATGCACTTTATC
This sequence comes from Triticum dicoccoides, assembly GCF_002162155.2. NCBI lineage: Eukaryota > Viridiplantae > Streptophyta > Magnoliopsida > Poales > Poaceae > Triticum > Triticum dicoccoides. Next base: position 605,295,596 of record NC_041391.1, on the reverse strand, counting down.
TGGCTTTACTTGTGAATCTTCATATTCCTCTGATGAGTCATTTGACTCCAACTATAAACTGTTCAAGAATCAGAATGGTGAAGTATTTGCTCGATATGTTGGAACTAACTACAGGAACGGCCCCCCTATGAAGAAAATATGGGTTCCCAAAAGGTGCCTTGAAAATCCTCAAGTGAATGTCATCATGACGCCACCTATGAAGAATAGGAACCCCAGATCAAATTATTCATATGGATCAAAATCTTCATATGGATCCAAGTCCTCATATTGACCAAATCCTTCATCTGAATCAAATTCCTCACGTGGATCCAAATCCTCATATGAACATCATCGTGCTAACACTTCTGTTTCACAGGGATAATCTAAAGGCTATGAATATGTGCATTATTCTTAAAACTATTATGTTCATAAGTCCTCGAAGAATTTCTCTGCTTATTCGTATGCTTATCCTAACCCCTCTTCTGTGAAACAAAGTGCACTGGCTTCTATGCCATCTTTTTCTTATGGAGCTCGTAGAATAATGAACTCTTTGCCACCCCTCCAAATGTGGGTGGTGAAGAAAAAGAACTGATCTCTTGTGCAGGGTCAGGTCTCCAGATGAACTTAATCGTCTGAAGAATTTGCTGGAGACCTGAATTTGCTTGAATGGACGCAAGCTAATCATGAAGAAATGAATTACTCATTTCTCACGTCCTCATATTGCTATATCCGTTATACTGTTGATGAAATTCAATCTGATGATGTTGATATCATATTCTTCACTGATGAAGTATATGGGTTCGTAAGTTGCACTAATTCATCTGCAGGATGAACAACCCAAAGCTACTGAGTGGGTCCTCGATAGTGGATGTACAAATCACATGACCGGTGATAGGAACTTATTGATGGACACAACTTTATCTCCATCTCATCTGAAGCATATCACCTACGCTGACAAAGGCAAAAGCAAGGTATTGGGTCTAGGTAGGGTTGCAATCTCAAAGGATGGACATATGGACAAAGTCATGCTTGTCGAGTACTTAGGATTCAACCTCATGTTTGTCTCAATGCTTTGTGATCTTGATATGGTTGCCGTCTTTGGAAAATATTGTTGCATTGTGCTAATGGAATCTGAAAATTCCAGTCTTCGAAGGCTTTAGGAGAGGAGACTTGTATATTGTTGATTTCTCTGCAGGACCACAGCTTGCCACATGTCTACTTGCAAAAGCTTCAGAAGGCTGGTTATGGCATCGATGACTTGGTCATGCTGGGATGAGGAACTTGCATACACTCGCGAAGAAGAAGCATGTCATTGGCATCGAGGGTGTCAAATTCCTGAAAGATCATCTTTATGGGGCTTATGAGGCTGGAAAGATCACCAGAGCCAAGCATCCCTCGAAGACGATCATGACCACTTCTCATCCCTTTGAATTACTTCACATGGATCTCTTTGGCCCTACTCATTATGCCACATTCACTAATGCTGCATCTTTACATGGCTTTGTCATTGTTGATGATTATTCTCGTTACACATGGGTGCATATCATCACTTACAAATATGAAGTGCAGTAAGTCTTCAAACAATTTTTTCTCAAGAGCATCTACAAACTTCCGTGTGAAGATCAAGCATATCAGGAGTGATAATGGGACTGCGTTCAAGAATACTGGTCTTGATGACTATCTTGATGAACTTGGTATTACTCACAAGTTATTTGCTCCCTATACTCCTCAGCAGAATGGCGTCATGGAGCGCAAGAACAGGACTCTTGTTGAGATGGCTCGCAAAGAGGGCACCTACCTCCTGTTCTAGATGAAACATCATCTGAGGAATCCATCAAGTTAAAGGATACTAAGGATGTCATCCCTACCAAAGAATCTGCTGAAGAAGTCACTCCGGAACATGAAGAAAATCACGCTGGTGCTACTGAAGAAAATGGCCCTGAAGAAAATGTTGTGCCAAATCAAAGTCGTCAACCTGCTCATCCTCGCGTTGCAAATGAAGTGTAGATTGAGAGAATCATCAACGACATCAATGCACCAGGTCCTCTCACGCGCTCAAAAGCTTCACATTTGTCTAACTTTTGTGGGCATTTTGCATTTGTCTCTATCACAGAGACCACCAAAGTTGATGAAGCATTCATGGAGCCTGAGTGGATTCAAGCTATGCAAGATGAATTGCATCAATTCGAGCTCAATAATGTGTGGGAGCTTGCCAAGTGACCACACCCACGCAAGCATAATATCATTGGCACCAAATGGATCTACCGCGACAAGCAAGATGAAAATGGCCTTGTGGTGAGGAATAAGGCTCGTCTTGTAGCTCAAGGCTACACACAGGTTGAAGGAATTGATTTTGATGAAACTTTTGCACCTGTTGCTAGACTTGAGGATAGTCACATATTGCTTGCTTATGCTAACCATCATAATATCATCTTACATCAAATGGATGTGAAAAGTGCATTCCTCAATGGTAAGCTTGAGGAAGAAGTATATGTTTCTCAACCACCAGGTTTTGAGGATCCAAAACTTACAGATCACATCTACAGACTCAACAAGGCCCTCTATGGCCTCAAGCAAGCACCTCGGGCGTGGTATGCTACATTGATGGAATTCCTCATGAATAAAAGCTTCAAACCCGCTTCACTTGACCCAACTCTTTTCACCAAAGCATATGATGATGAATTATTCATGTGCCAAATATATGTTGATGATATTATCTTTGGTTGTACTAACCAACATTACAGTGACGAATTTGCTTATATGATGAGTGAGGAATATCAAATGTCTATGATGGTAGAGTTGAAATTCTTCTTAGGTCTTCAAATTCGTCAACAACACAATGGCATATTCATATCCCAGGAAAAATACCTCAAGGATGTGTTGAGGAAATTCGGCATGCAAGATTGCAAAGGCATCAAAATCCCTATGCCCACAAATAGCCATCTATGCACCGATGAAAATGGTAAAGACTTCGATCAAAAGGTATACCGCTCCATGATTGTCTCTTTATTGTATCTATGTGCATCTAGGCCGGATATTATGCTTAGTGTTTGCATGTGTGCCCGATTTCAACCTGAACCGAAGGAATCACACCATAAGGCTGTGAAGCATATTCTTTGATATCCAGCTCACACTCCAACACTTGGATTATGGTATCCCCAGGGATTGGCTTTTGATCTCATTGGATATTATGACTCTGACTATGCTGGTGATAGGGTGGATCGCAAATCAACATCAGGCACATGTCATTTCCTCGGACGATCCTTGGTATGTTGGTCCTCGAAGAAGCAGAACTGCATATCACTCTCTACTGCTAAAGCTGAGTACATTGCTGTTGGATCTTGCTATGCTCAATTGTTATGGATGAAGCAAACCCTCAAGGACTATGGCATCAATGTGAAGAATGTGCCACTCTACTGTGACAATGAGAGTGCTATGAAGATTGCTCACATCCTAGTTCAACACTCAAAGACAAAGCACATCCAGATTTGTCATCATTTTCTTCCTGACCATGTGTTAAAGGGCGACATCTCCATCGACCACGTGAATATTGAAAATCAGCTGGCAGATATCTTCACAAAGCCCTTGGATGATGTCGACGTTCTGGGAACGGGGTCCCCAGATTTGCCTGCCTACCGCGTGGCTCAACCAGTGGCCTAGTACGGCCCATCTTCATCAACCAAACACTCAAGACCCTCGCGAGGGGCCGAGCCTCGTGGAGCGAACGATGCAAGGCCTCCTGAGGGGTGGCCTTGCCAGGTAGGCTCACGAGGAGGCGGAGAGATCAAGGCAAGGGGTACCTCGCGAGGTGCCCATGACGCAGGCCATGACGATCAAGACCAGGCGGGTGCCGGCCCATGCAGTGTACTTGTTTCCTCTTTGGTGCAAAGGGGGCAAGCATAGGCGTGGAGTACCAATGCATCAGGCAAAGGTTTCCATATCAGTGCAACAAGACCAAGACCAGCAGGACGGCAAGGCGGAGGTCATCGTGGAGCCCAAGACTGCATCATCACCAGAGCCTTTGACAGACAAAGACCACCTTTAGTCAAGACAGCTTGTACTAGTTGTCCCTTTTCAAAATGGCCATTGTTGGATTCCTTCCCGCCCAATATTTGGGAAGAGGACTAGGGCCTCTATAAATAGGGCTAGCCACCATAGTAAGAAGGGCATCTAATCGAGACCCGCATCGATTGACTCTGAAGCAACACAACCACAAGAACACCTCTCCTCGCGAGGCTGTTCTTCCCCTTGTACTGTTCATCATCAGCCCAAGAGGCAATCCACCACCCCACACTGGAGTAGGGTATTACACCACAACGGTGGCCCGAACCAGTATAAATTTTGTGTCTCTTGTGTTGTGAGTTCATCTTGTTAGCTTAGAGATCGTGGTGAGGTTGAGGGCGTGAATCGGTAGGAGGAAATCTTTGTGCGCACCCCAGAGTTCGAACCTCAAGGGTTTTGCCAGAACCCGATATCTCACATTTGGCGCGCGAGGTAGGGGTGCGCCAAAATCTTCCTTCCGCTGATCTGCGTCCCATCGCTTCGTCGCATCCATGTCGGACGCCCACCGAGCCCACGCCGAGCACCGGGCTGCTCTCGCCGCTCGTGTCGCCCAGACGGCTCCTGTCGGTGGGCCTCCTCGTCATTCTCCGTTGCCTGCCGCCAACGCCGCCACCCGCCCGGCGGGGAACAAGCAGCAGGCGTCTTCGCTGCACCCATCGGTGCAGCGTGAAGGCCGCACTGCCACTCCATCGCTGACCCCAGCTGGTTCGTCGTCTCACGCTCATCGCGCCCTCACGGACGCGCAGGCCACGCTGCTTCTGGCATGTGAGCTCCTGCACTACCACCCCGTCGACGACCTCTACGAAGAATGGCTCGCTCGCATCACTGAGCTCGTCAGCACCGCAGGGGGCTCTTCCATGCAGTCCCTCTCATTGCCTCGCCCTCCGCCAGGCATGGGCGACGCGGCTCAGGAAGCGCATCCGCCACCTCCACCCCAAGACAGTGACCTGTCTCCAAGTTGCGGCCCCTGGGCATGACCCACCGCACCCAGCACCCGTGTGACAAGAAAGAAACTGTCAAGAAATCCCTCGGCCCTAAGAAGGCGTTCCCGTGCTTCCTGCACCAGCACGGCAAGACCGCTCTCAGCACCGGCGCACCAAGACTATGTGTTGCACCTGGCAGCAGCGCATGGGGACCATCAAGAGCAAGCTCTGCATCAACAAAGGGCTCCAGTGACCATAGCAGGTTGTCGCGCCTTCACCACCGAGCTGCGTAGCGTCGCCTGGCCAGGCAAGTTCAAGATGGACCTGCCTCCTTGCTACGACGGTACAACTGACCCCGCGGAGTTCCTGCTGCTCTACGAGCTGGGCATCAAGGCGGCCAACGGAGATGAGAAGGTCATGGCGAACTGGTTTCCCATGGCGCTCAAGGACGGTGCACGCACCTGGCTCCTTAACCTGGCTCCCGGCTCGATCTCCTCCTGGGACGAGATGCGCAGCCGCTTCATCGCCAACTTCCAGGCCACTCGCGGCTGCCCCTCGGCCGCGGGTGACCTGCGCTGCATCAAGCAACAGCCTGGGGAGACCCTGCAGAAATACATCCAACGCTTCAACAGCGCTCACCTCAAGATCCCCAAGGTGACGGACGAGGCCATCATCTCAGTGTTCTCTGATGGCGTCTGTGACATCAAGATGAAGGAGGAGCTCGCCATCCACGAGGAGTTTTGCACATCTCTGGAGCTGTTCAACCTGGCGATCAAGTGCGCATGGGCTGAGGAAGGACGCCTCTCCCTCCTCGAGCTCCCAGCTGCCGACCCAGAAGAAAAGAAGGCCAAGGCCAAGGACGTGAAGTGCAAAGGAGCAGCCGTGCTTGTATCAGAGCTAGACACGAAGCGCAGCAGGGACCAGCCAGAGTCGTCCAAGGGTAGCCGACCGTTCTGCGCCTACCACAACCTCCACACCCACAACACGAACGAATGCCAAGAGCTCAGGGCCGTTCGAGAAGGACGCTTCGGTCGATGCCCCGAGCGCAACGACCGGGGCTATGGCCGAGGAGGAGGACAAGGCGGCGGACGATGGGACGACCGTGGCCCTCGCCGGGAATGGTGAGACAGACCTCGTGAGGATCGCTGGCAGGACCAGCCTCGCGAGGTAGCCTGGAGGGATCATCCTCGCGAGGACCGCCCGCAGGGCAACACAGGCCTTCCTCCTCTGCCACCACCGCCGAGAAGGAATGACGACCATCATCAGGACGAGGGGGCTGGGGGCTTCCAGGAACCACGTGCCATCGCTTGCATCTTGGGCGGAGCAAAGGCCCCAGCCTCTCAGCGCTTCTTCAAGCAGTTCGCTCGCAAGGTGAACATAGTCCTCCCCAAGCTCGAGGTTGCGCGCCCTCTCAGGTGGTCCAAGTGCGCCATCACCTTCAGCTCAGCAGATCAACTCAAGTGTGCAGCTACTGCTGGCGTCCTCCCAATGCTTTGTTCCCCAGTCATCAGCAACGTGCAAGTCACCAGGACCCTCATCGATGGCGGCGCAGGGCTAAATGTCTTGTCCATCGAGATGTTTAACAACCTTCAAGTACCATACAATCAGCTCCAGCCGACCAAGCCTTTCTCAGGAGTCACCGATGGCTCCACCAACCCGATAGGGCAGATCCGCCTCCCTGTCACCTTGCGCCAGCGCGACAACTACCGCACCGAGCTCATCGACTTTGACGTCTCCCACATCCGCCTACCGTACAATGCCATCCTCGGGTATCCAGCCCTGGCCAAGTTCATGGCAGTGACCCACCATGGCTACAATGTCCTCAAGATGCCAGGAAGCAGCGGGATCATCACGGTCCCCTGCAAAGAAAGAGATGTAGTGTGCTCCCTTGAGTGTGCCTTCCAAGCTGCATCAATCGAGGACCCAGACAGCAGGGGCGAGAACCCTCCTGAGGTTGTCCCCAAGAAGAATAGCACACCGCTCAGCTTAATGCCTCGGGAGGTTGGCATCTCAGGGCGTGCTGCATCAGGATTAGCGCCCGTGCAGGGGCACCTCCTTCCATTGCATAGGAAGGCGTGCCCGGCGCCCTCCTCGGGCAGCGCTCAGGGGCTCTCTTCTCGAGGGCCTCTGACTTTGCCAACCTCACGAAGGTGGCGCTTTGGCACCACTTGGAGGCGTGCTTCATGGCACGTTTCCCTCAGGAGGCCGCAGGGCGTGGAAAGCCCAACGTTTAGGATTTCATCACCAAGACCACTCAGGAGCTTCAGGAAGCACGAGCCATGCGCGGCGACCGCCGCTTGCCTGGCGTGGCTCCCCATCCAGGCGAGGATGGTGGCTGTGCGTCTGCATCGACGTCCCAGGGCTCAACCAAGCCGCATCTCAGGAACGTTTCTGGCCTTCGCGCATAGGGCGCTGCGAGGGTCCGCCGCACAGCTATGTCTGCATGCCTTTCGGCCTGCCGAACATGGCTGCCATCTCCCAGCATCACCTGCGGAGCATTCTGGCGGCTCAGGAGGCCGGCCACCACGCGGTCCTAGCGGAGATGGAGATGGTCCTCAGGGAGCCTCCTGGACCCGCAGAGCCTCCCAAGGCTCGGTGAGGGAGTCCTGGATTAGGGGGTCCTCGGACAGCCGGACTATATACTTTGGCCGGACTGTTGGACTATGAAGATACAAGATTGAAGACTTCGTCCCGTATCCGGGTGGGACTCTCCTTTGCGTGGAAGGAAAGCTTGGCAATCTGGATATGTAGATCTCCTTCTCTGTAACCGACTCTGTGTAACCCTAGCCCCCTCCGGTGTCTATATAAATCAGAGGGTTTAGTCCGTAGGACAACAACAATCATACCATAGGCTAGCTTCTAGGGTTTAGCCTCTACGATCTCGTGGTAGATCAACTCTTGTAATACTCATATCATCAAGATCAATCAAGTAGGAAGTAGGGTATTACCTCCATCGAGAGGGCCCGAACCTGGGTAAACATCGTGTCCCCAGCCTCCTGTTACCATTAGCCTTAGATGCACAGTTCGGGACCCCCTACCCGAGATCCCCCAGTTTTGACAGCAACATTGGTGCTTTCATTGAGAGTTCCACTGTGCCGTCACGGTAAGGCTTGATGGCTCGCCTTGTTATCAAGGACAACATCACCTCTAGGGGAGCCCTGGCTGTAGGCCAAACTCTCCGACTAGGCGGCTTCGTCATGACCGCCCGTTCGGCCGCCGCGCCGACGATGACTTCTCAGGTCATCAAAAACAACCTCCACGTCAGCTCGGAATTCACCGAGCAGATGGATCCAATGGAGCTCTCCTCCCTGAACGAGCTCTTGGATCGCATCGCCGCCCTGGGAGTCGCTACAGACTATGATTGGATTGGGCTTAAACCCGACCAAAGGGAGATTAACTCTCCGTCGGTTACCCATCAGATAGCGGTGGTGGACGAGCAATGCGGCGATTCTTCCTCCGTTTTGAGGACAAACTATGTCCGGATTCCCGAGCTCTCCGAGACGGATAGCCGTCTACGGGAGGACATGGCCCAAGCTCCGAACCTACAATCGGACAGTGGGCCAGAAAAATTGGGCAACTTCCCGGAGTCCGAACTGCCAAGCTCGGAAGCTCCGCTACCCCTGGGTCTTAGATCGGGTCAGGGTTTGGACTTAAATCTACCCACCCACCCAGATACAAGTGATCTTTCCCGCATTACACAAGAGCCCCAAAAGACAATGCATCACTTCTGGGCTAGATTCTTCCTTGTAATGAGCAAGGTTAAGGACTGTCGCGAGAAAGACGCAAACTCATTCTTTTGCAAAAATTTCACGGACAAGGGAATCCTCAACGCCATAAGTCGCCGTGACATAGTACACTTTGCTGACTTGGCGGCCATAGTAAAGAAGTATTGTGCGATGGAAAATGCCTGGAAAATCCAAACAAAATTCTGGGATCCTCTGGCTCTCACTAAACCCCTCGCCCTAACTAAAAGGGTGCACTCTCGCAAGTCACCCGATCCAATTACAAAGAAACCAAAGCCCACTACAGGGTGTGGAACCGTATTGGAGGGATGGCTCAATGGGCCTTGCAAAATTTATAGCACACCGGATACCATACCAACACATAGCCTTAGAGCATGTTAGATACTCCGGCAGGTGGCCAAGTGCGGCAAGGATCTCCTCATCATCAATACCGCAGAGAACCATCCCGCAGAAAATAACAATACAGTATTGACAGTCTTCTTGACCTTCGCCTCAAATAATCGGCGCAAGCAAGCACTCCGCAGCCTCGCCGAAGTCTGCCATGTTGCAGCAATAAATCCATGGAATGACATGGCCATAACCTTCAATGCCAGTGATGAACCTCAATTCCGAACAATCCGAGCACCAGCCGCTTTGGTCCTTAGTCCAATTTTGGCCGGCTTCCGGCTTACTAAAGTGCTCATGGACGGTGGCAGCGAATTAAACCTCATCTACGAGGAAACTCTCAACAAAATGGAAATAGACAAGAGCCGCATTGAGCAAAGCAACACGACCTTCATGGGAATCATCCCTAGTCGGGAGGCACGATGTGTGGGAAAAATCACATTAGATGTGGTATTCGGCACGCCAAAGAATTATAGGTCTGAAGAAATCATATTCCAAGTGGCCCCGTTCAGTAGAGGATACCACGCCCTTTTAGGGCGAGATGCATTCATGAGCTTTCAAGCTATACCCCATTACGGGTACATGAAGCTCAAGATGCCCGGGCCCAATGGAATCATCACTCTAGCTAGTGATCCGGACGTAGCACTCCGCGCCGAAAATAAAACCGCCGCACTAGCCCTTGAAGCATTATCCGAAGCCCTTGCGGCTGAAGCACTAACCACACTGCGCTCCAAAGTGGATAGGGACGACGTGATACTCGACAAACGACCCAAGTCCACCTCTTTCAAACCAGCGGACGAAATAGTCAAATTCTAGGTTCGCCCAATGGACCCTACAAAAACAGCATCCATTGGGGCACAGTTGACCCCCACAATAGACACCGCACTGCGAGAGTTCTTGTGCGAGAATTGGGACATCTTCGCCTGGCACCCTTCAGACATGCCAGGTATCCCACGAAGGCTAGCCAAACATAGCCTAAACATACTGAAAGGATACAAGCCGGTCAAGCAGGCTCTTCGGCGCTTTTCAAAACCTAAACGACAAGCCATGGGAGAAGAGCTAGCCAAGTTACTTGTGGCCGGATTCATCAGAGAAATAAAACACCCAGATTGGCTAGAAAACCTAGTGATGGTACCAAAGAAGGACAAATCCTGGCGCCTATGTGTCGATTTCAAGGACCTCAATAAGGCTTACCCTAAGGATCCCTTCCCCCTCCCCTGCATTGATCAAATCATCGACGCCACCGCAGGACACGACTCATTGTGCTTCCTCGACGCATACTCCGGATATCATCAAATCAAGATGGCGGAATCCGATCAAGCCGCAACGACATTCATCACTCCATACGGCCCGTTCTGTTTCAATACCATGCCTTTCGGGCTCAAAAATGCCGGTGCAACCTATCAACGCATGATTCAGACATGCCTGGAAAAACAAATAGGCAAAACAGTGGAGGCATATGTAGACGACGTGGTCATCAAAACCAGACACGTCGAATCTTTAATAGACGACTTGAGGCTTACGTTCGACAATCTCCGAACATATGACATCAAGCTCAATTCAGAAAAATGCGTTTTCGGCGTGCCTGCCGGAAAGCTGCTAGGCTTCATCGTTTCCAATAGAGGAATTGAAGCAAACCCGGATAAAATCCAAGCTCTGTCACAGTTGGCTACCCCAACAAACCTCAAGCAAATCTAGAAATTAACTAGATGTGTCGCGGCCCTAAGCCGCTTTATCTCCCGATTGGGAGAAAAGGCACTACCTCTTTATCGCCTTCTTCGACGAACCGAACACTTTGAGTGGACGGATGCGGCCACGGCCGGACTATAAGAAATAAAGGCCCTCTTGGCCAGCAACCCAATCCTGGCCGCGCCAAATATCGGCGAACCCATGCTGTTATATATAGCGGCAACACACCAGGTTGTAAGCGCAGTTCTCGTCGTCGAATGAGAGACGGACGGACATAAGTTCCCGCTTCAAAAGCCGGTATACTATGTATCTACTGTCCTCACTCCACGCAAGTTAGGGTACCCACATTATCGAAAGATAGCTTATCTGGTCTTCATAGCATCCCAGAAACTATGACACTACTTTCAAGAGTGTTCGATAACGGTGGCCTCTGAAGTACCACTCAACGATATAATAAATAACCGTGATGCCACGGGATGGATTGCTAAATGGGCTATCGAGCTCCTCCCGTTCGACATAATATACAAACCACGGCGAGCCATTAAGTCACAAGTACTGGCTGACTTCGTCACCGAATGGACCAAAGTTGAACTCCCTAAAGAGTACGACGCGTACTCCAATTGGATCATGCACTTTGACGGATCTAAGATGTTGGCTGGTCTAGGGGCAGGCGTTATCCTGACATCCCCCACTGGAGATATGGTCCAATATGTACTCCAAATATTATACACAGACTCCAACAATGCAGCCGAATATGAGGCTCTATTGCACGGTCTTCGGATGGCAGTCTCCATGGGTATTCAACGCCTAGAAGTGTGTGGGGATTCGAACCTCGCTATATCTCAAATAAATGAAGACTTTGACGCCAAGGACCCAAAAATGGCGGCTTACTGTAATGTCGTCCTCAAAATGTCAGCCCGGTTCGAGGGGCTTGAATTCCACCATGTGGTTCAAGAAAACAATCAAGCGGAGGATATCCTCGCCCACATTGGTGCTAAGCGCGACCCCATCCCACCAAATATCTTCTTGGAAAGGCTGTTCAAGCCATCCGTGGTGTGGGAAGGGGAGACCGGCAATACCAGTCCGGGTCTGAACACAACCCCAGATCCCGAACACTCTGACATAATCGGAGGCTCCGCCACCGAAATAACACCTTCGGCCCACGTGATCATGGGTGTCCTCGCCCCGTGGACAGAACCCTTCTTAGCCTACCTAAATAGGCAAGAAATCCCTAGAGACCAAAATGAGGCACGTTGCATTGTGCGGCGCTCTAAAGCCTACAAGGTCCACGAGGGAGAGCTTTATAAGAAAAGCGCGACCGGAGTGCTCCAAAGATGCATCTCCGAAGAGGAAGGGCGGCAACTCTTGGCCGAAATTCATGCCGGATTCGGCGGCCACCATGCTGTAGCTCGGGCCCTTGTAAGCAAGGCCTTCCGTACAGGTTTGTACTGGCCGACAGCCCGAGCAGACGCACAGGACCTCGTCCAACATTGCATCGGTTGCCAGCCTTTTGCAAATCAAAGCCATATGCCACCCACCACCCTCCAAACAATCCCCATAACTTGGCCCTTTGCGGCCTGGGGGCTCGATATGGTTGGACCCCTTAAAGGAGGAAGCCATAAGAAAAAATACTTGTTGGTCATGGTGGATAAATTTACCAAATGGATAGAAGCCAAACCAGTTAAAATGGCTGAATCCGGACTAGTGATAGACTTCATATCAGGGGTTGTACACCGTTACGGTGTCCCTCAAAACATCATCACCGATAATGGCTCCAACTTCACAGCCGACAAGGTGAAAACTTGGTGCGGCAAGACGGGCATTAAGCTCGATTACGCCTCCGTCTATCACCCCCAAACTAACGGTCAAGTCGAACGAGCAAACGGTCTTATTATGAGCGGCATAAAACCCAGACTAGTGCGATCCCTGAAGGAATCAGATACGCACTGGGTAGAGGAGCTTGACTCCCTACTATGGGGGCTGCGGACCACACTGGATCGTACTACCGGATACACACCTTTTTTTATGGTGTACGGCGCAGAGGTGGTATTGCCCTGCGATATCATTCATGACTCACCTCGAGTGTGCATGTAAGAAGAGAAAGAAGCTAAGATTGATCGGCAGGATAGTTTAGATGCCCTGGAGGAGGAGTGCGACATCGCGAAGGCCCGTTCCGCATTCTATCAGCAACAGGCTCGCAGGTATCAAAGCAGAGAAGTATGGGCCAAAACCTATAGTGTTGGCAAGCTCGTTCTACGCCTACCGGAGATGAAAAAGGACAAGCTCAAGCCCAAGTGGGAGGGTCCCTTCATCATTGATAAAGTTCTAACCGGAGGGGCGTACCGTCTGCGTGATGCATCTGATAATCGACTCGTGCCAAACCCATGGAACGCGGCCAGACTCCAAAGATTCTACGCCTAGTGCCGAACTAAGTGTTTGTCTCCTTACCTCCGCCTTTCTTTTTCACGTTATATCTTATTTTTATTTTTCCTTTCTATGGCCTCAAAGGCTTCAAGTGTGTCTTAACTACATGAGTTTGACACGCTATGCACGCTCACTATACCTAGGGGCTTCTTATACAGAAGCTTAATATAATTATCCTCCGGGCTTTATGCCCACCACATATGCGTCACTTCTCCATATGTGCCTTTTTTCACCATTATATGCATCGATATGACTTAAGTTTTGGCCAAGCTGGGTTGCTTGGCTCTTGTGTTTATGCCCTACGTTCCCGTTAATTCGGCTAGGGCATAAGGGGAGCACCTCTGCGATTGTTACTGTTGTGTTAGCCGGATGTGTACCTCCGAGTGGGTGAAGCCGAAAGCTAGCATTCTTAAGGGAATATTCGATCGGTGAACAAAAGATGTTTTTTACCTATAAAATCCCTAGATGTTTCATCTCCTGTGTCTTTGCCCGCAGTTCGGACATGCACATTCATGCATGCCCACCCAAGGAAAGGAACCCCTACGTGTCGGCATTCTGGGAACAGGGGTACCCAGACTTGCCTGCCTGCGGCATGGCTCAAGGGGAGGCCCAATACAGCCCATCTTCATCAACACAAGCTCAAGACCCTCGCGAGGGGCCAAGCCTCGTGGGGCGGACGATAGGAAGCTTCCTCAGGCATGGCCTCATTAGGCTGGCTCGCGAGGAGGCGGAGAGATCAAGGCGGGGTACCTCATGAGGTGCCCGTGACACAAGCCATGACGACCAAAGCCAGGCGGGCGCCAGCCTGCGCAGAGTCCTTGTTTCCTCTTTGGTGCAAAGGGAGCAAGCGCGAGCAAGAGTATCAAGCAAAGGCAACCATTTCGGTGCAACAAGACCAAGACCAGCAGAACGGCAGGATAGAGGTCATCATGGAGCCCAAGCCGGCGTCACCGCCAGAGTCTTCGGCAGGCGCCCTTCCCGCTCAATATTTGAGAAGAGGCCCAGGGCCTCGCTCTATAAATAGGACTAGCCACCCTCAAGGCAGGGGATCGAGCAGTTGAACCCTAGCCAGAACCACCAACCCAAGAACACCCCTCGCGAGGTAGTTCTTCCTTGTATTGTTCATCATCAGCCCCTGAGGCAATCCACCACACCACAAACTAGAGTAGGGTATTACACCACAATGGTGGCCCGAACTAGTATAAACCTCGTGTCCCCTGTGTTGTTCTTCGTGTAGTTTTAGATCCTTGCGAGGCGACGAGACATAGGTAGGTAGGAGGTGCGATCTCCGTGTGCACCCTAGAGTTCGAACCTAGAGGGTCTGCCGGAACCCGAAATCCGACATTTGGCGTGCCAGGTAGGGGTGCACCGGAATCCGCCTTCCGCCGCCCTGTTTTTCGCTGCCCCTCGCATCCATGTCAGACGCTCGTCGAGCCCACGTCGAGCGCCAGGCCGCCCTCGCCACTCGCGTCGCCTAGACGGCCCCCGTCGGCGGGTGCCGCCGTCGTTCCTCATTGCCTGCCGTCAACGCCGCCACTGGCCCAGCGGGGAACGAGCAGCAGGCGTCGTCTCTGCATCCTTCGGTGCGGCGAGAAGACCGCACCGCCACCCCGTTGCTGACTCCAGCCGGTTCCTCATCCCACGCCCGTCGCGCTCCTGCGGACGCGCACGCCGTGCTGCTCCTGGCGCGGTAACTCCTGCACTACCGTCCCGTCGATTACCTCTACGACGAGTGGCTCGACCGCATCACCGAGCTCGTCAGCATCGCTGGGGGCTCCCCTGCTCCATCCCTCTCGCTGCACCGTGCCCCGCCTTGCGCGGGCGAGGAAGCTCCGGGGGCGCCTCAGCCGCCTCTCCCTCAAGAAGGCGCCATGGCCCCAAGGCGCATGGCCCCTGGACGGAACCCGCTCCGTCCGGCACCAGCACAGCAAGAGAAGAGCTGCCAAGAGATCCCTCATCCCCAAGAAGCTGCTCGGGCGCTCCCCGTGCCCGCCCGTCATGACCGCACTCCTGCTCCAGCGCGCCAAGACCACGCGCTGCTCCTGGTGGCAGTGCACAGAGACTTCCAAGATCAAGCCCTCCGTCACCCGAGGCCTCCCGTGGCCACTTCAGGCTGCCGTGCCTTCACCGCCGAGCTGCGCGGCATCGCCTGGCCGGGCAAGTTCACGCCAAATTTGCCCCCACGCTACGACGGCACGGCCGACCCTGCGGAGTTCGTCAAGCTCTATGAGCTGGTCATCGAAGCCGCCAACGGGGACAAGAATGTCATGGCGAACTGGTTCCCCATGGCTCTCAAGGACGGTGCCCGCACCTGGCTCCTGAACCTAGCCCCTGGCATGATTTCCTCCTGGGACGAGATGCGCACTTGATTCATCACCAATTTCCAAGGCACATGCGACCGGCCCCCGGCCATGAGCGACTTGCGCCGCATCAAGCAGCAGCTAGGAGAGACCCTGCAGAAGTTCATCCAGTGTTTCGACAACGCTCGCCTTAAGATCCCCAGGGTGTCTAAGGAGGCCATTATCTCGGCCTTCTCCGGCGGTGTGCGTGACGTCAAGATGAAAGAAGAACTTGCGATCCATGAAGACCTATGCACCTCCCTTGAGCTGTTCAACTTGGCAACCAAGTGCGCTAGGGCTGAGGAAGGACGCCTTTCCCTCCTTTAGCTGCCAGCTGCCGACCCAGAAGAGAAGAAGCCCAAGGTCAAGGACATGAAGCGCAAGGGGGCGGCCGTGCTTGCAGCAGAACCGGACACCAAGCGGGGAAGGGATCAGCCTGAGTCGTCCAAAGGCAGCCGGTACTGCGTGTACCACGACCTCCACACCCACAACACCAAGGAGTGCCAAGAGCTCCGGGCCATGCGGGACATGCGCGCCGGCAGACGCCCCGAGTGCAACGACCGGGGCTATGGCCGAGGAGGAGGAAGAGGTGGAGGACGATGGGAAGACCGTGGCCCTCGCCAAGGGTGGCGCGATCGACCTCGCGAGGACCACTGGCAGGATCAGCCTCACGAGGGAGGCTGGAGGGATCAGCCTCGCGAGGATTGTCCGCAAGGCAACGCGGGCCTCCCTCCTTTGCCACCACAGCCAAGGAGGAACGAAGACCATCATCAGGACGAGAGGGCTGGGGGCTTCCAGGAGCCGCGCGCAATCGCTTGCATATTGGGCGGAGCTCAAGCCCCAGCCTCTCAGCGCATCTTCAAGCAGTTTGCTCGCGAAGTGAATGCAGTCCTCCCCAAGCTCGAAGCCACGCGCCCCCTTAGGTGGTCAGCATGCGCCATCACATTCAGCTCAGCGGACCAGCTCAAGTGCGTAGCCACAGCCGGAGTCCTCCCAATGCTTTGTTCCCCGATCATCAGCAATGTGCAAGTCACCAGAACCCTCATCGATGGCAGGGCAGGGCTTAATGTCCTGTCCGTCGAGACATCACTACAAAAAAAAGACACATCCGTGACATTTTGGACCGAACGAAAAAAAATTCTGTCATACATATGACACTTCTATGACGATAATTTTGACAAAACCCGGTATCATCATAGATGTGGTGGGATCCTACTTCTATGACAAAAAATAATGACAGAAAATGGGCTTTTTGTCCTGGGTGGGCCGGAGACGCAGCTGCATGACATTCATTAGGCCGTCCATGACGGAAAAAACCGTGGTATAAGCGAGGGGGAGGAAAATTTTGGGGAGTTGTTGGTTACGGTGGGAGGTCGGGGGCGGAGCGATGCGCGTTTCTCTTGTACGTATGCACGTGTGTGCGAGGCGTTGGCTCTAACTGAAGCCGGGCGAGGCGTTGGGCTCTAACTGAACCCGAGCGATTGCACTGCAGGCTACGTGTTACTGAACCCGAGCGATCGATCGATGGCTGTTAACCGAACCCGATGGAGCGATTCCTTCGCTACTGCTTCTAACTGAAGCTGACCGATGCTGCCTCTGGGATGAACAGTGAGCGTTGCGGGGGGTGGTTGGATGAACAGTGAGCGGTGGCGTTGCCTCTGGATGAACAGGAACCCGTGGTGTGGAGGGCTGGATGAACAGTAGACGGTGGAGGGGTGGCCATGGAGGGGTGGTTGAACAGGCCCCCGTGGTGTGGAGGGCTGGATGAACAGTAGCCGGTGGAGGGGTGCCCGTGGAGGGGTGGTTGAACAGTAGCCGGTGGAGTAGCGCGCGGTGGAGGCTGGATGAACAGGAGCCCGTGGAGGCTGGAGGAGGTCGACGGTAGCCCATGGAGGCTGGAGGAGGTCGACGGTGGAGATGAACAGTATCCCGTGGAGTCCCGTTTTGCGGTATGCCACACCCCTCCCCCCTCCCCCCGTTTCGACCATAGCGCTCCAACACAAGTCCGTTTCGTCCATTTTGCGGTATGCCACACCCCTCCTGATCAACAGGACCCCCGTTTCGACCGTAGGAGGTTCGTTTCGTCCGTTTTGCGGTACGCGACACCCCTTCCGATCAACAGGACCCCCGTTTCGACCGTAGGAGGTCCGTTTCCTCCGTTTTCGGTACGCCAGGCCCCTCCCGATCAACAGGACCCAGTTTTGTACGTGGCCGGTCGAACACAAGGCCGTTTCCTCCGTTGTGCGGTACGCCAGGCCTCGTTTCCATCGCCTGTTCCGTCCAAGCCCTCCCGATGAACACGACCATGCATTCTGTTCCGACCCAGCCGGTTGGCTCCCCATGAACACGACGATGACGCTGTTTCTCCGTTCTGACCCAGCCATGTACATATGCGCGAGTAGGCATTCGAGACCCCGCCCGTATGTACAGATACATGGCCGTATTTTCTTTCTTGCACCCTGGCCGCTGTACGTACGTGTACATGCTACGTGCGCGCCTCTACTAGGACACGTGCGTGCCTCTACACATTCGCGACCAGAATGACAATGCTACGTACGCTTCGACCAGGTGGGTCTCGACTGTCAGGCACTTCCTTGCGTGTGAAAATGTAGCTGGTGGGTCCTAGCAGTCAGAGGGGCGAATCGTTTTTTTTTTTGCCCGGACGCACTTCCCTGCGTGCGAAGGTGTAGCTGGTGGGTCCCAACAGTCAGGGGGGAAACATTTTTTTCACGAAACACGGTGGCCCATCCGGTGGGTCCCTGCTGTCAGGTGGAAGAATAATTATTTTCTGCGTAATAAGGAGGCACTTCCTTGCTGCGGCCGTGGACCCAGCTGTCATCCTCTCCACATACAGTCCACGTCCGATAGAAATCGTTCCTTGACCACGTTGACCACGCTGCGCCGAGAGCACCAGGGCGGTGGATGACGGTGAGGCCTAGGAAGGGGACGACGGGGATCCGGGGAAGACGCGGCAGTGGAAGCCCGCGCCGAGAGGAGTACGAGGGTTCACTGGTTTGGCTGCGGTGTGAGGCTACCATCACCGCAAGGCCTGGCCAGCAGTGGGAATAGTAGGGGGCGGTGAGGCCTCTGTGGCAGCACATCCGGCCACGGGAGGCAGGAGCATGCGGCCCGACCGGCGTTGCTTTGGGCGGCTGGAGCAAGAAGACCAGAGGTTGAAGAAGCACTACGGCCGTTGGATGGACATCGTACGGTCACTGGAGCTAGAATCGTTTATATTGACTAAGTTGACCAAGCCCTCCGTCCCTGTCAACTTAGTAGGCCCACAAGTCAGCCTCCCACCAAGGTGGGTCCCAGCTAGTTGGGTGGGTATTCATTTTTTTCTGCGTAATAAGGAGGCACTTCCGGTGGGTCCGAGCTGACAGCAGGGGGAACATTTTTTTCACGAAATACGGTGGCCCGTCGGGTGGGTCCCAGCAGTCAAGGGCAAACGTTTTTTTCGCAAAATACTGGTGGCCCGTCCGATGGGTCCCTGCTGTCAGGTGGAGGAATAATTATTTTCCGCGTAATAAGGAGGCACTTCCTTGTGGCTGTCGTGGACCCAGCTGTCAGCCTCTCCACGTACAGTATTCTTCCGATGGAAGTCCGTCGTTGACCACACTGACCATGCCGTGCCGAGAGCACCACGGCGTTGGACGACGGTGAGGCCTAGGAAGGGGACGACGCGGAGCCGGGGAAGACGTGGCAGTGGATGCCCACGCGGAGAGGAGTAGGAGGGTTCACTGGTTCGGCTGCGCTGCCGTCGCCGCAGAATAACAGGGGGTGTGGGTGAGTGGAGTGGAGGGATGGCCTGGCCAGCAGTGGGAGTAGTATGGGGGCGGTGAGGCCTCCGCGGCAGCACAGCCGGCCACGGGAGGCAGGAGCAGGTGGCACGACCGGCACTGCTTTGGGCGGCTGGAGCAAGAAGACTAGAGGTTGAAGAAGCACTACGGCCGTTGGATGGACATCGTACGGTCAGTCGAGCTAGAATCGAGCATATTGATTAAGTTGACAAAGCCCTTCGTCCCCGTCAACTTAGTAGGCCCACTATACTGGGTCCCAGCTAGCAGGGGGAGTATTCTTTTTTTGGGGCGTAATAAGGAGGCACTTCCTTGCGTGCGAAGATATAGCTGGTGGGTCCGAGCTGTCAGCGGCAGTAACGTTTTTTTCACGAAATACAGAGGCCCTTTCGGTGGGTCCCAGATGTCAGGTGGAGGAATCATTATTTTGCGCGTAATAAGGAGGCATTTCCTTGCGTGCGGCCGTGGACCCAGCTGTCAGCCTCTCAACGTACAGTCCACTTCCGATGGATGTCGTTCATTGACCACATTGACCAGGCCGCGCCGAGAGCACCAAGGCAGTGGGCGACGGCGAGGCTTGGAAGGGAACGACACGGAGCCAGGGAATACTCGGCAGTTATTTCCCACACGGAGGAGTACGAGGGTTTACTGATTACTAGTTTGTCTGCCGTCGCCGGAGAATAACAGCATGTGTGGGACTGAGGTTGAGTAGAGGGATAGCTAGGCCAGCGATGGGAGTACGGTGGGGCGGTGAGGCCTGCACGGCAGCACAGCCGGCCGCGGGGAGGAGGGAGCAGGCAGTCCTGTCGGCGCTTGTTTGAGCGGTTGGAGCAGGAAGAGCAGAGATTGAAGAAGCACGACGGCCGTTGGATGGACATCCAACAGTATACAGGCCATCTGTGGAAAGCCTCAAATCTGTGGAAAACAGCATACAGCCCATCTGCCATTCTTTCAAATAGTTTACAGCCCATTTGCTAATTCTTACGGTTTTTTTGGAGCCCATATTCTTTTTGGTAGCATTACAGCCCATATTGTGGCCACGGTTAAAAAATTATACGAAATTTTGCATATGTCAGTGCGGTCTGAACTGTTTTTAATCCCGAAATTTCGAGTCACATTCAGACTGATTTTAAAAATAAATGTATATCAATATAAAATCCAATAAATTGTCCACGCATAAAAATCAATGCAATTTAAAATCTCAAAATGAAAAAAAGATATTTGAAACTAATTGCCGGTTTGATGTGTTTTAAAAATGTACAGCCCATTTCTCATTACTGATAGGCCATTTTCTCGGCCAACCGAATGAAGCTCTCCTCGTCTAGCCCAATAGGCCTGATAAAGTGACTTACTTGACAAATCAAAAAAAAACTGGGCTAGCCATTTTTAAAAAGAAAAAAAAACTACTGGGCTGGTCTGTGGTAAACATAAAAGAAAAGGCTGTCTAGACAGGCCAGAGTGTCCCGCACAACCCAGTTGACACCCTGCTTCCATCTCAAAAACATATTAGATAAATGCCACTCCAATTATGGTGATTCATAAAAATGCCACTGCAATTTCCAAACTTTGAGAAATGCCACAGCAATTTTTGCAAACTTTGAAAAACGCCACTGCAGTTTGCAAACTTTGAAAAACGCCACTCCAGACTTCAAAAAATGCCACTAGAAATGGCATGAAATGGCATTTTTTTAAAGTTTGGAAATTGCAGTGGCATTTCTCGGAGGCATTTATCAAATTAACCCAAAACAAAAATAACTGGGCGAGCTGCTGGGTCCCTGGTGTCAGCCGCTCGTTGTGCAATTCTCTCGTTTATTGACTACGTTGACAATGGCATGGGACCCAGATGTCAGAAATCCACTAGGAGGAGCCATTTTTTTATTGGCTTGAAATAAGGAGGCACTTGCTTGCGTACTGCCATGACCTTGGCGGGTCCTCGCTGTCATCCTCTCCACGTACAATCATCTCCTGATTGTGTACGCGTCAACTTGCTAGGCCCACAAGTCAGCCTCTAAACCCGTGGAGGACAAATACAACCCATTTAAAAAAAATAACAGCCCATTCCATACGTTCAAACGGAAAGTTCAACATTCAGAGCAAAGTAACAGGTCTGATCCACATATAGAGTACTGAACTTCCACGTTGACAACCATCATAGCCAAGTTAACTATCTACTCCCACTAGACAAGTACTAACTTACTCTTAGCTAACTAGACGATGCCGGCGGTACATGCTAAACACCGGCACCGGTGTCCTGCGCCTCGCCTCGGACTTGCCAGAGGTGCGATAGGGCGCGTTGCTCACGTGCGTTGGCCCTTTCCATGCCGGCGTGCTCCACCGAAGCTTCGGCTTCCAAGCGGCAAACCCACTTGACGAGCTGGTAGTAAAAATCGGCGTCGCGAACGCGTGCGTGCCCGACAGCCTCTAGGGCTATTTGCCGGGCGGCGGCCTCCATGTAGTCGGCCCAGTTGCGGGCGCTCTGCTCGCGACTCAGAACGTCGGTGCGCTGCTGCTCCATGTCCCGCTGGTGGCGCAAATCGGCGTTACGCTGCTCCTCCGCCAGGCGGTCGCGCTCCAACAACTCCTACTCCTCCGCCATGCGGTCGCGCTCCAACAACTCCTCGATCTCTGCATTGTCATCTAAAGACAGATAGAATGCCTCCTCCCTCCGTCTGCCTTCCGGTGAAAAACCGAACACTAGTTCCGACCGTGACCGCCTCCGGCGTCACCTACCGCGGATGGGCGGGGGCATGGCGGACGTGGCGAGCAACGTCGGGCTGGTGGGGGCTTATGAGGATATGGCGAGTTGGGTCACAGTGGCACTGGAGAATGCCGGGAAACAGTACTTATAGGGGGAAGGTAGCGCGACGGTCATCGGAATTCAATGCATAATGGCTTAGCGCGCTAGCTTGCCGTGGAAAACTAGGGAAACTGAAATTATGACTGTGTCATCCCGTCCCGTGTGGTTCGCACGCCGGCATGGCGGTCAAACGAGTGCACTCGAATCATCTCCCTCCTTGTCAATAATGATTTCATGGATTTAAAAAGCCCGCAACAATTAAAGTGTATCTTTTTTCGCATCAGTTAGCTGCCTTAATTATGGTCGGCTGCATGTAGGCACTCAGAATCGCTCGCAGGCAGTACGCGAAGCAGCATGCAACGAGTCGCAGCCAAGGGCACGCATGCAGCCACTTAAATCTCTGGAATTAATTAGGCTTAAACTTCTGCATGCCGTTAATTATTGCCATGCCTTGGTCTTGCTACTTTGCTCACGGGACTAATAAACCCGGATGGAGGGAGTACCTTGGTTGGTGAGAGGTTTGAATTAAGCCCTGCAAACCGGAAAGGAGGTACTAGTACATGCGTGATCCGCTATTTATTCGTGTAGGATCGAGTAGGTCATTTCTTGAATTGAGCCCTGCAAACCAGAAAGGAGGTAGTACGTGCGTGATATGCTATTTATCCGTGTTGGATCGATAGTGTAGCTTGTTAGTTTCTTCAGAGGTAGGCATTTTTATCCGTGTAGGATCGATAGTGTAGCTTGTCAGTTTCTTCAGAGGTAGGCATTTTTATTCAAAAAATTGCCAGTTCGCATCTTGCGTCGCAAATAAAACTGCCAGGTGCGCATTTGTAGGCTAGCTAGTGATCAATCAGTAACTTGTAAACACTGAGGGAACAGAAATAAGTAACTATTAATGCATCTCAATGATTCACAGATCATATACAAATATGTAGCTCCAAAAGCAAAGATCAGCCAGTTCGGATCTTGCGTCGCAACTAAAACTAACTAGTACGATTCCCATACATAAGATCAACATGTTAATGCATCTCAATGATTCACAGATCATATACAAATATGTAGCTCCAAAAGCAAAGATCTAGAAAAAACATTTGTTCTTCCAACTAACATGGATGCTTCTCTTGGCCAACATTCAGTACAGACTGAAAGAAAAATTTATTTGTGAAGTCTACAATTCCTCTTGCAAACGTAAGTGGTTTCACCAACAGTTGGAACCATGAGAATGAACCACACATGATGGAGGAACATCCACTGCAATATGATTTGGTCTTCTCTCGATCACACAGCGAGACTATTTTCGGAATACAAACTTTAACTTAGGGAAAATGATGCCCATTGTATAATCAGACCAAAGCAGTGAAGCACCAACTGTTGGCTAGTAAATAGTACAGTACTACTTTTCTGCAGTCCATGAAGTGACTATCCAATCTTTGTGTCCATTTTCAAATGGCACTGCATGCAGTGACTATACTATTCTCTTATGCAGTTCAACCAAAATTGCGGACACTTTGTTTGCTTGCCAAATAGCAACGGGCAGACATCTCTGTCTACACAAATATCAAGCAGCTAGTAAACATATACCACACCATGTTCGCAGTGATGGAAGAGGTGAAATCGATACAACCGAAATTGAGCATCCGATCATTGAATCCTGTCCTGCACCTCCAATGTAGGTCCACCCTACCAATAAATTCACATGCAAACCACTAGTATTACTATCTAATGACAGTACAAAAAGAGTAGCAAGATAGTAGCAAACCATGTACCTTCGTAATCAATAGCTCATAGTGCCACCAATTGGATATAAAGGTTTAGAAAAAAACATGCTCCTAATGTTGAACCAGTTGGACTTTTTGTGCACCTCCACTAAAATCGAGCATCCCTGTTTGCATAGATATTGAAAGTGTGATTACTATAAAAGTGGCACTAGTTGAAGCATAGACTCACAAATATAAGCATTCCAATTTCTTAATGGGAAAAGGTAGCAAGACTGTTTCTAACCACCAGTTTGAAGGAATAAATAAAGCAACAGCGGCTGATGTCAGGAAGGCATACATAGTTTTTTTCTGAAAAACTGAGCCATTCCTGACCTTTCCTCTTCTTTTAAGCAAATTTTGTGCAGTTCTACTAGAATAAAATGCCATCACCGCCTTAACAATTTAGTTACACTGTACAAAAGGAAATGACTTAACATTACATCATGATGTCGGGTATGTAGTAGACAGGCATTAGAGACAAACATACAGACCTCCTCCGATAACATAATGAACATTAATTTTAACAAAGGTGTGACTAGCTTTACCGGGATAATTTGAGTGAACTCTACACCCTCTGTTCCTTAATATAAGACGTTTTCGCGGTTCAATTTAAAGTACCCAAACGTCTAGTATTTAGAAAAACAGGTAGTAGTTTTCTTGAGCACATATCTGGGAAAGCTTGCCACACTTTTCGAATACTAAAAATATACACTAATCCAGTGGCTAGTGCAACAGTGGAGTAGTTAGTTTATTACAGGGTATAGTATAATCGTTTTACTGAACAGATTTCAATAAACTCTAGCACTGGAAGGTTTCTATAAGAATTAACAATACAAAATGTAAAGGTAACAAGTTTCAGCTTTGGTATACTAGCTGTGCATGAGCATTAAACCAAATACAAAAGTCTGAAGGTAACTAGCATTATTAACTAATGACAGTATAAAAAAATTGCAAACCATGTACCTCCAAGGTAAATATCATTTCGAACTCGGGGGGACCTTAAAAATTGCTATCACAATCTTGATAAGCGATCAAACATAAAAACTTGATCGAACGAATCAAGAGAACAGCCGGAGGAGGAAGTGCCCACTCTTGACCTTTCCTCTTCTCTTCATAATTGTTTGTGCAGTTTAACCAAAATAAAATGACATCAGCGCCTTGGCATTTTGGTGACACTGTACAAAAAAATTAACTTATCTCATGAAAGTGAGGTATGTAATCTATAAGCATTAACGGTGCAAAAATCTAAAGGTAGTAACAAGTTTCATCGTTGGTATACTGGTTGTGCAACAACATTATAATGCCTTAACTGAAAAATCTTTAATACATCCACAATCAACAGCTAACCCTGAAATAATCCAGTGACATTAAATGGCATTGCTTAAATTTATCGGTGGCATTAGACTGAGAGCGGCACTAGTTAAATGTGGCTTCACTTTAGCAGTAGCATTGCTTGACTTGACTGCTGGCGTTATACTAACAGCAAAAAAAGTGGCAATAAGAGCATGGGAGGCCCATTTGGACAGTGGGCGCACCAGTACGATGTACCTCCACGGACGTAGAGTGGTGAGGGAGGTATGGTTGCCCAGAGCAACAAATATCCAGGCAGCATATGTGGATTACGTCCCATTTTTGTTCTCTTAAGCCACCTTTTTCCTATGTGAGGACAACAAACCGATCGACCTGGTCATTCTCTATTGCATTGTCATGCATTTCTACCCTTCTTCAACCAAGAGACACGAGACTCGTTCCTTAGCTACTGATTTTCCCCTTTTCAACCTAGATGCGGGTTCGATGCCTACTCTCTTGGACAGTACAGTCTCCCTTCCTTTCCTTATTCAACCCAGACATGCATTAGTCTGCATGAAGTAGGGTTTCCTTTAATAGTGCAAATTATGGTTTTCGTCTGCGTGGCCAGCAGAGCAGAGGATAGCAAATTGGGAAGATGGTGGAGTGGAAAAAGATCCACATGAAACAACGTGCCAGATGGGGCAATAGAACAAGGGTATGGTTCGAAAAGAGGTACCATACCTGAGGGTCAATGGGAAGTGGCTTCACTCGTGGTCGTCGTCCTCCGCACACACTACGGCAGCGATCCCGCGCGGGCGCTAGGTCTGAGAAGACGGCCTTGTTGTCAGTGCATGACCTCGCTCGCCGACGATGAGTGCGTCAACGCTGCACGTCCTTTTCTTCCCCGGCAGATCTGTGACCACCGGTGAGGAGGGAGAGAGGGGCCGTCTTTTTTAGATCTTGAGAGAGGGTGGTAGTGTGAGAAGCAAGTGGGCAGCCCTTGGCAAGAAAGCGCTGAAGCTCCAGCCTATATATCTTCTTTATACTACTAGTACTGGAGGTGGAGTAGTGGTAGAGTAGTTTGTATTTTCTCTGTGTACAGTACCAGTTAGTCGTGCTTCAAAACTGAACGGTGCGCCATTAAAAAAATAAAGGCCGATAACTAATGCGACACCTGGGCCAATGCGGCCAGATCGCATTTTGCACGAGAAATTACACACCATGTCTCGTTGACATGTGGTCCCGTTCCACATATCAGTGAGACGACGGCGAGTAGTAGGAGTATTTCCGAACCGACGTTTAGGCCGGGGCGCCCCTTCGTGAACCGTGGCAAACTGGCAACCGTCCACTGACTCTTCGCCTTTCCCTCTCGATTTAGAACTGCTGTCGCACGCTCTTCCTCTCCCTCCTCCATTTTCCTTCAGCCCTTCACCCTTTCTTCTGCCATTGTTCGATCGTCTTCTCCATGGAGGGAACAGGACGGAAACGACCCCGTTATTCTTGCCCCAATCTGAAAGATGACGTGGTGGAGGAACTCATTGATCGGTGCGACGTCATCACCTCGGCTAGCATGGCAGGTTCGTTCAAGCCCATTCTCGACTCAACAAATAACATCATTACAAGGAACCCAAGAGTCAAGGAGCGGTTTGATATCCCCTATCTTCTTTGTCGTGACCCTGATGACTGGCGCTGTCATGACGGAGCCCTCGCCCTGTGCAAGTTGATGCCGCTTGATAATGATACGTATGATGTTAAGATGCCATCGCTTGAGGGCAAGGCTTGGACAGGCGCAAATGGAGATTGGGTTGTTTACATTGGGTCCAACTGCGAGTGGGAACTTGTGAATGTGTACACTCATGACCGGGTTCCACTTCCAAAAATCTCAGCAGACTGCCCAGAGGTTGAGCACACCGGTATTGTATGCATGTTCAAATACAATCATGGTGACTGTCTTCTACGGAAGATAGCAATTTCTCGAGTCCCCAACCGCTCTTGGAATTACAACAACTATGAAGTTGTTGCTATCTTCGACAAGCTTTTTGCCGTCGTCAGTGGTTTGACTGGATGGATATTGCTCAAAAATCACTTTCTGTACACGGATGAGTACTGTGATGCAATTCAATACGAGGGCCTTGTGTTTGCTGCCACCACTCGTGGCACTGTTTTTGCATGGCATCCTCGTTGTTTCGGTACATTTGTCTTCCACCGTAATTATAATTGTTTCATCCACATGCATGCGGGTAGCAAGGCTGGTCATAGTGGGGAGTAACTTAGACTAGTAACATGCATATGTTACTAGTAGTTTATGTTACTACCTTTATAGTGCATAGTATCTTAGATTAGTATCATAGGTGGTCTCATTTATTGCCATGCATGACACATAGTAGCATCACATTTATTATGTTATGGTATCTACGTATGTTACTATAACCATCTCTCTCTTCCTTAATTGCCTGCCACATAAGCATGTTTGCGAGTCCCAAGTGCATGATACTACTCCCTCCGTCTAGGTGTGTAAGTCATCTTACGAAAACCAAATAATCCCAAAACACTTAGGAGCGGTGCATTAAATTCTACCTCGTTTCTTGTTTCTTGACATATCAACCAATAAGAGATGTGGGGTGTGCATGCTTTTAATGACTTGAGACTACCAAACACGACATGCAGTGGTTAGTTCATGCATGCAATGCTATTAATTAGCAAATGAACATTAAGTTCTCGCGTTTTCTCCTCCTCCTTGGTCACGGTGCACAACCTAAGATGACTTACTCACCTAGAGAGAGGGAGTACTTATGTTACCCCCGCTATGGCCAGCCTTACTAATTAACCTTCTTCTTGTGTTTCCAAGGTCATGTGAACATTCCACCACCTATACTTGAAGATTTTTATAACCAAGGGGGAGATGATGATGGTGATGACCACGAGCATGAGGACGAGCAGCGCCCATATACTATTTGGCGCCTGGCAACTAATTCTGATGGATCACCTCTTCTCGTGTGTATACATCCCACTGATGATGTTACTGCTAAGGAAGCAGGTGTAGTCTCCCATGGTCGCACTCTCCGGACCTATTCCAACACTCGTTGCATGGTATTCGGGATGGATACTAGTGTGCTAGCGCCAACTCCTTCTCCCTGGTACAGAATTGATAGTCTTGGAGAAAACTCGCTCTTCCTTGGACAAAACTATCCAATGATGGTGAAAGGTGATCCAACAGCTGTTGACACAACATTACTACCATTTATGAGAAGCAACTGTGTCTATACCTCGGACATTTGGGTGGTTCCCTACCCTGGTACTGATATAGTAGGCCGCTTCAGCCTGGATGATCAGTCCTGCGTTGGTCTCCAGATCGACAATGGATGGCCCGTCCCAGAGAATCACTTGTGGTTCAAAGCAAGCGTTTCCAACGCCGAGGAATGGTTGAGTTGAAGTTCATTTCATTGCTTGTTATTTGTTGTGTGGTGAAAACTTTAGTATTTATAATGTATCCTCGTTGTCGATGTGGGTTGATGACCTGTTGTATGTAATAAAATGATATGCATGTGATAAACTTACCAAATTTATGAATGGCTTTCGAGTTGCTTCTGTGAGTGAGTGGTGCGATGAGGCAAAAAAAATATTTTTCGAATACATAATTGTACATGCATTGCAACAGGTTATCGGATGGGGCCAATCAACAATAGTAGTACACTATTTGTACTAGCTTCACATGCTTTGCGCATCGTGCGGGTGTTTTTACTGTAGCCATACTGTACTACGTAACCAGCACCTCGAATCCTCGATACTAGTAGTACTATATAGAACTAACTAGTAGGAGTAGTAGGGTGGCATGGGCCAGAACAAGCATTCACGTCCAGGAGTACGGCACACGCCACCAGCACGACTTCCATCTGACATCATATTTCTTGGAGTCCGTGCTAGAGCAATCTCTTCAACCTCATCGTTTCTCTAACTCAGCCATCGCGCGGCGGGCGAGGTGGGGTTTGCTGATAGTTGGTTTCCTCAACTGCGGTCCCACTTGTAAGGCCAACTGCAACGCACGACCCCAAACGGACCTCCGTTTTGCACGAACTCAAACGATAATTTTGACTAGAAAAGCAAGACCAAAGAAAACAAGAACCACAAGAATACATTTTACTACTCCTGTAAGTTGGATTAGTGCCTTCTCGATGCATTCATTGTTGATCTGCGGAGGCTCGATCTTGCGTGCTTCTTTCTTCTTCGAGTGTAAAGAAGTAGACGTTGCTTCCTCGCATCTAGTCTCATGTCTAGCCTCTATTCTAGTACTCCCTCCGGTCCGTTTTTCTTTGCGTCTAAGCAGCAACACGCATACCAAGTAGGAGTATCAACAAGTGCACTAATCTCATCTATAGCCTCTGTGCTAGCTAAAAGTGATAGAACATCTACTAAATTGCGCTCTATCAATATATGGATGTACTCTTCTTCCCAATACAAAAACTTGCATCCATTCTACTCCCTCTGTTGCACAATACATGCCTTCTATTTGTCAAAATATATATGTATCTAGACATGTTTTAGTATATAGGCACATCCATTTTTGGACAAATGGAAGTCAAGTATTTTGGAACGGAGGGAGTACACAATAAAAATTTTAAGTTAGCACAACTAGTCTAATCCGAGAGCACAACCGAAGATTTGGTCGGGTTCTTCCTCCTTTTGCCGACACGTGGGACATCCAGCATCCAGGTCGTGTCATGAAAGAAAATAGAGTGGTAGTTGATAAGTTGAAGCCACGAGATGTGCATCTTGGGTTAAACTGTTAATAGAATCTTACTACTCTTGAGTAACTCCAAAAGCGGCCACCGAAGATCTTTCTTGGATTTGTTTTTCATCACCAGCATGTCGAGGTGAAAGATGGTGCAGGTTCAGTGGGTCCGCTTGCGTTTTCATTGACATGTGGGACCACATGTGAGCAAACAGATGATGGGCTCCGCGCCTCCGCTGGCTGGCTGAGAAGAGAGATAGAGGAGTGCTGAGCACGGAGTGCAAGAAATTTGTTCTACGCATTGTACCTCGATATTGGCTCGATATAGTGGGGTGGCATGGGCCATAACTAGCATTCACATCTAGCACTACGGCACACGCCACCCGCACGAGTCCCATCCGACACCAATTTTCTTGGAGTCCGTGCTACAGCCATCTCTTCTCCCTCCTGTTTTCTCAGCCATCGCGCGGTGGGCGGGGTGGGGGTTTGCCGATAGTCGGTTTGCTCAACTACGGTCCCACTTGTAAGTGAAAATGCAACACCGCACGCATTCCCGCTTGAGCGGTGTGCCGGACCAACCGTGTGGGGGTGCGACGCGAACACGGTAGGCTTTTCCTTTTGAACTCGTAACATGTAAATTTTGGTTCTGCTCCATGGCGCGATCGACAGATAGAAAATAACGATTTTGCCTAGAGTAATGAGAAGTTTGGTTCTGGCGCCGTTCATGCATGGAGTACGTACAAAAATTATGAAGTTGATGCGAAAGGTAAGATAATTACTGTAGTATCATATACTACTACATGGATTTGACGAAAAGATAAAAATACATACGGATCCATCAATGACATCCTCACGCCCTAGTGCGCCGGGTCACCAACCGACGTGTGAGGAGCAGCGGCGTTGGCGGCGAGCTCAACGTGCTTATGAACAGTGCGTCCAAGGTTGCCCTGCGGTCCAAGAAGGCCAGCGTCCTATCGTCCTCCTCTTGCATGCGCGTAGACGTGGGTGATTATGTCCATGGTGTCTTGTTGCGCCAGGCACTGCGCGGCGAGCACGACCTCAAGGTCGACATTCTCCGGCGCGACGGCGGGCAGTCGTAGGGCCACCAGTGCGTCGAAGAGGTTGTCACCATAGTGGCCGTTGAGGGTGGCGGGCATCGAAGAGCCTAAGCGCGTCGGCTGAAGGCTTACGTCAAAGTCGTCCGCGAGCTTCTTGACGACGGTGAACTTGTCGAGGAAACCGACGAGGACCTCGTCGAACAAGGAGACGAAGTTTTCATCCAAGCGGCCCCTCGCCCTGTCGGCCTCAAGCAATACTACCTGGAGACGTTCCTCGTTGCCGGGCCACAGGCCGGCGTCGTGGACCATCTGGCACAACCGGCTGATGCTCGCGCTCATCGCCTCCATGGGTCTAGCTTAGCTTCTACTAGTCAACTGATCTTGCGATTCGAGTGATCACTCTTGCCCTTGGTTAGCGTGCGTAGGTGCGTAGGATTTCGTACTACTCCTCGGCCCTCTACTGCACCTGCCTTTGGCTGTATGATAGGTGGGCCAGCCACCCCCTGGGCCCATGTGTCATTCACCCAAAGGCAGTTGCCGTAAGTCAATGAAGTTGCGCCCCCCTCCGTGCCGGTGCAGTATAGTCATCTCACCGGACCTCTAGTTGGGGCCAAACGAGAGAAGTTTGATGTTTACTGGTTTATTGGTCCCCTTTGCATTTTGCGCCAAGTTTTGACCTTTGATTTAACTAATAAAATGTTAATGCATGTAAACAAAAATGTTGTGTAAGTCACTTTACGAAAACCAAATAATCCCAAAACACTTAGGCACGGTGCATTAACTCCCTCCTTGTTTCTTATTTCGTGACATATCAACCAATGAGAGATGTGGGCCGTGCATGCTTTCAATGACTTGAGACTACCAAACATGACATGCAGTGTTTAGTTCATTGCATCATTGCATGTAATCCTATTAAGACTCTAGTTAGCAAGAAAACATTAAGTTCTCTCGTCGATAGGAATAAAACACCATGTATTTATTTACAGAGGGGGTAGTACATTTTTTGTGACATGCATTACTAGATATTGCTAGTCAAATACTAAAATCCAGATGGACGTGGTAGTACTCCTAAATCCAGATGGTGGTGCTACTAGTACTAGTAGTAGTACTACCAATGTAGTACTCCTAGGAGTACTAGCACTGTACTACCCGTTGGTCAAATTATTATGTGCTGCTCCCCACAGTGAAGTGACAAGACCCTGCGCCAGAGATGACACCTGAGTATAGGCGCCATGTTCAGCATACCATAGTCAGCCTCACCGTCTGCAGTCACTATCCTCATGGATGTAGAGCTAGCCTGCTTACAACTAGCCCTGTTCGACATAATTTCCCGTGTGTAGATGCCCGTGCATTGCACGAAACACCAAGATTGGGGGTGGACTGCTCCGGCAGCGGCCATCACGCCAGATTTTTCCACGGCCTTCTAGATGTGGTGGGGAGGAGATAAGGCTGATTGTGAGAGACAAGGAGTTGTTTGTAAATAGGGAACAAGTGCGGGCATCTTTTTGCAAAAAATGGAGAAGCTTGGTTTGTATGCGTCAGATCTAGATCCGACGGCTACTGGTGAAAGATGGGAGGCACAACATCATCACCAACTCATGACCTATTTGATTCGCAGGATTTTGAAAACGCAGGAATAGGACACAGCAATATTACAAGTTTCAAATTGATATTACAAATGTTAGGAGTAATGCTGCACCTAGGAAGAGGGAATTACTAGGAAGTTCACGTAAGAACTTTCGTTACTTTAGGTGGATGTAGCGTTATCGTACAAACTAAAATCCACCGCCCTGACAAGTCACTAATGGGCAAATAAGTTTTCGAGTCTCTGGCCACTTGATGTTTCAAAAACAAATTCAGCTTCTGCGGAGACTTTGTCATTTAGGCTTAGACGCTTGCGGTGATCAGCACGCCATTCATTGTTCCGCCAAAGAACGCCAAACCTCATTACCTTGAGCACACTGGCCTCCAGAACAAAGAACCTGGCCAATTTAATCTCAGATGTGCTGCCTCGGTAGTCGATCAAATCAATTTCTGTAAGATGGAGATCAAGGCATTCGATGAGATTGTGATAGTGCAGCACATTTTTCACTTTCGGGTCTTTTTTTATCTGCAAAAGAAGAGAACATATTAGAGCAGCTGGCTGCATAAGATTGTCGTGTCATCACGAGGTACCAATATCATTCGCTCATACGATAGGGTTGGCTGGCTAGTGATATTTTTTCACTCTCTCTCTCTCCCTCTCTCTCTCTCTGTTTCTGTTTCCTCTCATTTAACTAGGAGCACGTGAAGAGCTTGGGCATTTGTTGCCTTCCACTATGTGGCCGATGCCATATTTCGCAAAAGTATGCCACATAATACGCATCGATGTCAAATCAAAAGATTTTGGCACCGCTCTCACGATGTGAGAGAGTTGGCATTGCTGTGCACACAGACCCACATGTATAAACAAATCAATCAAACCAACTACACCAGCCTCTCACTCTCCCAAACAAGTGTTTTTTTATTGCCTCGGTCCTCTCTCTCTCCCACGCAGTGTTTTTTTATTGCGTGAGTTAATTTCGCACCGGAGCAAAGTAGGTGCTCCAGATTGGGGCACCAGGTGAGCAATGGAGGGGCATCGATGCCAAATGCATCACAAGTGAATTTGGCACATGTTTTGGCCTACATAGCCCACTTTTGTACTCCCTCCGTCCCAAAATTCTTGTCTTAAATTTGTCTAAATACGGATGTATCTAGTTACATTTTAGTGTTAGATACATCCGTATCTAAACAAATGTAAGACAAGAATTTTGGGACGGAGGGAATACTACCTCGTATTTAGTATAAAATTTGACCATAGATTTACCTAAGAAAATGCCAATGCATGTCACTAAAAATTACACCATTTGAAATTATGTTCAAATATGAATCCAACGATATAGTTCTTAGTGACATGCATTAACATTTTGTCAGTTAAATCTATGGTCAAATTTTGATACTACAAAATTGGAAGAGTAGACCAGGACGGAGGTAGTACTTGCCCTTAGGGTAACCATAGAGTTACTGGAGTAGTCTAAGTTACTTTCCACTATGACTAGCCTAGGCTACTATAGTAGTACAACATAAAAATGATGCAGGTGATCACGTGAGAAAAAAATACTACAAACATTTCTTTCGGTGCAGTGCGTAGATGTAGTTTTGAGCACTACACTTGTCATCGTAATTTGGGAAAATTACAAAAAAATTGAGCTATGTTGTGATTACCGTTTACTAATAGGAAAGAAGTTTCACCTCGATGAGTAGCTTCTCCGTGCATGGAAAGCATGTAAGGAATCCAACAACTTGATCCAGATTGGGGCCGATAGATTTTAGTGCTAAGATCTTCACTATGCGCATGGACTGGGTCAAGCTTGTGGGAATCATTTTCTGGAAGACGGTCGTAAATACATCAAGAAGAAATTTAAAAATGTGAATTTCAAGAAGACGGAGAAGAAGACGAGTGTTGTACCTGAACGATTACGGATCCAATAAAGAGTTCGGAGAATTTGGCAGACGAGTACACCAACGCTGTCAATTTCGGCGCGTCAATGACCCTGATTTTTGTTGGACCTTCTAGATCCGATACAAGCAATCTCTCAAGGAAAGGTGCATTCTCAATGACCATAACGTGGAACAGCTGGAGTGATCTCTTCCCAATTGATGTCTTGTTGCAGGGCCAGCAAGACACATAAATCCATCGGAGATTCGTCAAGGCGATGTGGAGGCTAATGAACCCGTGGATCTGCTCAAGACGAAGGTACTCGAGCACAGTACAGCTGCGGAGCAGGTGCTCCATAGCCTTCTTCGAGATGACAATGTCGAAGAGGTCGAGCTGCTTGAGTTGAGGGAGAAGAAGGGAGCGCGCAGCATTAATCTGGGGAAGATAGCAGGAGCTGAAGCTGGTGCGGCGCAGCGTTGGCGTGAGGTGGAGCGCGGACGGCGGCAGAGAGCGACATCGTCCAGCTTCAAAGCTGATCTCCTCGAGCTGATCTAGGGCGGGGGATAAGAACCACTCGTCGAACTTGGGTTGGACCTTGCAGTTGGTACTGAACATGCGGATGTCAAAGCGTCTGGCTCCCCAGGGTGCGATGAAAGGATCTTGGAGACTGCGGCCATGCGTTTGCAATCCCCGTCGCAGAGGCAGCTGTCAACGGTGAGGTTGAGGGGGTCGCAGCGCCAGAGGGGGCGCCACCACCGGGAGAGCAGGGCGGTCCGCACGGCAGATTTGGTGGGGAGGAGGCCGATGATGACGAGCAGCATGTCATCGGGGAGGCTGCTGATGAAGTCCAGGCTCGCCGGATGCAGTTTTGGCTCGAGCGGCCTCCGCTTGTTGGCTGCCTTGCCGTCCATCTCAACCGGCGGCGACGCCGGTGTACACGTGTGCTGGTGTGTGTTGTGTGCTGGGTGTGCGCGAGTGCATCCTTCTGTGCATGCCGCCGCACAGTGGTGAATTGTGCGCGAGTGTGTCCTTCGCGCACAAGAAGTTTGTCCTCAATGCGCCCTCAATTTACTAGCGTGTGGGGTGCTACCCCGAGTGGTTTCAACTTTGTTTCCTTCACTGCGTGTCAGATGGGCCTCTAGTTTACTTATTTTCACCCACTGCCACATGGCCAGCACACCAAGATACAGAACACGAGCTGACAACGCAGCATGTGGATTGGTTGACCGGTCAACTAAACAATACACAGAGCTATACGCTGACACAGTGAGCGTATAATCCGTCGGTATAGAGAGTTCGAGTGAGAGGGGAGGCCCATGAGAGATAGCAGAGAGACAGAGAGAAAGAGAGAAAGAGCTACTCCCTCCGTTCGATAATGTAGTTACAACATTTTTTTAAAGTCAAACTTTTGAAACTTTGACCAAGTTTATAAAGAAATTACTTATATCGGCAATACCAAAGATAAATGATAGTATGAAGTAAGTACATGTTGTGATGAATCTAATGATCGTTCCAGATGTAAATGTTTTTCTCCACATATACCTAGTCAAACTTTTCTGAGGTTTGACTTTTCAAAACATGCATATGCTTATGGACGTGACAGAGTCCCTGACGAGAGAGAGAGAGAGAGAGAGAGAGAGAGAGAGTGAAAAAAGTGTGGTTGTGTGTGTGAAAGAGACATGGACAACACACGATAAAAGTGGTGAGAAAGCGTGCGTGTCTTATGCAAACATATCACACATGCATCTTCGATAACGGAGGCAAGGTGAGGAGATAGTGTGTGGTTGTTTGGAACCAAGAGAAGAAGACCCCTAGCACGTGGCCAAGAGGGGTCTGACAAACAAGGGAGAGAGGTCGAGAGAGACGTACGGAGAAAATGCAGACATGGGGAGGAGAGAGTGTATGTTTGTCATAGAGAGATCCCCTGGAGATCGTGATGGGACTACATGGGTGGCAGATCGAGTGACAAGGTGTGTGCGTGATAGAAGATGCCCCGAGAGATATTGAGATAGACGTATGGATGGAAGGAGACAATACGTGTGTTCCTGATGGCTAGTAAGAGATAATCATACTTAGGAGGGGGGGAGTGCTTGCGCCTATGGCCCTGTTTGGATACTCTAACTCAGTTAGAGGTTAGAGTTAGATTCTAACCCTAAACTAACTCTAAGTAAAGAGGTGTTTGGATGGCAGGGTTAGATGGAGCGCGGATACGGCGAGGCACCTTCACGGGCGGTGCGAGAGGGAGGGAGGGAGAGGACGATAAGCTTCGAGGAAGTGGGAAGGGATCTGCTGCGGGGAGAGCGAGAGAAAAAAGTGTTTATTAGTGGTCCCGAGAAGAACTAACCCAAATAAGCACCTCTTGGATGGGTTAGTTTTTTTGGATGGGTTAGATGCATCTAACCTAAACTAACCCTCCTGTTTGGATCTTTTTGGGTTAGTTGACTCCAAACTAACCCAAACTAACTCTAACCCATGGATCCAAACAGAGCCTATGATGGAGTGAGGGATTATGGTACTTAGGAGGGTGCGTGTCACATGGAGAAAGAACAAGGGCGGAG
The DNA here is from genome assembly GCF_002162155.2 of Triticum dicoccoides. Classification (NCBI taxonomy): domain Eukaryota; kingdom Viridiplantae; phylum Streptophyta; class Magnoliopsida; order Poales; family Poaceae; genus Triticum; species Triticum dicoccoides. The sequence continues at coordinate 605,258,607 of NC_041391.1, read as the reverse complement.
AGTGTTGGATGGGTCTATATGTATAGCACAAGCGAGACATGTGTATGTGTGAACCAGGGAGATATAAGGCCCGTTTGGCTTGCGTCGTGAGCATCTTTTGCGTGGCCTGGGGTTGTAGCTGGATTTCATGCACGCTTCTTTGGTTGCTACCCTGTGAAAAAGAAAGCCCGCCTAGGTTGGGTTCCCTCTTGCACTTTAATTAGCCTGGCTGAACTCCAGACACTGCAAGTATCCTGGCCCAAGCGACCGATTTCGAACGCCTGGCCGTTCCTGGTCGTGCGGCCACGAGGCTAACAGCAACATGGATGGATATTAGCATTGAATAATTGATGCATGGATTGATTGATGGGACATTGATGCTTTTCCTGGCCCAGTCATGAACCAAATGCTTCAGCACCACACAAGCCTGGCTAGGCAGAAATATTTTACATCTCACGTCCACACCAGGCAGTATCGACCATCAAGGCATGAGGGTCAGGTCACGAACCAAACTGACCAATAAAGTTTGAGAGAGATTGAGGAGCCCCGATAAGGCTGAGTGGTGTGTCAGATAGCTGAGAGGGGGAAAGAGATATTACATCCGCTCGATAATGCAGTGCATGTAAATTTTTTAGAAGTCAAACTTTGGAAACTTTGATCAAGTTTACGCAAATGTTATTTATATCTACAATACCAAAGATACATCATACAAAACTACATCTCATGGTGAATCTAATGGTATATGTTTGCCGTAGTAGATGTAATTCTTTTTCTCCACGTACATGGTCAAACTTTGTGATGTTTGACTTTTCAATAAATCTATGTGCTATGGACGGAGGTGAGTGCCTCAGTCGAGACAAATCAAGTGCGTGTGAAGGAGAATGAGTAAGTGTGCAAAAAGAGTATGTGTGTGAAAGAGAAAGTGACAACAAACGATAAATTAGAGAGAGTGTGTGTTTTTTCGTTTCTTATGCGAACATATCACGCATGCATCTCTAAGATGGAAAAGCGAGGCGAGGAGATACACGAAGATAGCTAGTGTGTGATTGTTTGCAACGGAGAGAGACACCCCTGTAGCACATGTCCAATAGAGGTCTAGCCAACAAGGAAAAAAGGTCGAGAGGGACACATGGATGGCATGGATGCATGGGGAGGGAGAGAGGGTGTGTTTGTGATAGAGAGATCCCCTCGAGATCATGAGGGGACTATATGGGTGGGAGATCGAGGGAGTGCGTGCGCGATAGAAAGATGCCCCAAGAGAAATCGAGATAGACCATGCACATTTTTGTGATGGAGACTAAGATTAGCTAGTCATATACATATACGGGGGACTGCGTGTGCCTACAATTGAGTGAGAGACCATCATACTTGGCTAGCTGGGCATGAGATTGTGTGTGTGTGTGCGTGTGAGATGGAGAAAGAACGATGGAGAGAGATAGAGTTTTAGATGGGCCTATCGAGTGCGAGTGAGATATGCATGTGTATGTGTGACCCAGGTGGATGGAGAGTTTGAGAGAGGGGGAAGAGCTCCGAGACGACATAGTGGTGCGTGAGAGAGTTACGGGCAAAGAGACAAGGAATTTGTGTGCGTACGATGAGTGCACCCAAGATATCTAGCTTGGACTAGCTAGAGTATCATACATAGTGTGCGAGAGAGACCTATAGATGGTGTATA
>NC_041391.1:605203272-605256818 GCF_002162155.2 Triticum dicoccoides | reverse complement strand
AGAGAGAGAGAGAGAGAGAGAGAGAGAGAGAGAGAGAGAAAGGGAGAGGGACCAACAAGGTTTTTGTGTCGGATGCGTGCGACAGAATTGAAGATTGTCGGCGAGAGAGAGAGAACAGGAGTCCGGGAGAGGGGGAGGTCGTGTTTTATGCATCAAAGACTGATATAAACTTGCATTCAAATATTTAAATTGGAGACCATGTTGTCTGCAATACACACATGAACGGATATATGCATATATCAAACAAGTTCATTAATTTGACTTTCAACATGTTCATGGAGTACTATAATACTGTACAACATGCTACTCGATTGAGGTGTTCAATTTTGGATTTAGTTCACTATTTTGACCTACTGAACGAGCTAGTTCATTAAATCGAGATATTTCATTTTGGGTTTGATTCGGGTTTTTGAGTGGGTCAACTATTTGTCATATAGTAAATCGCTAGCAACGAGCATGTAAAAACACATCACTCCCGAGCATCATCTCTCCATCTAAAAAATAAGTGGCAAGATAATATTTCAAATTTTGATTCGAATCGACTTGGTAAGGTAGACATGGATGCTCGTTCTCCCAAAATTTGAATGAACCGTTAAATATCCTCTCTGCTCGGTGGAATTAGCCCGAGCAAATAAATGGGAGACGCGAAATTACCGTCCTATGTGGGACACGCATCAATTGCCCATTGTACATCGAGGGTAGGTTCGTAACTTCATCCAAGCGCGCCTTCTCCTTGGCCGAAATGACATGTGCCGAATAATTCATAAACCATGGTCGGCAAAACACACTCTCCTCGCCCGAAATAGCTCGCGCCCACTATTTAAAAACACTCTCCTCGCCTGAATTCGCTCGCGCCCACTATAGTTCAAAACACGCTCTCCTCGCCCAAAATCGCTCCCGCCCACTATTTGGGGAGAAGCAAAGTTACTCTACTATCCCCGACCCTCAGTACATAGACCCAAGCCGAGAAGCCTATAGGCAAGGGTAGAACTGTAACTCCCCCTCATATTTCAGACAAATGCGTCTGTAAGACATGGTTCCACTCCCCTCCAAATCCCCCCCCTGCCCGCCCCCATTCATACCTCGTGGGCGCCAAATCACCTTCTCCCCGGGAAGCTCCCGTCTCCCGAGCCGCGAAACCTCAGCCCCACCTCCATGGCGCTCCCAACCACACCAATTTCACAGCTGTCCTCCTCCCTAATGCTGGAGACAATGTCCAATTGCCGTCGTGCACTGGGCCGTGTGCCTCTTACTCTGTGCTGCTGGTGCTGCCTCGACGACGGCCGCGTGAACCGTACCGGAGCCGATTCACCCCCGCCGTTGTTCCCGGCGCCGGAGCGGCTCCAACTTCGGATCCGTCCAGAGTCCTGGCGCTGCTTCCGCGTAGCCGTCGATCGTTGCGACATCGCTCTTTCCCTGCCGCCGGTCACCACCGCAACCGCGCCGGCCTCACCGACTCGGCACCTGGACCTGCGTACTTCACGATGCCGCCAGATAGGTCACACCCTCATCTGAAATCACTTTATTTAGGTGTCAATTGTCTGAATTTTTATTCTGGGCCAATCGATTCCCAATGGGAAGCAGCACCCCTCGAGGCGGCGGAGCTCCTAGGCTGTCGGTTGGCTGGTGTCTAACGTAAGGGTGCGGGGCCGCAAGTTCGCCACGGAAGCAACGCTTAGATGGCTATATTTTAGAGTTGCGTGGGTTGAAGGTACTGCCGCCGCCGGATCTGGATGACAGGGAGTCTTTGTGGATTGGCCCGGGGGTGGCGCAACCACGGCAGTGCGGTGGGGCGGGAAGCGGGGTTTTGGATGGGGCCATGGACAGCGGAGGCAGGCTGCTCTATCGTTGGTCGCTGGCTCTTCGGGGAAGATTCCGAACAGTGTCAGCCGGGAGGCACAAGACGGCCATCAAGCCATTCGCCATAGATCGGACAGTACCAAAATAAAATAAAATCGTGTGACCCCAATTTAGTCTTCAGTCAACAGACGTGTGACCACTCTCGTACCTTGCTGTTGATCTGTTAGTGTATTTCTTCGGATCAAAGAGATATGTCGTTCTTAACTTTATGCGTTATCTGCATCTTCAGACACACCGTCTTCCGACTCACCGCAGCTGCTCCAACAAGGGAAGCATACACCAGAAGGGTGCTACAGTCCCCACTCAATAGTTCCCTGCATCGAATGCGCGTGCCCGACATGGACAGCCACAACAACTGCAGGGCCATCGACAAGTCAGCACATGATGCTCACTCCTATGGATGGCAGCCAGATAGGTTGTACCCTCATCATACTTGTGTGCAACATTTATGGCTTTGTTATTCATCTAAGCACGGAAAATAGATCATCACATTTCACTGTATATTCATGTTGATCTCTTACGGGTCTTGTTCAGGAGTTCACGCTGTCCATAGTTCAGCTAAGATACTTGTTCTTTAGGTAACATTGTTCCATAGTTATCATCCATCAGCTAATGCTATCCCACAGGCTGGTGATTATAGTATTATACCACTTCTAGTATTACCTATGTTGTTCTTTAATACTTTTGTGTGCCATCTAGTTAATCTCGAGTACAAATGATACATATTCTGTAGCTTTCATCTATGTTCTCCCTTTAGTTTATGAGACATGTTGCTGCTAGTTAACCCCAGTCCTACTATTTATGTCGTCTCCTACAGGCACTCATTTACATAAATCTAACTACTAGTTGTCTTCCATGCATGTCAGATATAATTGCACACACTAATATATCCACAAGAACCTCACGGAGCAATGTAAAGGCCAATAAACTTGATGTCAATGATACCCAATATGATGGAACATGTAAAGGCAGTTCTTCAGAAAACTTGCAGAAAGATGATGAATCCTCTTCACCCCACAAGGTCCTTGCTCTAACTTGGCCTGTGATATGCGTACAACATGCATATAATGTCCTGGAGTGTATCTACTCTGTTGCAATGCCATGTGCTTAGCATGCTGATCATTCATGTAAATATGTCATGCCTTCCTGTTTTTCAGTACCTATTCCATTCATGATAACATGTTTTCAAATTCGAGTACTGTCATTCTACTCTATCGCAATGCCATCTGCTTAATTTGGACATCATGCTTCTGAATATCTTATGCATTGTTATTCATCAGTATGTACTTCATCTGTCTGCCATACCATGTTTTTTTACATTGAAGTGTTGTTCTAGTGCTCTGTTGCAATTACATCTTATTTTCCCAATCATACACGTGTATGTTGCCTTGGTTATTTCTTTATGTATTCCGCTAGCATATAGTTTTACATTCAACTAGTTTTTTTTGTTGTGTTGTCCTGTCGTATCCCTAGCTCTTACACCATACTCCCTCTGTCCGGATTACATGTTGCCGAAATGGATAAAAAAGGATGTATCTAGAACTGAAATACGCCTAGACCCATCCATTTTTTTCCGGATGGAGGGAATACATGTCAATATGTCATGCCTTTCTATTCTTCAGTACCGATTCCATCTCTCTGTTGTTGCATGTTTTATAATTAAAGCACCATTCTTCTATACAAGGCATGCAAGGGGAAGACGACTATGTTAGAATCTGAAGGGTTACAAACAAGGCCTTTGCAAAAGATCCAAACGCCAGGAGATAATAAACCAACTCCAGTTTTTATAGATACTGCTCCAGCATAGAGAAACCCAACAACTACTGATAATAAGCAGATTCCAGTGGCCAAAGAACTAGTCCGCTCCAGTCGAGCAAAAATATGTCAATTTAATTCTAAGAAGCGTGTGTGTATCCTTGCATCATGAAATTTTATAGCATGATGATCATATTTTCTACACGTTTCTTACCCATCTCACTTTTAGAAAATAAGCTTAACAGATAGAAGAATTTCTGCAATGGTATCGTTTGTGAGGAAAGATTCTTGCAGGAATTCTCTGTGCTCCAATGTAGATGTAAGTACCTGTTGTATATCACTATATTTTTACATCAGCATGTATTTTGTTAATCGGCGTGAATCCAAACTTTATCTCATCTAAATTTAGTTGTAGCAAAATGTATGATTAAAGGCCACAATGTTGATTTTTGTAAGGAAAACTGCCTGGTAGTTTTGCATCCTGAGCTGCATGAGTGTACTATCTCATATCAGTGGGTTTCAATACTTTGGTTCTGTAGTGGGGTTTTCAGTGTTTTTTTACTGTGTTGTCATGTTGTATCCCTAGCTCTTACATCATACTCCCTCCGTCCGGATTAAATGTCACAGAAATGGATAAAACTGGATGTATCTAGAACTGAAATACGCCTAGACCCGTCCATTTATTTCCGGATGGAGGGAATACATGTCAATATGTCATGCCTTTCTATTCTTCAGTACCTATTCCATCTCTGTTGTAGCATGTTTTATAACTGAATCACCATTCTTCTATATAAGGCATGCAAGGGGAAGACGACTCTGTTAGAATCTGAAGGGTTACAAACCAGGTCTTTGCAAAAGATCCAAACACCAGGAGATAATAAACCAACTCCATTTTTCATAGATACTGCTCCAGCACAGAGAAACCCAACTCCCACTGACAATAAGCAGATTCCACTGGCCAAAGAACTAGTCCGCTCCAGTCCAGCAAAAGAATGTCAACTCCATTCTAAGAAGCGTGTGTGTATCCTCGCGTCATGAAATTTTATAGCATTCTGATCATATTTTCTACATGTTTCTTACCCATCTCTCTTTTAGAAAATAAGGTTAAACGATAGAAGACTTCCTCCATTGGGATCCTATTCGAGGAAAATATCTTGCGGGAATTCTTTGTGCTCCAATGCTGATGTAAGTACGTGTTGTATATCACTATATTTTTTACATCAACATGTATTTTGGTAATCGGCGTGAATCTAACCTTTATCTGATCTAAAATTAGTTGTAGCAAAATGTTAAAGGCGCCAATGTTGATTTTTGTAAGGAAAACTGCCTGGTAGTTTTGCATACTGAGCTGCATGAATGTACTATCTCATATCACGCACATTACTGAATTGTAGTGCTTCTCTGGTTGCCCATTCATTCATTGTGTCAATGTTGCTTTCGTACTACCTTACCCAGCTGTTGATAGCTGTGCCATATTGTGTTAATTTGGTGTAGGCTACTTGCCCAAACATTCGTTGTGTCAATGTTGCTTTCCTATTATCTGACTTGGCCAATGATAGCAATGCTAGTGTGTTAATTTTGTGCAGGCTGCTGAAGATAAGAAGACAAACTCTGAAAACAGCAAGGCAACTCCATTATTTCTTTCCAGTAAATCTAGGCCAGGTAATATGGCAATAACTCATATTAATCTGTTTGGTTCCCGTCCTAATTTATGTTATGATGCAGTGGTCGAGACACTCTCCACTATCAATAATACAAGCCTGCCAAAATCTCCATCTAAATCGGTTCAGTATCCTCTGTCTCGAATGCAACGGAATAAATGTATGTTTGTGAACCAATTAATGGCTGAAGCAATGATCGAAATGGTGGATGAATCAGAGGTGCAGAGTCGTGCGACACAACAACTGATCAATGTTTTCAGAGACAGTGTAGCAAAGCAAAAAGAACTTGCCCACATGCTTATGGGTGTCATCTATGCTGAGGTCGCAGATTGTGACATTGTAGATGGTCAGGTTCTGCTCATTTATTTGCACTGGCATCAATCTTTGATTGCCCAGTGGATGTAATTTCCTGTAATATATGCTGGATGTGCAACGTTATTCCCTGTATGTCGTACCTTTGCGTGATCGGTTTTGGTCCTGTGCATAATTGCTCGTCGTAATGGGCTCAAATTATCTAATTTGGCCTAAAGACATGTACGAACTTTAGTGGGCCCATTAAGTTAATGGGCCGTTACTAGGCCGAAAGTTAATGGTCGGCCCTCTTACCTCCCGGGTCGTTAACAGGCCGACATCAAAGCGAGTAATAGGTGGCCCCAGTTTATTTCATGGGTCGTTAACAGGCCGTTACTAAGTTTGGGCTACATATGGCCCAACTATACTGTAGGCCTTTAGCAGGCCGAAAGAGACTGGGGGCTTGTACTGGACCATGAAGACCATGGGCCGCTAAGAGGCCGAAAGTCAGGTCGTATTGTAAATGGCCCAACTGTGTTGTGGGCCTTTAGCAGGCCGAAAGGGAAACCGGGCTGGTATTGGACCATGAAGGGCATGGGACGTTAAAGGGCCAAAACTAAGGTCCGAGTACAAATGGCCCAAATCATTTATGGTCCGTTAACAGGCCGAAAGTCACACAGGGCCGGGAATTGGCCCAACACTTAAATGGGTCGCTAAAAGGCCAAAACTCAGGTACGACTAAAAATGGCCCAACTGATTTATGGGCCGTCAACAGGCTGAAAGTGACATCGGGCCAGAAAATTGGCCCAACACTTAAATGGGCCACTAAAAGGACAAAACTCAGGTCCGACAACAAATGGCCCATCAGATTTATGGGCCGTCAACAGGCTGAAAGACACACCAGGCTGGAAACTAGCCCAACATTTAAATGGGTTGCTAAAAGGCCGAAAGATGTACATCCTGAAAATTGGCCCATCCATTAAACGGGTCGTTAACAGGCCGAAATCTCATCGGGCCGATATTGAGCCCAGATATATAGCGGGCTGTTAACAGGCTCGAACTGACGATGGGCTGCAATGGTGTCAAATCTTTAACGGGCCGTTGACGGGCCGAATTGGCTCATCTCGTATGGGCCGTGGGCTTAAATGGACCTGACACAAGTAGGCCTTATATGGGCTGGCCTGCTAATTTTTACTGGGCCAGCCTTTTCACAGGAATGGGCCTCTATTGGTCCGTGCCACGTGTCGACGTACCATAGGCGTCTTTCGTCCAATGAGTGGATGACATCTGTCCCAATAGTGAGCCGACACGTGTTTCCTCCAGCCAATGATGATTTTACACGTGGAAAATCCCCATTGGTCGGGGCTATTAACGGGTTATCGGATCCAAACCCGACCCGATAGCTTAACGGTGTTCCGTTATGGTGGATTCCACGTGTCGGTCACCCTTGACGAAAGCACTTCTGTGACGTGCGATTTATCGTCATGGAAGTGGACACTTCCGTGATGATAATTTTGGTAATTTCATGGAACATTTCTACGACAGCACAGGTATGACTATCTTGATTCTGTCATAAATTTGTCATGGATGTACATGCATGACAAAAAACGCGACCTACTGTGACAAACACGTATCATCACGGAAGTGTATTTTTTTTGCAGTGCATTCAACAATCTCCAGGTGCCATACAACCAGCTTCAGCCAACCAAGCCTTTCTCACGAGTCACTGATGGTTCCACAGTCCCGATAGGGCAGGTCCGCCTTCCTGTCACCTTCGGGAAGCGCGACAAATACCGCACTGAGCTCATTGACTTCGACGCCGCGCACATCTGCATGTCGTACAATGCCACCCAGGGGTACCCAGCTCTGGCCAAGTTCATGGCCGTGACTCATCATGGTTACAATGTCCTCAAGATGCCAGGAAGCGGTGGAGTCATCACAGTGCCTTGTGAAGAGAGAGACGCAGTGTGTTCTTTGGAGCGCGCCTTTCAAGCCGCATCAATTGAAGACCCAGATCAAAGGAGCGGAAGGCTTCCCGAGGAAGTCCCTAAGAATAAGAAGGCGTCGCCTGGTCAGAACCCTCGGGAGGCAAGCCCCTCAGAGTCCGTGCCTGTTCCAAGGGCGCCTCCTTCTGTCGCATAGGAAGGCACGCCCGGCGCCCTCCTCGAGCAAGGCTCGAGGGCTCTCTCCTGGAGGGCCATCGACTTTGCTAAGATCACGAGGGAGGCGCTTGGGCACCACTTGGAGGCGTGTTTCAAAACACGTCTCCCTCAGGCAGGAGGGAGGCAAGGAGGGCCAAACCCTCGGGAGTTCATCAGCGAGATCATTCAGGAGCTGCTGGAGTCAAGAGTCATAAGTGGCAGCCGCCGCTTACCCGCCGTAGCTCCCCATCCGGGCGAGGATGGTGGGCTGCGCGTCTGCATCGACATACAAGGGCTCAACCGAGCCGCCTCTCAAGAGTGCATCTGGCCCTCACGCGTGGGACGCTGCGAAGGTCCACCCCACAGCTATGTTCGCATGCCTTACGGCTTGTCGAACGCGGCTGTTGTGCGATAGCGCCTCATGAGGAGCACCCTGGAGGCCCAGGCGACCAGGCGTTCCGCAGTCCTGGCAGAGATGGAGATGGTCCGCGAGGAGACACCAGCGCCTCCGGAGCCTCTCGAGGCTCCTGGGCCTGGGGGCTCGTGAAGATTGGCTTCCGCAGCAAACGACGTCGCTACTTCAGCATCCCTTCATCCTCAACACTATCAGGTGACATCTTTCGAGTTTCATTTTTCAGCTGGGAGCGCCCTCAGGGCTGCATCATTCCCAGGCCGCGTGGGTCCGTCCCTGCGGCATGTATCCCTTTGGTTCATGTTTTTAGCTTGCTTTGTTGGGGGCGCCCCTCGGGCTGCATTATCCCCAATCCACTTGGGCCTGACCCAGCATCATGTACCCCTCTCGCATTTATTTGGGTCGTGCGTTTGACCCACCGTGATCATTACTTGCTTGTGGCGACACCTTTCTTCCTTCATGCCGGCGGCTTGCACGTTAAAGGGGGGGTACCTGAGCATCGCGACTCATGGACTCTTACTGGCTCTCCAGCCCTCACCTCATGGCCTTGTCCATGGCATTGCGACCTGGCATACCAGCGACGGCTGAGCTCGCTCGAGGGCTGGGACCCTAGGACATAGAGCATCGGGATCTAACCAAATTTGCAGGAGCACATTACAAGTAAAGGCCCAGAGCTAGGCGCAACCCGCCTTGAGGTAGGGCCCCGTGAATTCCGCACTGGCTCACGGGTGCCCAGATACACCTCGCCAAGCCCTACCATGCCAGCCACGTGTCAGGGTGGGGTTGTACACGCCTCGGGGGCTCCTCCTGAAGGGAAGCCCCCTCCCACACAATAGTGGAAGCACCATGCTCTGCGCTGGCTGACGACACTGCCGAGGAGCGGCTATGCCCGTACACATACGGAAGCACTATGCTCCGCGCTTGTGATAAACAACTGAGGGTGGCCCCCGGCTGCATCAACCTCAGGGAGCCCAGAGCTCAGTGTCCAGCCTCGTCGTAACACCTCCCCTCGGGAGTGCCGCGCGAGGGGGCTGGACACGGGGGCTACGCCTGGGTCACGCCCAGGCGCACGCCACCCAGCCAGGCCCCTCGGGCCTAGTTCATCGCACGTCTCTCCCCAAGCGGAGCCAAGGTACGAAAGCCGTTTGAACGTCAAGGGGGACTCCCGAGCATCGTGACTCAGGAGCCTAACTGGTCATGTAGCCCCTCACCCCTTAGTTCCGAAAGGCTAACGGCGGTTGAGGTATGCGCGGGGCCGGGCTCTGCCGACGTAGAACGGTAAATATGTTCACACATCTCCCCTCCCTACTTGCTATTCGCGCGTCAAGGGGGACTCCTGAGCATCGCGACTCGGGAGCCTAACTGGTCACGTAGCCCCTCACTCCTTGGTCCCGTCCTGGTTTCCGGTCGAGGCTAATAGCGGCTGAGGTATGCGCGAGGCCGGGCTCTGCCAACGTAGAACACAAGCAAGTAGGAAGGAAAAACGCAAATCTCAAGGAATCCAAAAGCAGATATTACAGTCCATAGATTGTTTCCACAACGCCAAGCACAAGTTTAAACGCCTCCACGAGGCATGACGCATGTTGCAGGAGCTAAAAGCAGGACAGGAGCCATGAGGGGGTCACTTTCCGGCAGCGCCATCGCTGGCGGCGGAGCTGCGCTGGGCGGTTGCGCTTCGTGGAACCTCAGGATCGGCAGCACCTCGCCTCGGCTTGGTGCTGAAGGCACAGAACCTCGCCAGCAGAGCCTCCGCTAGACCCTTCACAGCTTCAGCAGCGGAGGCGGCAAGATCGCCACTCACAGGCTCCAGCAGGCTGTCAAGGTCGACGTTGGGGTCGCGAAGATAGACGTGGGTGAAGACGCGCGTCAGTGGTGCAGAAGAAAGGACACATGCCTCAGCCTCAGCCGTGGGGCCTAGGCCGAATGCGACATCTTCAAGGGCGCGGACCAGGAAAGGAAGCAACTTGGCGGGGCCGTCCTCGGCGCCGGCCAGCGGACTCTCCAGGCCGCTGCCATAAAGCGTCTTCAGCAAGGAGCGAGCTTTCTCTTCTAGCTTCGCGAAGGCCACACGGTCCTCGTCTAGGACCCGCGCCTTGCCGTCCAGCTCGATCTTCCTCGCCTCCAACGACTGCTCAAGCGTATCCAAGCGGCTATGATGCTCATCAAGCTTGGCATCCCGTTCCTTGGCGGCAACCTCTTGAGCTTTCATCTCTGCCTCCTTCTCCTGGCGGTCACGGGCCTCCTTGGCGAGCTGGTCGCTAAGGCCTTGCAGCTCGCTCTCCAGCGCCTTGCAGCGACCCCGAACATCCGCAGCCTTCCCCAAGGCGGCATCACGAGCGGCCCTGGCCTGAAGGATGGCCTGCTTTTCCTCGTCACAGGCCATCGCGGCCTGAACCAGCGCTGCTCGAATTGAAGCATCAGAGCGGACCCAGCCGGAGGCCAGCTCCAGGCGCCCGGCCACCAGACGAGGGTCGGCGCCCTAGAGATCTCCTCATAGCCGGTCCAATTCAGCAGCAGCACGATCCAAGACAGTAGATGGGGTCGGAGAAATGGCAGTCGGCGGAGTAGGAGGAGAAGACGGCAGCGTGATCATAGCACCATGAGTTGGGACCTTCTGCGCCCCGATGACTGCGGCAATGGCGTCAGGCGAATACGCCTCGAGAGTCGCTTGGGCCACGGGAGCTGAGCTCCCTCTAGCACGCCACGCCTGGCCTCGTGAGGATGACCAGGCAGGAGAGGCCCGGGCCTTGCCGCCCCCTTCTCCCGCGGGTGGAAGTGCTGCCCCGGACGGAGCCTCAGGGGCCTCGTTCAGCCTTTTCGCCGCACGTGCCGGCCTAGCCAAGGAATATGGACGTCAAGCCTCAGCAACAAAACAAGAAGCAAAACGAGAATCAAGCACTTACTGGGCATCGCGCGTGGGCTCAAGCAACCTCCGGCCGAACTTGAAGCCCGAGAGCCAGCTGCTGGGGTCAGCCTTAGGAGACTCGGGAGCAGGAGGCACGTCTGCAGATTGCCTCGGAGCCGGAGCAAGCCCACGGAGAATCAGCCTTGTCCTGTCCTTCTTCTGGATCAGGGGCGAGCTCTCACCGCCTCACTCATCACCATCCTCCTCGTCGTCCGGCATAAGGCGAAGAGCGCGGGACCTGCGCTGAGGGAGGGGCTCTCTTGACTCCCCATCGGTCGCCTCGGAGTCGGGCTCCTCCTCCTGCCCCTCACCTTCCTCCTCCCTGCCGAAGTCGCTGGAGGACACGTTCACCGTCACCCGAGCTGCCAGGTCCTTAGGAACCTCCACGGGCACAGGCTCGTCCCCGTTGAAATCAGGCATGGAGTTCACCACCTGCTCCCAATCGTCCCGAAGAAACAGGGGTACAGGAGCACCCTCCAGCCTCGCCACGTCTCCCCCAACCAAGGCATGGAGGACCATGGCCAGATCTTCGTCGGCCAGGGCTGCGGAGCTCGGGCGAAGGGCGGCATCGGCCTCCCCGAGCCTCCATAGTGGGAGTGAATATTTCCGAAGCGGAGCCACCCGATGCTCCAGGAACTCCCTCAGGAGCGACGCCCCGGTCAGCTTCGCCGTCGCCATGTTGCCTGGCCACAGGTCCATGTCCATCCTCTCCAGCACTGGCTTCACGCGGGGGTCGACGAGCTCCACGCGGGACCAACCGTCGACGGCCTCGGGCTGCCTCGTAGGCCGGATCAGCCGGGGATGGATGCGCCCAGCATCCACCATGACCCACTTACTCCAGAAGCCTTCAATCCTGTTCCCAGGATTCGAGATGGCATTGGAGCTGGAGTACGCGACAAAGCTCGCGCACGCGGTGATGGAGCCGCGAGAAACCCGGAGGTAAAAGTAGTGGCGCAGCAAGGCCACAGAGGGCTTTACCCCGACATGAGCCTCGTAGTAATAGGCGAAAATCACCAAAAGAAGAACAGAGTTGGGATGGAGGTGCAGAGTTTGCAGGTTGTAGTGGCAGAGAACAGAAAGAAAGAACTCGGAAAAGGGAGGCACCAGACCGGCGGCGATGGCGCTCACGAAGAGCGGGTAGAAGGTGCTTCCTCTCTCCTCAGGAAGGACACAGCCAACCTTGAGTGCGGCCGTCCCATCGTTGCCTTATGCCGCCATCATCAGGCGTGTGAGGGCCAGGTTCTCCTCTGACACGTTCAGAGAATCTAGCGCAGGCGAGTACCAGGCCCTGACCAAAGTCTGGCGAGGCGCCATGGCTTGCTAAGGTGCGGGTCCGAAGCAGATTTGGGGGATTTCGGGAGCAAGAAGGAGGAGAGCGAGAAAGGGGATCTGGGCAAACGACTGGAGGAAGCAGAGAAGGTAAGCCTGGCACGGGGCCACTCTTTTGTCAATTCGTGCAGTTGTCGAGGCATCATGGGGAAGCAGGGATGCCCACGTCCAATCAACCGCCACGCGGCACCCAAGGCCGCAGGCTGTTGGGGCCCGCGGCGCTTCGCACTTGCCCCTTCGCTTCTGGGCTAAGCCAAGTCCAGGCGCGCCTTGGGCCCGGGGGCTACTGTCGGCGTTCTGGGAACGGGGGTACCCAGACTTGCCTACCTGCGGCCTGCGGCGTGGCTCAAGGGGTGGCCCAGTACGGCCCATCTTCATCAACACAAGGTCAAGACCCTCGCGAGGGGCCAAGCCTTGCAGGGCGGACGACAGGAAACTTCCTCAAGCATGGCCTCATCAGGCTGGCTCGCGAGGAGGCGGAGAGATCAAGGCGGGGTACCTCACGAGGTGCACGTGACGCAAGCCATGACGACCAAAGCCAGGCGGGCGCCAGGCGGGCGCCGGCCTGCGCAGAGTCCTTGTTTCCTCTTTGGTGCAAAGGGAGCAAGCACAGGCAAGAGTATCAAGCAAAGGCAACCATTTCGGTGCAACAAGACCAAGACCAGCAGAACGGCAGGATGGAGGTCATCGTGGAGCCCAAGCCGGCGTCACCGTCGGAGTCTTTGGCAGGCGAGGACCGACTTTAGTCAGGATAGGTATACTAGATGTTCCCCTTCAAAATGGCCAATTATTGGCGCCCTTCCCGCTCAATATTTGGGAAGAGGCCTAGAGCCTCGCTCTATAAATAGGACTAGCCACCCTCAAGGCAGGGGATCGTGCAATTGAACCCTAGCCAGAACCACCAACCCAAGAACACCCCTCGCGAGGTAGTTCTTCCTTGTATTGTTCATCATCAGCCCCTGAGGCAATCCCCCACACCACAAACTAGAGTAGGGTATTACACCACAATGGTGGCCCAAACTAGTATAAACCTCGTGTCCCCTGTGTTGTTCTTCGTGTAGTTTTAGATCCTTGCGAGGCGACGAGACATAGGTAGGTAGGAGGTGCGATCTCCGCGTGCACCCCAGAGTTCAAACCTAGAGGGTTTGCCGGAACCCGAAATCCGACACTACGGAACTATTCTCCCTGGAAGATGTTTCTTACTATCCATGTAATATAACATAGCTAGTTGGGTACTTGTCTGTTCAAGCACTTATGACCCCTACGCCTGGTTTCCCCACGTACCCCAGTTTTACATAACCGAGCGAGTATTTGGATACAATCCGGACTATCGGGTCCGGAGGCTGAAGCAAAAAGGTCCACCATGACAAATGATTTACAATCCGCCTAGGGACAATATATGTCATTTGAAGTACACAGTCACTTAGACTGACTAAATTCGTCTTCTATACCATCCAACAGGCTGTCTAGCCTACAATCCTGTTGGGAATACTTTGCGGCTAATCCTACCTGGTCATACACCAGACTAACGGGAATCTCTTTCCCATCTGACCCTACAGGTCTGACCTCGGCTACGTGATTCGGGTCAACCTTGGTGTACCGCGTCTTCACCATGTGTAACGCCCCGGTTTCGATGCACCAGGTGTCTGCCAGTTATTCGTTGTTGTTGCCATGACATTTGCTTGCGTGTTGCATTTTGCCATGTCATCATCTGCATGTTTTTCAAAACTTGCATCCGTTCGGGTTCCGCTGGTTCTCTCTGTTGTCCGTTCGGAGTCCAGACACACTCGCACGCGCCCGCGGCACCTCCGAAATATATTTTATTAGTGGCATAAAAATTTTCTCGGAATGGGATGATACTTGTCGTGCGGCCTTATTATAGTGTAGACAGACCGCCTGCCAAATTTCGTCGCATTCGGAGTTCGTTTGGTAGCCCAACCGTCATCTGTAGCGGCACCTTTGCCGGTTTATTCGTCGGGTGTTTTCGGTCTCCGAAAACCCGTGCCGGGCTGCTATCTCTTCTCTCCTTATGGCCTAGCCCATCTACACAGCCCACTAATCCCTCCTAGCCATCCAAACCCCCCCCCCTCCGACCGGAGCCATCGGATCGCGATCGGAGGGCTCCGAAAGCCCTCAAAACCCCCCTAACCTAGCCTACCTGCTATAAATGGACACACCCCTCTCCATTTTTGGGCTAACCTACCCCCTAGCCTTCCCCTACCTCTATCCCGCCGCCACCCTCCTCGGGATCCGCGCCCGACCACAGCCCCGCCGCCACTTGGCGCCGCCGCCACCATGTCCTGACCAACCAGCGCGCAACACCTCGCCCCGCCAGCGCCCTCCAGCCTCTCCCACATCGCCACGCAGCCTCCCAGCGCCCCCCTGGCAGTTCCCCTCGCCGCAGCCCGCCCAGGCCCGAGGAGGGCCCGCCAAGCTCATCGGGGCCTGTCCCCAAGCCCGCGACCCCAGCTCGTCCCCGAACCCTCCTGCTCCAGCGCCGCCCAACCCCGCCGCCGGCAACCGTCCCCGCCGCCTCGCCGGGAGCTCCTCCGCTCCGCCGCCGTCCTCCGCGAGACTAGCACCTCGCCAGCCCCTTTCCTTTCCTTCCTTCTCCCCCTCGCCCTCTCACCATCTCTCTCTCTCTGAGTGCAGGTCGCGCCGCCGCCCACCTATCTCGTCGCCGCCCCTCTTCCTGCCGGATCCGGCGTCCCTGCGACGACCCAGGCCGGATCCGCCCGTCCCTGTTCCCCGCTGGTCGTCCCCGACACCGGAGCGCCCGCCATCGTCGCCATCCTCCTCGCCGCCGCCGACATGACCGTGCTCGGGAGCGAGCAGAGGAGCTTCTCCTCCCGTGCGCCGCTCGTGGACCCCGCGTGGGCCACCTCCTCCCCGGCCCAGCCCATCTTCTTCCCGTCTGGGCCGAGCCCACTTGGTGAGCTGCCCGCTATTCTCCGCCCGAGCAAACTTTAGTTAATCAACGTGCGTTCTGTTTTTTTCCAGAAAACTGCCAAGTCCTCAAAAACTCATAATATGTGTGCATGTTCGACCTACTGTAACTCTGCATCCGTAGCTCCGTTTCATGCGTGTAATATATCAAATTGTTCGCCTCAACGGGTACTTCATTTCATTCCATTGCATCATGTTCATTTGACCTCATCTTGATACCTGAATCATCGTTGCAAGAGTGCTATATGATGTTGTCTGCTGTCTGTTAACAGAACATGCTCATTTGTCATTTTTGCCATGTTTGATGTGTGCATCCTATGAGGTTGATGTCTACATGTGTTTTGATCTATGCCATGTATTCTTTACAGAGGTGCTTACCATGTATTTTTGTGATTAATGTGGTAACTAGCACAAGCATGCAAACTAGGCTTCGTGATGTTGCTGATTTTAGTCTCTGTTCTGCTGTTATTTTGATGCCATGTAAACATGATGCTACAGAGAGATCCATGCTTATTTTGAGATACTTCAGTAAGGATGTTTTGAACATATGGTTATGCTATAGCCATTCATGCCCCTGCTTGCAATTATGGAGTAGTCTAGCATGTCGTTTTCGTTCTCTACTTTTGCTATAAAATGTTTCCTGGCAGATTGTTTACATGTTATTCAATTTTGCCAAGGTTGTCGTAGTTGATCCTTGCATGCTATGAACTTGTTCTTGACTTGGTTAGCTTCATAAACATGTCTTCTTGCTGAGGCTATGCTTATCTTGTCATGCAATGACTTGTGGTGAGTGAATCGAGCTTGTTAAGTAGTGTACTCGCTGTTGTTGTTTTGCTAGGCTGAATCTGTTATTTCGTGATGCTATGTAAACCTGCTGCTACAAGTCATTCTATGCATAATCTGGAGATGTTCACTAAGGGTGTTTTGTTCTAAATGTCATGCTCTATCCATCCATGCGCCTGGTTGCATTTATAGCTTGTTGTAGCTTGTTCATATCTGGCTCCAAAGTTGCTAAATAATGTTGCTGTCAGCCTGTTAACATTAAGTTCAGTTATCGCCATGATTGTTGCTAGTGTTCCATGCACCCTATGAACTTGCTCTTGCCATGCCTACCTTCTTAAACATGCCTTCTTACTGTTGCTTGCCTTTCCATGCCATGTATTGCACTGTGGTGAGTGCTACAAGCTCACCAACATGCCTACTTATTGTTGTTCCTGCCATGTACGAATCTGTATTATAACTTGCCATGTTTACATGGGTGCCATCATATTTTCTGATCCTTTTTGGCTCATGGTCAGTAAGGGACTTTTGTTCTATGAATTTAGTAGTATCATGCCATGCCTTTGTTTGCCATGATAAGTTCCTGTAGCATGTTGTTTGATAGCTCTGAACATTGCAACCTGATGTTATTTTCTGCAAAGTCTGAAACTATTATCGTTTGCAATCTTTCCATGTGTGTTTGAGCTTGTTCTCGTGATTTCTGGAGATAGCTCAGTGTTCATGTTTTGTTATGCTTTACCTGTACATCATGCCCATGCCTTTGTTTTCATATTGTGGTACTGTAGCATGATGTTTTGATGCTTGCAATATGCCTAGTTGCTGTTATGGACAGATTGTTGCTATAACTTGTATAGTGTGTGTTGAACCGTTGCTCCGTTTTGAGTGTGTTCTATATGAAACTTGCTTGATTTTGCATGTAGTTTCATTTTATCATGTTTTATCCTTGTTTTGAGGTGTTTTCTTGATGTTTGGGTGCATTTTGCATCAATGCCATGTTTGACTTGTTTTGCTCATATCTTCTAGGCCGTAGCTCCGAATTAAATGAACTCTATATGTAACTTGACTAGAATCTCGTGTAGATCATCTTGGTGCATCTTAACTTGCTGTTTAACAACTTGAACATAAGGTTTATTCAGATCTGGACCAATTTCGAAACTTGCATATGAGGACTTACCGGAATTGTTATATGTTGTTCCCGGCCTCATTTAAACTTGTCTTGATGTGTTGCTCTTGTTTGCATCATCTCTTGTCATGAGTAGCTTCATGTAGCCTTTTCATGCATCATGCTTGTTGTGCATCACGGCTTGTTCATGTGTGGTGTGTTTACCATGTTGTGTGTTTCTTCTCGATAGTTCCTGTTTCGTTGCGATCATGAGGATTCGTTCGTCTATGCTTGGTTCGTCTTCGTGGCTTCATCCGTTCGTCTTCTTCATGGACTCGTTCTTCTTCCTTGCGGGATTTCAGGCAAGATGACCGCTACCCTGGATCTCACTACTATCATTGCTATGCTAGTTGCTTCGTTCTATCGCTATGCTGCGTCACCTATCTTTTGCTCATCAAGCCATACCAAATTGCCATGAACCTCTAACCTTTGACACCCTTCCTAGCAAACCGTTGCTTGGCTATGTTACCGCTTTGCTCAGCCCTCTTATAGCGTTGCTAGTTGCAGGTGAAGTTGAAGATTGCTCCTTGGTGGACAGGTTTATGTTGGGATATCACAATATCTCTTATATTATTAATGCATCTATATACTTGGTAAAGGGTAGAAGACTCGGCCTTATGCCTGGTGTTTTGTTCCACTCTTGCTGTCCTAGATTCCGTCATACTAGTGTTATGTTCCCGGATTTTACGTTCCTTACGCGGTTAGGTGATTTATGGGACCCCCTTGACAGTTCGCTTTGAATAAAACTCCTCCAGCAAGGCCCAACCTTGGTTTTACCATTTGCCTCACCTAGCCATTTTTCCCTTGGGAGTCGCGCTCTCAAGGGTCATCTTTATTTTACCCCCCCCCCCCGGGCCAGTGCTCCTCCGAGTGTTGGTCCAAACTAGAGCACCGTGCGGGACCATTCCTTGGCAACTTGGATTACGTCGGTTCCTGTATGCTTCGCTTATCCGGTGTGCCCTGAGAACGAGATATGTGCAGCTCCTATCGGGATTTGTCAGCACATCCGGGCGGCTTTGCTGGTCTTGTTTTACCATTGTCGAAATGTCTTGTAAACCGGGATTCCGAGTCTGATCGGGTCTTCCTGGGAGAAGGTATATCCTTCGTTGATCGCGAGAGCTTATCATGGGCTAAGTTGAGACACCCCTGCAGGGTTTAAACTTTCGAAAGCCGTGCCTGAGGTCATAGACTGATGGGAATTTGTTAATGTCTGGTTGTAGATAACTTGACACCAGATCCAAATTAAAATGCATCAACCGTGTGTGTAGCCATGATGGTCTCTTTTCGGCAGAGTCTGGGAAGTGAACACGGTTTCTGGGTTATGTTTGACGTAAGTAGGAGTTCAGGATCACTTCTTGATCATTGCTAGTTTCACGACCGTTCCGCTTGCTCTGTTCTCGCTCTTATTTGCGTATGTTAGCCACCATATACGCTAAGTCGCTGCGGCAGCCTCACCACTTTACCCCTTCCTTCCCTTTAAGCTTTGCTAGTCTTGATACCCATGGTAATGGGATTGCTGAGTCCTCGTGGCTCACAGATTACTACAACAATAGTTGCAGGTATAGGTTATGCGATGGTCCTGACACAAGAGCGATGCTTGCTTGCGTTGAGTTCTTCTTCTGCTTCTTCGATCAGGGGATAGGTTCCAGGTCGGCAGCCTGGGCTAGCAGGGTGGATGTCGTTTGAGTTTCTGTTTGTATTTCATCCGTAGTCGGATGATGTTCTTATGTATTGTGATGTTGTATTCGTGTGGCATTGTATGCCTCTTGTATGTATCCCCATCTATTATGTAATGTTGATGTAATGATATCCACCTTGCAAAAGCGTTTCAATATGCTGGTCTATCCTTGGTGGGACCTTCGAGTTCGTTTTGGATAGGGTCGCATATTGGGCGTGACAAGTTGGTATCAGAGCCTCGACCAACCTTAGGAGTCCCCCTTGATTGATCGTGTAGTTTGGCCATTGTTGAGTCTAGAAGAAAACTGTTTTCGGAGTTTAGTTATATCGGAGAGTAGGAATTCTTTTTACTCCCCATCCCCTTCGTCGCTCTGGTAAGGAATCTTGACGTAGGTGTTTTGAATTACTTCTCTTCCCCTTTAAAATTTTTCTTTAGGATCGCGCAGTTGGTTTTTTGATCGTTGGTTCTCTTCTCTTTTCATCCAGTGCATTTCTCGTCAAGTTGACTCGAGCCTCTTCATCTTTGCCAAGTTCAATCCTCAGTTGTTTTCTTTTCCCACCCGCCCACCCCCTTTCTCTCCTCAGAACCGGAGTCCGTAATCAAGTATCCATCCTACTCGTGTGAAGTTTTTGCTTTCTTTCCTCAAGGATTTCAACCAGTGTTTTTTCTCTTCAATTATTTGTCGTTCCAGTTGCCTGTGTTTTTCCCTCCCTCCCACCCTCTTCTTCTCGGAGCCTGAGTCTGTCTCGACCATCTATCTCATTTGTGCGGAGCCTCTTCAGTCTTTCATCAATTATTTCAACCGGTGAATTCTCATTTTGTTCGATATTCTTCATCTCTTTTTCTTCTCCGGTGGACTCAATTCAAGTTTTTCGGGTTGATCATATCCTTTTTCCTCGAAGTGTTTTCCCAGCTCGTTCGCCTCTCGCCATTTAACTATCCCGGAGTTCAGAAGACATCTCAGGAGATTCGTCTGTGTTCCAATTAATTCGAGGTTGTCACCTCATTCAAATATTTCAATCGTTCCGGTGCATCATCTCCTCTTCATCCCTTTCCAACGGTGTTTTTCTCTCTCTAGTGGGCCCTAACCCACAGGTATTTTCCCAGGATCTTACCTGACTCTTCTAATTCCCCCAAAGTTATTCTCAAATTATTTTCAAAGTGTGACGTAAGAATGGATTTCATCAGTCACATGCCTTCTCCAAGATCGCGTTCAAATTCTTTTCATGGTTTCCTCAACCTCTTCATTTTTCATTCTCCCAGAGTATCTCAATAATTTTGGTGGTGTTTCTCGTCGTCATTTGTAGATAGAAGAAGATTTTTTCCTCTAAATCTTGTCCGTTCTCTCGAAGTTTCGTGGTTCTAGCTTCATATCATCCTCTCAAATTATTTCAGTTTGTCAGATATTCTTTCTTACCCATCCGGAGTATTCAGGAGTTGATTTCTTTTTGGTTTCACCGGAGGCCATCGTTCTAGAAGAATTCTTCGTCCTCACATTTCAGCTACCGTTATCCAATTATCCCGGTGCTTCGTTCAAGTATTCTTCAATCAGTTCGCAATATCTAAGTTCTCGTCTCTCTAAATCCCCTCAGGCATATTTGATCGTCTAATTCTTCCTGGTGATTCATTCTCTTTCGTCAGTCATTTTCGAATTTTTACGGTGGTTCGTTCAAGATTATTTTTCCTTGATTAACATATACCCATTCGTTCTTTCCAATCCTACCGGTGGTTCATGAAGACTTTCTCAAGTTTTGTGCTATGTTTCCCCTTAATCCTTTTTCAACGAGAATAAGTAGTATGCAAAATCCATTGCTTGTCATCAATTTAATTTGATGAAGGATAAGCATACAATAAATCTTATTCTTATTTCATCCAAGCGAGTAATCCCTTCCTTCGGAGTTTGTTCGTGAGGAATAAATTCTAGTTCCAAGTGTTTCCCATCTTTTCTTTTCGGAGTTCAAATTTCCTCGGCCATTTTGTCAGAACCCCCACCTAAATCATCGCAAGGCTCATCTTATTCTTTCATTCTTCAATTTTATCTCGTCATCCTTTTGTTACCGGAGTTCTTCACGGTGGGTCGTCAGGATTTAATTCATTCTTCAAGTGTTCATCAAGATTCTTGTAGGCGAAGCTCAAGTATTCTTCTTCTTGCTTCACGAGGTGCATTTAATTCTCCGTAACTTTTGAAGTGGAGTTTTGCATTTCTTCGTTCTCCTCAGCTATCCAATCATTACTGTTTGTGGCTGGTTAATACCTTATGATATTGAGATGTTACCTATAAGACCACAACAAGCTTATTCTTTTCGTTGTTGATTTTCTCAACAACTCCGTTCAACCTTTCTTTCTAAGTTCATTTCATTCAATTCTTTCAATTCGCCCGGAGGTATTGCGTTGCTTATGACGTCAAGTGATATTCCATCTTGTGAAGTTCGTGTTCTATTTCTTTCCTTGTTCAACCGGAGTGCTGCCTAAATTCTTTCAGTCTTAGTCGTTTCTTATCTCGTTCTAACCAGAGTAGTTTCATAGTCTATCTGATTCCGTGATCTTTCGATTCTTGTCATTCTCGTCGTTCCTCTCTTCCTCTCGAATGATCTCGGTTCTTTGCTTCTTTTCTTGAGTTCTTGTTTCACCTCATTCCCTTTTCCCTTCCATCTCGATCCTAAGATCTCGGGACGAGATCTCTTGTTAGTGGAGGAGTGTTGTAACGCCCCGGTTTCGATGCGCCAGGTATCTGCCAGTTATTCGTCGTTGTTGACATGACATTTGCTTGCGTGTTGCATTTTGCCATGTCATCATCTGCATTTCATCTGCATGTTTTTCACAACTTGCATCCGTTCGGGTTCCGCCGGTTCTCTCCGTTGTCCGTTCGGAGTCCAGACACACTTGCACGCGCCCGCGGCACCTCCGAAATATAATTTATTAGTGGCATAAAAATGCTCTCGGAATGGGATGATACTTGGCCAGCGGTCTTATTATAGTGTAGACAGACTGCCTGCCAAATTTCGTCGCATTCGGAGTTCGTTTGGTAGCCCAACCGTCATCTGTAGCGGCACCTTTGCCGGTTTATTCGTCGGGTGTTTTCGGTCTCCGAAAACCCGTGCCGGGCTGCTATCTCTTCTCTCCTTATGGCCTAGCCCATCTACACAGCCCACTAATCCCTCCTAGCCATCCAACCCCCCCCCCTCCGACCGAAGCCATCGGATCATGATCGGAGGGCTCCGAAAGCCCTCAAAACCCCCCTAACCTAGCTTACCTGCTATAAATGGACACACCCCTCTCCATTTTTGGGCTAACCTACCCCCTAGCCTTCCCCTACCTCTGTCCCGCCGCCACCCTCCTCAGGATCCGCGCCCGACCACAGCCCCGCCGCCACTTGGCGCTGCCGCCACCATGCCCGGACCAACCAGCGCGCGCCACCTCGCCCCGCCAGCGCCCTTCGGCCTCTCCCACGTCGCCACGCAGCCTCCCAGCGCCCCCCTGGCAGTTCCCCTCGCCGCAGCCCGCCAAGGCCCGGGGAGGGCCCGCCAAGACCATCGGGCCCCGTCCACGAGCCCGCGACCCCAGCTCGTCCCTGAACCCTCCTACTCCAGCGCCGTCCCAACCCCGCCGCCGGCAGCCGTCCCCGCCGCCTCGCCAGGAGCTCCTCCGCTCCGCCGCCGTCCTCCGCGAGGCTAGGACCTCGCCAGCCCCTCTCCTTTCCTTCCTTCTCCCCCTCGCCGTCTCACCATCTCTCTCTCTCAGTGCAGGTCGCGCCGCCGCCCACCTATCTCGTCGCCGGCCCCTCTTCTTGCCTGATCCGGCGTCCCCGCGACGACCCAGGCCAGATCCGCCCGTCCCTGTTCCCCGCTGGTCGTCCCCGACATCGGAGCGCCCTCCATCGTCGCCATCCTCCTCACCGCCGCCGACATGACCGTGCTCGGGAGCGAGCAGAGGAGCTGCTCCTCCTGTGCGCCGCTCGTGGACCCCGCGTGGGCCACCTCCTCCCCGGCCCAGCCCATCTTCTTCCCGTCTGGGCCGAGCCCACTTGGTGAGGTGCCCGCTATTCCCCGCCCGAGCACACTTTAGTTAGCCAACGCGCGTTCTGTTTTTTTTCCAGAAAACTGCCAAGTCCTCAAAAACTCATAATATGTGTGCATGTTCGACCTGCTGTAACTCTGCATCCGTAGCTCCGTTTCGTGCGTGTAATATATCAAATTGTTCGCCTCAACGGGTACTTAATTTCATTCCATTGCATCATGTTCATTTGAGCTCATCTTGATGCCTGAATCATCATTGCAAGAGTGCTATATGATGTTGTCTGTTGTCTGTTAACAGAACATGCTCATTTGTCGTTTTTGCCATGTTTGATGTGTGCATCCTATGAGGTTGATGTCTACATGTGTTTTGATCTATGCCATGTATTCTTTACAGAGGTGCTTACCATGTGTTTTTGTGATCAATGTGGTGACTAGCACAAGCATGCAAACTAGGCTTCGTGATGTTGCTGATTTTAGTCTCTGTTCTGCTATTATTTTGATGCCATGTAAATATGATGCTACAGAGAGATCCATGCTTATTTTGAGATACTTCAGTAAGGATGTTTTGAACATATGGTTATGCTCTAGCCATTAATGCCCCTACTTGCAATTATGGAGTAGTCTAGCATGTCATTTTCGTGCTCTACTTTTGCTACAAAATGTTTCCTGGCAGATTGTTTACATGTTATTCAATTTTGCCAAGGTTGTTGTAATTGATCCTTGCATGCTATGAACTTGTTCTTGACTTGGTTAGCTTCATAAACATGTCTTCTTGCTGAGGCTATGCTTATCTTGTCATGCAATGACTTGTGGTGAGTGAATCGAGCTTGTTAAGTAGTGTACTCGCTGTTGCTGTTTTGCTAGGCTGAATCTGTTATTTCGTGATGCTATGTAAACCTGCTGCTACAAGTCATTCTATGCATAATCTGGAGATGTTCACAAAGGGTGTTTTGTTCCACATGTCATGCTCTATCCATCCATGCCCCTGGTTGCATTTATAGCTTGCTGTAGCTTGTTCATATCTTGCTCCAAAGTTGCTAAATAATGTTGCCGTCAGCCTATTAACATTAAGTTCAGTTGTTGCCATGATTGTTGCTAGTGTTCCATGCACCCTATGAACTTGCTCTTTCCATGCCTAGCTTCTTAAACATGCCTTCTTACTGTTGGTTGCCTTGCCATGCCATGTATTGCTTTGTGGTGACTGGTACAAGCTCACCAACATGCCTACTTATTGTTGTTCCTGCCATGTACGAATCTGTATTATAACTTGCCATGTTTACATGGGTGCCATCATATTTTCCGATCCTTTTTGGCTCATGGTCAGTAAGGGACTTTTGTTCTATGCATTTAGTAGTATCATGCCATGCCTTTGTTTGCCATGATAAGTTCCTGTAGCATGTTGTTTGATAGCTCTGAACATTGCAACCTAATGTTACTTTCTGCAAAGTCTGAAACTATTATCGTTTGCAATCTTGCCATGTGTGTTTGAGCTTGTGCTAGTGATTTCTGGAGATAGCTCAGTGTTCATGTTTTGTTATGCTTTACCTGTAAATCATGCCCATGCCTTTTGTTTTCATATTGTGGTATTGTAGCATGATGTTTTGATGCTTGCAATTTGCCTAGTTGCTGTTTTGGACAGATTGTTGCTATAACTTGTATAGTGTGTGTGTTGAACCGTTGCTCCGTTTTGAGTGTGCTCTATATGAAACTTGCTTGATTTTGCATGTAGTTTCATTTTATCATGTTGCATCCTTGTTCTGAGGTGTTTGCTTGATGTTTGGGTGCATTTTGCATCAATGCCATGTTTGACTTGTTTGCTCACATCTTCTAGGCCGTAACTCCGAATTAAATGAACTCTATATGTAACTTGACTAGAATCTCATGTAGATCATCTTGGTGCATCTTAACTTGCTGTTTAACAACTTGAACATAAGGTTTATTCAGATCTGGACCAATTTCGAAACTTGCATATGAGGACTTACCGGAATTGTTATATGTTGTTCCCGGCCTCATTTAAACTTGTCTTGATGTGTTGCTCTTGTTTGCATCATCTCTTGCCATGGTAGCTTCATGTAGCCTTGTTATGCATCATGCTTGTTGTGCATCATGGCTTGTTCATGTGTGGTGTGTTTACCATGTTGTGTGTTTCTTCTCGATAGTTCCTGTTTCGTTGCGATCGTGAGGATTCGTTCGTCTACGCTTGGTTCGTCTTCGTGGCTTGATCCGTTCGTCTTCTTCATGGACTCGTTCTTCTTCTTTGCGGGATTTTAGGCAAGATGACCACTACCCTGGATCTCACTACTATCATTGCTATGCTAGTTGCTTCGTTCTATCGCTATGCTGCGTCACCTATCTTTTGCTCATCAAGCCATCCCAAATTGGCATGAACCTCTAACCTTTGACACCCTTCCTAGCAAACCGTTGCTTGGCTATGTTACCGCTTTGCTCAGCCCTCTTATAGCATTGCTAGTTGCAGGTGAAGTTGAAGATTGCTCCTTGGTGGACATGTTTATGTTGGGATATCACAATATCTCTTATATTATTAATGCATATATATACTTGGTAAAGGGTGGAAGACTCGGCCTTATGCCTGGTGTTTTGTTCCACTCTTGTCGCCCTAGATTCCGTCATACCGGTGTTATGTTCCCGGATTTTGCGTTCCTTACGTGGTTGGGTGATTTATGGGACCCCCTTGACAGTTTGCTTTGAATAAAACTCCTCCAGCAAGGCCCAACCTTGGTTTTACCATTTGCCTCACCTAGCGCTTTTTCCCTTGGGAGTCGCGCTCTCTATATTTATTTTACCCCCCCCCCCCCGGGCCAGTGCTCCTCCGAGTGTTGGTCCATACTAGAGCACCGTGCGGGACCATTCCTTGGCAACTTGGATTACGTCGGTTCCTATACGCTTTGCTTATCCGGTGTGCCTTGAGAACGAGATATGTGCAGCTCCTATCGGGATTTGTCAGCACATCCGGGCGGCTTTGCTGGTCTTGTTTTACCATTGTCGAAATGTCTTGTAAACCGGGATTCCGAGTCTGATCGGGTCTTCCTAGGAGAAGGTATATCCTTTGTTGATCGCGAGATCTTATCATGGGTTAAGTTGGACACCCCTGCAGGGTTTAAACTTTCGAAAGTCGTGCCTGCGGTTATAGGCAGATGGGAATTTGTTAATGTCCGGTTGTCGATAACTTGACACCAGATCCGAATTAAAACGCATCAACCATGTGTGTAGCCGTGATGGTCTTTTTTCGGCGGAGTCCGGGAAGTGAACACGGTTTCTGGTTTATGTTTGACATAAGTAGGAGTTCAGGATCACTTCTTGATCATTGCTAGTTTCACGACCGTTCCGCTTGCTCTGTTATCGCTCTTATTTGCGTATGTTAGCCACCATATACGCTTAGTCGCTACGGCAGCCTCACCACTTTACCCCTTCCTTCCCTTTAAGCTTTGCTAGTCTTGATACCCATGGTAATGGGATTGCTGAGTCCTCGTGGCTCACAGATTACTACAACAATAGTTGCAGGTACAGGTTATGCGATGGTCCTGACGCGAGAGCGATGCTTGCTTGCGTTGAGTTCTTCTTCTGCTTCTTCGATCAGGGGATAGGTTCCAGGTCGGCAGCCTGGGCTAGCAGGGTGGATGTCGTTTGAGTTTCTGTTTGTGTTTCATCCGTAGTCGGATGATGTTCTTATGTATTGTGATGCTGTATTCGTGTGGCATTGTATGCCTCTTGTATGTATCCCCATCTATTATGTAATGTTGATGTAATGATATCCACCTTGCAAAAGCGTTTCAATATGCGGGTCTATCCTTGGTGGGACCTTCGAGTTCCTTTTGGATAGGGTCGCATATTGGGCGTGACACCATGGCCCAGGCTTCCCTTGCACCTTGTCGGTAGGCTGACATCTTCCATAAACGGAAGTGCTGTCACGCTCCCTTGAGCATCTCTACAAGCTACCCCATGCCTCCAGGCAGGGAGGCGGAGGTCCACAAGGCCTGGGCAATACCGTGCATCACCTGCCGATCTTGTTCGTGCAGTTGAGAGAGCTCCGGCAGTAGATCACCTGCGGATCAGGGCATCTCCTCTTTAGGACGACCTGTCAGCATACGTACAGACATAATTATGTTAGCACGCTTCTTTGCCGAACTGTATAAAGGTTCATTCGAGCACTTACTAAAAATGTCGCTTCAAAGCCTCTTATTCTCCTTTACGGAGTCCGCGAGTTGGGCCCGAATATCTCCCAGTTCAACTCCCAACCGGGTATGGGCATCCTGGAGCTCATTTTTCTCCCGAATAAACCGTGTAAGCACTCGCTCGCCGGCCTCTCGCTGTTGTTTAGCATATTGCTAAACCTCTTGTAATATCTCCGGATTCACTCCGGGATTTTCTGCATAATCTATTGTTAGATTTGCAAAGCATGCTGAATACTCACTTGTACATGTAAATACATTTTCAAGACAAGTATTACCACATGAGGCCTTCTTGGATTCCTCTATTTCAGCAACTGCGGCCCTTAGCTGGGTTTTGCACTCCTCCAGCTCTTTCGACAGCTGGGCATTCTTCTCTGTAAGAACCTAGGCATACAATGATCCTTAAATCAGTTGTGCCAACTGTTTCAAGTCTCAGGGGCTATTGATATACATACTTATCAAATTTTCTTACCCGTATATCCTTTACATACTGGTCCGTGGCTCTTGCGAATCCATCTTGAGCAGCTCGGATGTACACGTCCCCTGAGTTGAAGGCATTAAACGCCTCTTTAGAGAAATTAGGCTCGCGTAGTGTGGCCCATCAGCGCCTGTGATTCATGGCGCTCTCCACTTCGGAGTTTGTAGCGGATAATCTATCTGCATCCTCTGTCGGAGGACCATCCGGCGTTGTCCCCGCGTTAATCTCCTCCCTTGAGTCAGGCCTTGGAGTCCGGCTGGTGGAGGCGTGACCGGCAGGCTCTCCGAATATAATCCGGCGAGCGGTTTTCTTGCTAGGGACCAAGGGCATTATTATATTTTAAAAGACGATAATCACGGAGCAGGTTTTAATCATACCTCTGCGACAGCGTCTCAGTCCTGGCCGCCTTCCTTTTGAGCCTACCCGGCTTCGGTGCCCGTTGTTGGCGAGTCACCTCGGGTTCGGCGCGGTGCTCCGATGGCCTTCCCTGTAAGTCACAATATGTGCGCGGTGGGTAAGGTGCAAAGAAGGTATCCTTTTCATAAGTTGGGACTCTGGTTTGCTTACATGCGATGCAGGGAGTAGGCCTGGGTAATCGGCTATGATGGCCACCAAGGCACCTTCACAGCTCAGCTGATAGAACTTCCTGTCAACGAGCTCCACAAATACGTCCGGATCCTCTTCAAGTCCGGGGTCGAGGGCCCGGTTGGGGTCCTCTGGCTATGGAGACGGGCTATGGATCTCCCTCACAGCTTTTCGCAGTTCCTACTATGAATTACCAAGGTAAATATTTATGATAAAGGATGCGGGAAGGACGGGAGTAAAGGATTGCATCTCACCCAGCTTGGGGGGTTGTACATGGGGAATCCATCCTGTGGCTTAATATAGATGAACTCCTCTTCTTCTCATTTGAACAAATCAGACAGTATCTTTGCCAGAGCGGCGGCAGAGTCCGGGCCTTTACGACTGCAGCGGGTGGCATCGTCTCATGTGTTTCCCCCGATACTAAAGTGGTTGCACCCCCCGCGTTATACAAATTGACATAACCTTGATTATTGTCAGTCTTGATTTGGCCAGCATTTTTATCCTGTCCATTAGGTAAAGGACCTCTCTGTTGTCTTCCTCCTGGGGGCTCCGAGGGCGCCAGTTGTGGTGTTTCTTCAATGGGGCATTAGCAAACTCAGGAAGGCCCATCCGGATAGGATCCGGAAGCGGGACATCATCCATGTAAAACCACTCCGAAGGCCAGTCTTCGGATGTCTTCTTCGGAGTACCGAACAAGTATCCGGTCCCGGCGATGCGCCATATTTGGGCTCCGCTCACTTGATATATCAACCCCTCCTGAGTGCGGGGTACGAGGCAGAATAGCCTCTTCCATAGCTCGAAATGAGCTTCATAGGCTAGAAATAGCTTGCAGAAGGCGACATAACCAGCGATGTGTAGTATGGAGGCAGGAGTGAAGTTATGCAGCTGGAGGTTGTAGAACTCCAGAAGCCCGCGGAGGAACGGATGGATTGGAAATCCGAGTCCCCTCAGCAAGTAGGGGACAAGGCATACCCACTCCCCCTTGGATGGGTTGGGAAAACTCTCCGCTTGCTCCCCGCCATTGTAAGTGGCTAGTCCGACTCGGACCGGGACCATGTATGCAGGCGGGAGAAACCCCCGAATCTGCAACTCTACCAATCAACTATGATAGACGGAACACTTCTCCCAATCGCCTGGCTTAGTGCTACGGGAGCAAGAGGAGGGGCTGCGTAGACCGGCCATGATGGGATGGTTTCTTCCGGGCGCGCTCTGGTGGATACTCGCTGGGGGAGGATGGTGTGATGTGGATCTGAGGATCCCCGTCTCCTTAAATAAACATTTTACTTACATGGTCAGGGTGGCAAATGTAAAAATGCCCTGACTTCTCACATTCACTTGACACGTGGAGATGGCCATTATTTAAGCACAGAAGCCGAGGAGTGCAACATTAATGTGAAGTCGGACACTACTCGTTATAACAGGTACTCTGGATTTGGAGGAGAACCTTCCTTACAATGCCGAAGACAATCTGTGCGCTACACTCTCATTGAAGCCTGGTTCAGGGGCTACTGAGGGAGTACTGGATTAGGGGGTCCTCGGACAGCCGGACTATATACTTTGGCCGGACTGTTGGACTATGAAGATACAAGATTGAAGACTTCGTCCCATGTCCGGGTGGGACTCTCCTTTGCATGGAAGTCAAGCTTGGCAATCCGGATATGTAGATCTCCTTCTCTGTAACCGACTCTGTGTAACCCTAGCCCCCTCCGGTGTCTATATAAACCGAAGGGTTTAGTCCGTAGGACAACAACAATCATACCATAGGCTGGCTTCTAGGGTTTAGCCTCTATGATCTCGTGGTAGATCAACTCTTGTAATACTCATATCATCAAGATCAATCAACCAGGAAGTAGGGTATTACCTCCATCGAGAGGGCCCAAACCTGGGTAAACATCGTGTCCCCAGCCTCCTGTTACCATTAGCCTTAGATGCACAGTTCGGGACCCCCTACCCAAGATCCGCCGATTTTGACACCGACACTCGGGGCTCCAGCGGCTCGTGAGGGATAGCCTCTTCACTGCGCATCCTCAGCTACTCCAACACCCCTCCTACAACGGTACCAGGTGACATCTTCCAGGTTCATTTCAGCTGGGAGCGCCCTCAGGGCTGCATCATTCCCAGGTCAAGTGGGTCTGTCCCTATGGCATGTATCTTTTTCTTATGTCTTCAGTTTACTTTGCTGGGGGCGCCCCTCGGGCTGCATCATCCCCAAGCCGCTCGGGCCAGACCCAGTGGCGTGTATCCACCTTGCGTTTATCTAAGCTGATTTGCCTTCCATGCCTAACCTGCCTGTGATTGTCACTTGCCGCCTACCACGGGCCTCCTCTCTCTCATCCAAATCGCTTGCGCATAAAAAGGGGGGCTCCTGAGCATCACGACTCAGGAGCTCTTACTGGCTCTCCAGCCCTCACCCCCTGGCCTTGACCACGGCATCGCGACCTGGCATACCAGCGGCGGCTGAGCTCGCTCGAGGGTCGGGACCTGAGGACGCAGAGCATTTGTATCTAACCATCTTGCAGGAACACACAGCTGTTGAAGATCCAAGACCAGGCACAACCCGCCTTGAGGTAGGGCCACGTGAGTCCCGCACTGGCTCACGAGTGCCCATATACACCTCGTTTAGCCTGCCGTGCAAGCCACGTGTCAGGGCGGGGCTGTACACGCCCCAGGGGCTCCTCCGGAGGGCCCCCCCTCCCATGCACCATTGGAAGCACCATGCTCCGCGCTGGCTGACGACACTGCCGAGGAGCAGCTATGCCCATAAACATACGGAAGCACTATGCTCCGCGCTCGTGATAAACAACTGAGGGCGGCCCATGGCCGTATCAACCTCAGGGAGCCCAGAGCTCAGTGTCTGGCCTCATCGTAACACCTCCCCTCGGGAGCATCACGCGAGGGGGCTGGACACGGGTGAGGGAGTCATGGATTAGGGGGTATCCGGACTGCCGGACTATATACATCGTCCAGACTATTGAAGCGTGAAGATACAAGACTCAAGACTTCGGCCCGTGTCCGGATGGGACTCTCCTTTGCGTGGAAAGTAAGCTTGGCGATCCAGATATTATGTTTCCTTCCTTGTAACCGATGTAAACCCTAGCCCTCTCCGGTGTCTATATAAACCGGAGAGGATGGTCCTTAGAAGGCCGATCACAATTACAATCATACCGTCATAGGCTAGCTCTTAAGGTTTAGCCTCTACGATCTCGTGGTAGATCTACTCTTGTACTACTCACATCTTCAATATTAATCAAGTAGGAAGTAGGGTTTTACCTCCATCGAGAGGGCCCGAACCTAGGTAAACATTGTGTCCCTTGCTTCCTGTTACCATCAGCCTATGACGCACAGATCGGGACCCCCTACCCGAGATCCGCTGGTTTTGACACCGACATTGGTGCTTTCATTGAGAGTTCCTCTGTGTCGTCGCTGTAAGGCTTGATGACTCGTCTCGTTGTCAAGGACGACATCACCTCTGGGGGAGCGCTAGCTGTAGGCCAAACTCTCCGACTTGGCGGCTTCATTATGGCCGCCCCATCGGTTGTCGCGCCAACGATGGCCTCTCGGGTCGTCACGCATAACCTTCGCATCAATTTGGAGCTTGCTGAAAAGATGGATCCGATTGAGCTCTCCTCCCTTAATGAGCTCTTGGATCGCATCGCCGCTTTGGGAGTCGCTACGGACTATGACCGGATTGGGCTTAAACCCGACCAAAGGGACGTTAGATCCCCGCCGGCCACCCATGAGATAGCGGTAGTGGAAGAACCACACACGGGTTGCCCCTCAACTTTGAGGACGAATTATGTCTGGATCATCGAACTCAGTGAGCCGAACACCTACTCAAAGAAAGACATGACCCGGGTCCCAGACTTAGAATCGGGCATTGGGCCGAAGAGATTGGGTAATACTCCGGATTCCGACCTATCAAGCTCGGAACCTTCCGTGCCCCCGGGTGTTAGATCGGATCAAAATCCGGATTCAGCCAATGACACTCACTCAAACTTAAACCGTCTCTCCCGCATCAGGCAAGAGCCCCAGGAGACGGTACACCGTTACTGGGCCAGATTCCTCCTTGCGCTTAACAAGGTCGAGGACTGCCACAAGGAGGACGTAGTCTCACTTTTCTGCAAAAACTGCACGAACAAAGGACTCCTTAATGCTATAAGCCGTTGTGACATAGTACACTTTGCGGACTTGGCAACCATAGTACAGAAGTACTGTGCGATGGAAAGCGCCTGGAAGACCCAAACAAAATTTTGGGATAGTACGGCCCTCACCAGAACCTTTATCCGAACTAAACGGCCAAACTCTCGTAAGTCGACCAATTCAATTCCCAAGAAACCAAAACCCGCCCCAGGGCGTGGAACCGTATTGGAAGAATGGCTCAATGGGCCATGTAAGCTTCACAGTACGCCGGGTGCAACACCAACCCATAGCCTTAGGGCATGTTCGATACTCCGGCAGGTAGCAAAAAGTGGCGAGGATCTCCTTGAAAGCCATAAAGCAGAACAACATCCCGCCAAGGAACACAATACAGTACTAACAGTCTTCAAGACTTTCGCCTCAAACAATAGGCGAAAGCGAACTCATCGAAGCTCCGCGGAAATCTGCCATGTGGCAAAAATAAATCCGTGGAACGACACTGCTATAACTTTCAATGCCAGTGACGAACCCAGTTCCAGACCATCCGGGCACCAGCCGCTTTGGTCCTTAGCCCAATAGTGGACGGCTTTCGGCTCACTAAAGTACTCATGGACGGCGGAAGCGGATTAAACTTGATCTACGAAGAAACACTCAAGAAGATTGAAATTGATAAAGGCTGCATTGAACAAAGCGGCACAACCTTCAAGGGAATTATCCCTAGTCGGGAAGCATGGTGTGCGGGGAAAATCACACTCGATGTGGTATTCGGCACCCCAGAGAATTACAGGTCCAAAGAAATCACATTCCAAGTGGCTCCTTTCAGCAGCGGATACCATGCCCTTCTAGGGCAGGACGCGTTTGCAAGCTTTCAAGCTATACCCCATTACGAGTACATGAAGCTTAAAATGCCCGGACCCAATGGAATCATCACTCTAGCTAGTGATCCGGACGTCGCACTCCGCGCCGAAAACAAAACCGCAGCACTAGCCTTGGAAGCATTATCCAAAGCCCTAGCAGCAGAAGAATTAACAACACTGCGTGCCACCGTGGACAGGGACGACGTGATAATCGACAAGCGACCCAATTCCACCTCATTTAAACCCGCAGATGAGATAGTCAAATTCCAAGTCCACCCAACGGACCCCACGAAGACAGCTTCCATCGGGACACAGTTGAGCCCCGTTATAGACGCTGCACTGCGAGACTTCTTACGCGAGAATTGGGACATTTTTGCCTGGCACCCATCGGACATGTCGGGCATCCCGCGCGAATTGGCCGAACATAGCCCTAACATACTAAAGGGATACAAACCTGTTAAACAGACCCTAAGGCAATTTTCAGAGCCCAAACGGCAAGCCATGGGGGAAGAGCTAGCCAAGCTACTTGAGGCCGGATTCATCAGAGATATCAAACATCCGTATTGGCTGGCAAACTTGGTAATGGTACCAAAGAAGGACAAATCCTGGCGCATGTGCATCGACTTCAAAGACCTCAACAAAGCTTGCCCAAGGATCCCTTTCCCCTCCCTCGCATTGATCAAATCATCGACGCCACAGCAGGACACGACTCGCTGTGTTTCCTCAACGCATACTCTGGATACCATCAAATAAAGATGGCAGAGTCCGACCAAGCTGCAACAGCTTTCATAACGCCATATGGCCCTTTCTGCTTCAACACTATGCCTTTCGGGCTTAAGAATGCCGGCGCAACCTACCAACGCATGATTCAAACATGCCTGGAAAAGCAAATCGGCAAAACAATGGAGGCATACGTGGACGACGTAGTCAAAAAACAAGACACGTCGAAACCCTAATAGATGACTTGAGGCTTATGTTCGACAACCTCCAAACATAAGACATCAAGCTGAATCCAGAGAAATGCGTTTTCGGTGTCCCCTCTAGAAAACTGCTGGGCTTCATCGTTTCTAATAGAGGAATTGAAGCTAATCCGGCAAAAATCCGAGTTTTGTCGCAGTTGACTATACCAACAGACCTCAAACACATCCAGAAACTAGCTGGATGTGTGGCTGCTTTGAGCCGCTTTATCTCCAGGTTAGGAGAAAAGGCATTACCTCTTTACCGCCTTCTTCGGCGCACCGAACACTCGTGTGGACAGATGCAGCCACGGCCAGACTCAATGAAATAAAGACCTTATTGGCAAATAATCCAGTCCTAACAACGCCAAATATCGGCGAACCTATGCTGCTGTACATAGCTGCAACACATCAAGTTGTAAGCGCAGTACTCGTCGTTGAACGAGAGGTTGACGGATACAAATTCCCGCTACAAAAGCCAGTTTATTATGTATCCACGGTCCTCACCCCATGCAAATCCCAATACCCACACTATCAAAAAATAGCATATGCGGTCTTCATGGCATCCCGAAAGCTACGACACTACTTTCAAGAGTGTTCGATTACGGTGGCCTCCGAAGTACCACTAAACGATATAATAAATAACCGTGATGCCATGGGCCGGATCGCTAAATGCGCCATCAAGCTCCTTCCGTTCGACATAACATACAAGCCTCGGTGGGCTATCAAGTCGCAAGTATTAGCTGACTTTGTCGCTGAATGGACGGAAGCCAAACTCCCTAAAGACTACGGCGCGTACTCTAACTGGATCATGCACTTCGACGGCTCTAAAATGCTGGCCGGATTGGGAGCAGGCGTAGTCCTGACGTCTCCCACCAGAGACACGGTCCAATACGTCGTCCAAATATTATACATAGACTCCAACAATGCAGCCGAATATGAGGCTCTGTTACACGGTCTTCGGATGGCAGTCTCTATGGGCATTCAACGCCTAGAGGTACGCGGGGATTCAAACCTCGCTATATAACAAATAAACGGAGACTTTGATGCCAAGGATCCGAAAATGGTGGCCTACCGTAATGCCGTCCTTAAAATGTCAGCTCGGTTCGAGGGGCTCGAATTCCACCATGTGGCTCGAGAAAACAATCAAGCGGCAGATGTCCTTGCCCGCATCGGCGCTAAATGCGACCCTGTCCCACCTAACATATTCCTGGAAAGGCTGTTCAAGCCGTCCGTGGTATGGGAAGGGGAGTCCGGCAATACCAGCACGGTTCCGAATACATCCCCAGATTCCGAACTATCAGACATAATCGGAGGCTCTACCACCGAAATAACATCGTCAGCCCATGAAATAATGACTGTCATCGCCCCCATGGACTGAGCCTTTCTTGGCCTACCTAAATAGGCAGGAGCTCCTCGAAGATCAAAATGAAGCATGCTTCATCATCCGGTGTTCTAAAGCTTACAAAGTCCATGAAGGGGAACTTTATAAGAAAAGTGCGACCGGAGTGCTCCAAAGGTGCATCTCCGAAGAGGAAGGGCGGCAGCTCTTGGCTGAAATCCATGCCGGACTGGGCGGGCACCACGCCGCGGCTCGAGCACTAGTCAGCAAGGCCTTCCGTACAGGTTTCTATTGGCCGACGGCCCGAGCAGACGCACAGGACCTTGTCCAACACTGCGTCGGTTGCCAGCTCTTTGCCAATCAGAGTCATATGCCCCCTACCGCTCTCCAAACAATCCCCATAACTTGGCCCTTCGCGGTCTGGGGGCTGGATATGGTTGGACCCCTTAAAGGGGGAAGCCATAAGAAAAAATACTTATTGGTCATGGTAGACAAGTTCACCAAATGGATAGAAGCCAAACCATTGAAAACGGCCGAATCTGGACCAGTAATAGACTTTATATCCGGGGTCGTACACTGATACGGTGTCCCCCATAGCATCATCACCGATAATGGCTCAAATTTCACAGCCGATGAAGTGAAAGCTTGGTGCGGCAAAATGGGCATTAAGCTCGACTATGCTTCCGTTTACCATCCTCAAACAAATGGCCAAGTCGAACGGGCAAACGGTCTCATCATGAGCGGCATCAAATCCAGACTAGTGCGATCCTTGACAGAGTCGGACACTCATTGGGTCGAGGAGCTCGACTCCGTACTCTGGGGGCTGAGGACCATGCCGAATCGCACCATCGGATATACACCATTTTTTATGGTGTACGACACGGAAGCAGTACTACCCTGCGACATAATACATGATTCGCCACGCGTACGCATGTACGAAGAGAAGGAAGCCAATTTAGATCGGTAGGATAACTTGGACGCCCTGGAGGAGGAGCGCGATGTCGTGAAGGCCCGTTTCGCATTCTATCAGCAACAGGCTTGACGATACCAAAGCAGAGAAGTGCGGGCCAAAACTTATAATATTGGCGAGCTCGTTCTACGCTTACCGGAGAAGAAGAAGGACAAGCTCAAACCCAAGTGGGAAGGTCCCTTCGTCATCAACAAAGTTCTCACCGGAGGAGCGTACTGCTTACGTAATGCGTCTGATAACAGACTCGAGCCGAAACCATGGAACGTGGCCAGACTCGGAGATTCTACGCCTAGCGCCGAACTCAGTGTTCGTCTCCTTACCTCCTCCTTTTTAATTATGCTCCCTCCCTCTTCCTTTCTCGATCTTTTTCTCTTCACAAGTATTTAATACAGTACGGACTCCCGGATTATTCCAGCTGCACTATGTGTGTAAGCAATACCTGGGGGCTTCCTATACGGAAGCTAAACATAACTTACTCTAAAGGGCTTTTTGCCCATCACACATGCGTTTTCCATGTGTGCCTTTTCTTCACCATTATATGCATCGATATGACTTAAGATGTGGCCAAGCTGGGTTGCCTGGCTCCTGTGTTTATGCCCTACGTTCCCGTTAATTCGGCTAGGGCATAAGGGGAGCACCTTTGTGATTGTTAATGTCGGTTCAGCCGAATGTGTACCTCAGACTGGGTGAAGCCGAAAGCTAGTTTCCTTAAGAGAATATTCGGTCGGTGAACAAAAGATGTCTTCGTTTATCATAACATATATTCCCAGAAGTTTTGTATCATGTGCCATGGTTTGCAGTCCGGACATGTGCCTTGTCGCATGCTTACCCAGGGAAAGGAACCCTTAACGGAACTATTCTCCCTGGAAGATGTTTCTTACTATCCATGTAATATAACATAACTAGTTGGGTACTTGTCTGTTCAAGCACTTATGACCCCTAAGCCTGGTTTCCACGCATACTCCGGTTTTGTATAACTGAGCGGGTATTCGGACACACCCCGGACTGTAGGATCCAGGGACTGAAGCGAAAAGGTTCGCCATGACAAATGATTTTAATCTGGCTAGGGGCTACTTATGTCCATCGAATTACACAGTCACTTGGACTGACTATATTCCTCCTCTATACCATCCAACAGGCTATCTAGATTACAATCCTATTGAGAATACTTTGCGGCTAACGCCACCTGGTCATATACCAGACTCACGGGAATTTCTTGCCCATCTGGCCTTGCCGGTCCGACTTCGGCCATATGGTTTGGGTCCAGCTTGGTGTAGCGCGTCTTCACCATAGCCCATGCTTCTCTTGCACCTTGCCGACAGGCTGACATCTTCCACAACGGAAGCGTCGCCGTGCTCCTTGAAGCATGTCCACAAGCTCCCCCATGCCATTCGGTAGGAAGCTTGATGGCCACAAAGCCTACGCAACGCCCTGCATCACCTGTCGAGCTCGCTCGTGCAGTTGTGAGAGGTCTTGCAGTAAATCGCCTGCACATGCGGGCATCTCCTCCTCAGGGCGACCCATTAGCATTCCTACAAGCACAACTCTTTCAATATACTTCCTCGCCGAACTATGCTACAGTTCGTTTAGGCACTTACGATAAATGATGAGGCAAAGCCTTTTGTTCTCCTTCATGGAGTCTGTCAGCTGCGCGCGGACGTCTTTCAATTCCACGTCCAGCCGAACATTGGCATCTTGGAGAGTATTCTTCTCCTGCCTAACTTGTGTAAGAATGTGCTCGCCAGCCTTTAGTTGCCTCTGGAGATGCAACTCGTCATCTCTCCCGCCCTCCGGATTTACTCCGGGGTTATCTGCAGAATTTTCTGTTAAACTCGTCATACCAACCAGTTGCTAACTGGTACATTTTCGTACAATCGAGATAAATGTTACCATATGAGGCCTTCTGGGATTCCTCTAGCTTGGAAACCGTAGGCCCCAGTTGGGTCTTGCACTCCTCTAGCTCCCGAGACAATTGCTCATTCTTATCTACAAGAACCTGCGCATAAATTGATCCTTAAAACCGTTGTTCCAACCATTACTGCTATACATGCTTATCAAACTTTCTTACCCATATATATTTGGTATACTGGTCCATCGCCTGGGCAAGCCTGCCTTGAGAAGCCCGGATGTATGCGTCTCCCGAATTGAAAGCATTAAATGCCTCTTCGGAAAAGATGTTGTTGCGAAGCACGGCCAGTCGACGCCGGTGATTCATGGCGCTCTCTACTTTGGAATTCGTGGAAGAGAGCATATCGGTGTCCTCTATTGGAGGACTATACGGCATCGGCCCTACGTCCGCCTCCTCTCTCGAAGTCGGTTCTGGATCCCGACTGGTGGAGGCGTGGTTGGTAGGATCCCCGGAAATAGTCCGGATACTCCTCTTCCTGCCAGGATGTAAAGGGCGCTGTTATACTTCAAATAACAATAATTACATGACAGGTTGTTTCCTTACCTCTGTAGAGGCGTGTCAGCCCTAACCGCCTTCCTCTTGAGCCTACCCAATCCGGAGGCCTGTGGCCGATGGGTCCCTAGGGGCTTGGCCCTGCGCTCCAATCGTCATCTCTGCCAAAACACGATGCTTCAGGGATAAGGCATGACATCAGGAAAGAGTCCTCTTCGGAGGATCGAGTCTTCGGCCTGGCTTACACGTGACGTAGGTAGCAGTCCGGGATAATCGGCAGTAATAGCCACTGAGGCGCCGTCATGGCTCGCCCGATCCCGTTGACAAACTCCACAGTCGTATCCGGATCTTCTTCGAGTCCTGGATCCAGGGCCCTTTCGGGGTCCTCTGGCTGCGGGAAGGGCTGGAGATTCCTTCTACGGCCTTCCTCAGTTCCTGCTCGGAAATATCGAGGCAGGTAATCTTAGCGAAAAACGCCATAATAAGTTAAGCGGGAAAATGAACGACGACTTACCTAGTTTGGGGATTGTACATGGAGAATACGTCCCGCGGTTTGATGTGAAGGAAGTCTTCCTCTTATCCTTTGTATAAGTCGGATAGTATCCTTGCCAAAGCAGTGGCAGAGTCCGGACCCTCACGGCCACAACGGGTGGCATCGTCTTCCCCATTGAAATGCCACATGGGATTGCCCCGATATTGGAGCAGTTTCGCTCCCCGCATTATCCATATTGCCATGACCTCGACTATCGTCAGTCCGGATCTGGCTAGTGACTTTATCCTGCTCATCAGGAAATATATTTCCCTGGTATCCTCTTCTTAGGGGCCTCGGGGGCGCCAGCTTAGACGTGCCCTCGGCGGGGCGTTACTGAACTTGGGGAGACCTGTCCGAACTGGATCCGGAAGGGGGACGTCATCAATGTAAAACCACTCTGAAGGCCAGTTCTCTGGTGCCTTTTTGGGAGTGCCGGATAGGTATCCGGTCTTGGCGATACGCCATACTTCATCCCCGCCCACTTGACATAGGGACTCTCCCTGGTTGCGGGGGACAAGGCAGAACAACTTCTTCCATAAACCGAAATGAGCCTCACAGCCTAGAAATAGCTCACAAAGGGCGACATACCCTCCTATATGTAGCACGGAAGCTGGGGTAAAGTTGTGCAACTGGAGGCCGTAGAACGCCAGGAGCCTGTGAAGGAACGGATGAATAGGAAACCCGACGCCCCTTAACAGATGCGGAATGAGGCATATTCGCTCCTCTGGAGACGGATTAGGGGATCTCTCCGCTTGTTCCCCGCCATTATAGGTGGCTATTCCGGCTCGGACGGGGACCATGAACGCCGGTGGGAGAAACCCTTGGGTTTGTAGCTCTATCAAACGGCTATGAGGAACTAAACACTCTCCCCAGTCCCCCGGCTTGGGGCAAGGGGAGCGATCAGAAGAGCTGCGACGACCGGCCATGTTGGAATGGTTTTTCCGGGGCACTCTGTTGGATGCTTGCTCAGGGGGGGAAGGGTGAGGTTCGGATGTGGGAATCCCCTTCTCTTCAAATATACGGCTAGCCCGAAGGATCGGGGGTGGAAAATGCAAAAATACCTTGACTCCTTGCATTCGCTCGACATGTGGAAATGGACATTATTAAGGCACTGAAGCTGAGGAGTACAACATTGACGGGAAGCCGGATACTGTTCGCTATAATAGGTACATTGGAGTATTCGGAGAAGGAACCCGCCTTGCAATGCCGAAGACAAGACTGCATGCCGGACTCATCGTCATTGAAACCTGGTTCAGGGGCTACTGAGGGAGTCCTGGATTAGGGGGTATCTGGACTACCGGACTATATACATCATCCGGACTATTGAAGCGTGAAGATACAAGACTCAAGACTTCGGCCCGTGTCCGGATGGGACTCTCCTTTGCGTGGAAAGCAAACTTTGCGATCCAGATATTATGTTTCCTTCCTTGTAACCGACTCCATGTAAACCCTAGCCCTCTCCGGTGTCTATATAAACCGGAGAGGATGGTCCTTAGAAGGCCGATCACAATTACAATCATGCCATCATAGGCTAGCTCTTAGGGTTTAGCCTCTACGATCTCGTGGTAGATCTACTCTTGTACTACTCATATCTTCAATATTAATCAAGCAGGAGGTAGGGTTTTACCTCCATCGAGAGGGCCTGAACCTGGGTAAACATTGTGTCCCTTGCTTCCTATTACCATCAGCCTAAGACGCACAGATCGGGACCCCCTACCCGAGATCCGCCGGTTTTGACACCGACAACGGGGGCTGCGCCCGGGTCACGCCCGAGTGCACGCCACCAAGCCAGGCCCCTCGGACCTGGTCATCGCGCACCACTCAGGAGCCTAACTGGTCACGTAGCCCCTCACTCCTTAGTCCCGTCCTGCTGATCCGGTCGGGGTTAATGGCGGTTGAGGTATGCACGGGGCCAGGCTCTGCCGACGTAGAACGCCAGATCTACTCCTATGTTTCCTCCCTATTTGTTGTTTGCGTGTTAAGGGGACTCCTGAGCATCGCGACTCAGGAGCCTAACTTGCCACGTAGCCCCTCACTCCTTGGTCCCGTCCTGGTGATCCGGTCAGGGCCAACAGCGGTTGAGGTATGCGCGGGGCCGGGCTCTGCCGACGTAAAACATAAAGCAAATAGGAAGGAAATTGCAAAATGAAGAAGCAAATCCCGGAGCAAATATTACAAACCATAATTGTCTTCACAATACCAAACGCAAGTTTAAACGCCTCCACGAGACATAGTGCATGTTGCAGGAACTAAGCAAGAAATGAGCCATCACCCTTGGACATCATCGTTGCCCACCAGAGACTCCACCACCGTGGTGGCGCCACCCGGGGCTGCGGGACCAGTAGCACCGCCCGCCATGGGCGCAGAAGCGAAGGCGCGGAATTTCCCCAGCAAGGCTTCCACCTGGCTCTTCACAGCTTCAGTAGCAGCGGCGAAGTGCTCGCCATCCATGGGCTCCAGTAGCTCGTCCAGATTGGCGTCAGGATCGCGAAGGTGGAGGTGGCTGAAGACACGCGTCAGCGGCATAGAAGAAAGGGCGCGAGCTTCTACCTCTGCCATGGAGTCGACGCCGTTCACGACTTCCTCGAGTGCCTCGACCAAGAAGGGAACCAGCTGGGTGGAGCCGTCCTCGGCGCCACCCAGCAGCTTCTCCAAGCCATTCTCATAGAGCGTCTTCAGTGCCGCGCGAGACCTCTCATCGAGGAGTGCGAAGGCCACTCGGTCCTTGGCCAGGACCTTCGCCTCGGCGTCCAGCTCAGCCTTCTCCGCCCTCAACTCCCGTTCCAGCGTCTCCAACCGGCCGCGCTCAGTGGCCTGCACCTCCGCCAACCACGTCAGTTCAGCGTTGCGGTCCCTGACGGCGTCCTCCCAAGCCTTCATTTTCTCCTTGTTCGCCTGGCGGTCACAAGCTTCTTTGGCGAGCTCATCACGCAGACCCTGCAGCTCGGCCTCCAGCACCTTGCAGTGGTCCTGGGCGACCACGGCATCCTTCAGTGCCACCTCACGAGCTGCGGCAGCCTGGGTGGCGGCTCGCTTCTCCTCCTCAGAAGCTGTCGCAGCCCGCCGCAGCACCGCTCGGACAGAGGCATCGGAATGAAGCCAACCAGAGACCAGCTCTAGGCGCCCGGCTACCAGATGGGAGTTGGCGCCCTGGAGGTCTTCTTGCAGCTGGACCATATCGGAGAGGGCACGCTCCATGACATCAAAAGAAGCAGAAGAACCCAGAACCAGTGGCGCAGGAGAAGGAGGCGGCAGCGTAATCACGGCTTGGGAGACTGGGGGCTCCTGAGCCTTGTCTACCTTAGCAGCAGCATCAGGCACCGGCACCTCCGGAGCCAACAGGGCCACGGGGGCTGGCACCCCGCCAGGGCGCTCCTCTAGGCCTCGCGAGGATGACCGGGCAGGGGAGATGCGAACGTCATCAACTCCCCTCCCCGCGGATGAAGGAGTGGCCGTGGCGGATGAGCCCGTCCCAGATGGAGTTACCGTGTCCCCCCTCTTCTTCTTTGTCGCAAGCGGCGGCC
This sequence comes from Triticum dicoccoides, assembly GCF_002162155.2. NCBI lineage: Eukaryota > Viridiplantae > Streptophyta > Magnoliopsida > Poales > Poaceae > Triticum > Triticum dicoccoides. The sequence continues at coordinate 605,213,910 of NC_041391.1, read as the reverse complement.
TAACCGATTCATGGAGAATGTCAAGCCTCGGCAGCATAATCAAGAACAAGACGGGGCGCAAACACTTACTCATCAATCGCGGCATAGCTCACCGCCCTCTTGCCGAGCTTGAAGCCCGAGAGCCTTGTGGCCCGGCCCGTAGCTTCAAGAGGTCCAAGAATGGAAGGAGGCGCGGCAGAAGGGCTGGAGACGACTCCAGGCGGTGCCTAGGCAGAAGCAGCCCCTCGAGAGATCAACGCCGACATGTCCTTCTTAGGGATCGCAGGCGGATCCTCCTCCTCCCGCGTGGCGTCGGCCTCGTTGTCGTCGGGCAAGGTGCGGAGGATGTTGGCCCTGCACGGGGGAAAGGTCTCCCCCGTCCCCTCAAAGGTCGCCTCGGAGTCGTGCTCCTCTTCTTCTTCTTCTTCTTCCCCTCCCCTGCGGGAGTCACCTGAAGACACGTCCATCAGCGCCGTTGCCCCCTGGGCCACAGGAGGCGCCGCCGGCACCAGGTCGCGGCCATCAAACGTGGGCATAGTAGCCACCACCTGTGCCTAGTCTCCCCGGAGGAACAAGGGGGCAGGGGCCCTCTCCGGACATTCCTGGTCGTCCCCAACCAAGAGGCGAAGAGCTGAGGCCAGCTCATCGTCAGCCAGAGCCATCGGATTCAGGCGAAGCTTGTCGTCTGCCTCCCCAAGCGTCCATAAGGGGCATGAATGCGCCTGAAGTGGGGCCACCCGCTGCGTCAGGAACTCCCTCAGGAGTGTGGCCTCCGTCAGCTTTGCCGCCTTCACATTGACCGGCTTCAAATCGGCGTTCATCTTCACCAGCACCAACTTTGCCGGATCGTCAGCAAGCTTTGCGTGAGATCACCCTTCGTTAGGCTGGGGTGCATCTGTTGGTAGCGCCAACCGGGGATGGGTGCACTTGGCATTCACCATGACCCATTTGCTCTGGAAGTTATCGGCCCTCTTGCCGGCCTTCGAGATCGCATTGGCCTTGCCATACGCGAGGAAATTGGCGCACGCCGAGGTATGGTCGATGTTGATTCGGAGAGAGAAGAAGTGGCGCAGCAGAGCCACGGACGACATCACCCCGACATGCGCCTCGCAGTAATAGGAGAAAATCGACAAGAGGAGAACGGAGTTGGGATGGAGATGAAGGGCCTGTAACCTTTAATGGCGAAGGATGACGTAGAAGAAATCCAAGAAGGGAGGAACCAGGCCTGCGACGATGGCGTTCATGAAGAAGGGGTAGAAGGTGCTCCCTTTAGCCTCCGGCTCGGCAGAGCTAAACTAGAGCTACGTATCCCCCCCACTCGCTGCCCTCCATCGCCGTCATCAGGCGCGTGGCATTGAGATTCTTCTCTGACACGTTGGGGGCATCTAGGGCTGGCGAATACCAAGCCGGCAGCGCGTCAACCTTGACCTTGCGGGGTGCCATCGCTCACTAAAAGGGAAGGAGTGGAGCAGATCTGGAGATTTCAGAAGCAAGGAAGTGAGGAAGGGGATCTGGAGCAAGGTGAAGGAGAGCAATGAAGGCAAGCCTTGTCCGTGCCAGCCTTTTGTTTGTCGGGCAGTTGCTGAGGCAGCCTGGGGAAGCGGAGACCGCCATGTCCCATCAAGTCGCCACGCGGCAACCAAGGTCGCAGGCTTTTGGGGCCCGCGGCGCTCCACACTTGCCCTTTGGCTTCGCCGCTAAGTCAAGTCCGAGCGCGCCTTGGGCCCGGGGGCTAGTGTCGGCATTCTGGGAACGGGGGTCCCCAGACTTGCCTACCTGCAGTGTGCATCGTGGCTCAACCAGTGGCCCAGTACGGCCCATCTTCATCAACCAAACACTCAAGACCCTCGTGAGGGGCCGAGCCTCGTGGGGTGGGCGACGCAAGGCCTCCTTAGGGGTGGCCTCGCCAGGCAGGCTCACGAGGAGGCGGAGAGATCAAGGCAAGGGGTACCTCGCAAGGTGCCCATGACGCAAGCCATGACGATCAAGACCAGGCGGGCGCCAGGCGGGCGTCGGCCCGTGTAGTGTCCTTGTTTGCTCTTTGGTGCAATGGGGGCAAGCACAGGCGCGGAGTACCAAGGCATCAGGCAAAGGTTTCCATATCGGTGCAACAAGACCAAGACCAGTAGGACGGCAAGGCAGAGGTCACCGTGAAGCCCAATACTGCATCATCACCAGAGCCTTTGACAAGCGAAGACCACCTTTAGTCAGGATAGCTTGTACTAGTTGTCCTCTTTCAAAATGTCCAGTGTTGGATTCCTTCCCGCCCAATATTTGGGAAGAGGACCAGGGCCTCTATAAATAGGGCTAGCCACCACAGTAAGAAGGGCATCTAATCGAGACCCAGATCGGTTGACTCCGAAGCAACACAACCACAAGAACACCTCTCCTCACGAAGTTGTTCTTCCCCTTGTACTGTTCATCATCAGCCCAAGATGAAATCCACCACACCACACTGGAGTAGGGTATTACACCACAACGGTGGCCCGAACCAGTATAAATCTTGTGTCTCTTGTGTTGTGAGTTCATCTTGTTAGCTTAGAGATCGCGGCGAGGTTGAGGGCGTGAATCAGTAGGAGGAAATCTTCGTGCGCACCCCAGAGTTCGAACCTTAAGTGTTTTGCCGGAACCCGATATCCGACAGATGAAAAGAGATTTAGCAAGTTGCGGCATGAGCTAAATATCTTAGAACCTTCAAATGTTCTTTGAAAAGGACACACATAATAACACTTATGCAAAATTGATGACTTAGATGTGCAACACATTAAGTAATGTTTTTCTTCAATCAATGAAGACTAACCCTCTAAGTGTGAAGAAATTAACGAAGAAATTGATTCTTAGAACCCTACGACAATTGTACGCGGTGTCTGAAATCACCATTCTTGTACGATGGGCTATGCCACCAACCAAAGTTGAAAATCTACAATTTGAGTTTTTGCAATTTCTTCAATTTTTTCAAATTCTTCAACTTCGCAATTTCCTCAATCCTTCCGACTATGTTCTTCATTGCTATATACATATTTGAGTTTTTCATGTCCTCTACAGCATTCACTTATAGATATTTCTTCAAGTTGCTTTTTCATCTAAGTGAATGTGATTGGACCCATTCCCCCTCTATGCTAAACTCAACCCGGTCTGTTCACAAATTCTTCATGTATGTTCTATTTGAAACCCATTCAAAATCTTCACTGTGTCCTTGACAGCTGAAGAATTTGTGAACCAAACGTTAAAATTTTCATATCTAATTTTTTTCGGCTTTTGCCGCTCAAATCCTTCTGCATCCCACGACAGGATTAAACTACTCACCCACGATCTCACATGATCTCCACCTCTCAGTACGGGGTGACACATGTCGCTAGAATAGCAAGGGTCAGGGGCACGTTCGTCCAATTTCTTCGGACGAGTGGTTTTTCACTTCAGCTATAAATACCCCTCCCCTTCATCTGAGCTCGTTTACTTTGCTCAATCGCTCTCCCTCGCTCGATCTCTCTGACCTAGCGTCGCCGCTACATTCCATCATCGCCGGTGAGGAAGAGCTTCGCTGCCTCGCCCTTGTCGCCGTCGTAATTGCACCGGCCGCGAAAATCTTCACCTCCGCCGCCGCCATAGCTGTCTTCCTCCGCCAAGTTAGGGTGTGGAAGATTTGAATGGACGAACTTCCACTATTCATCTCATAGTTCGTCGTGTTCTTCATCAAGGGTAAATAAAGCTCACATTTACTGCCCTTGTTGATTCTGATGATTTGCAAAAAATCTTCAAAAGGTGTTTATTCTTCAACTTTCCTATCCTTAAACACCACAGTTGCTTCTGTTCTTGATCTATTTCTCTAAGATGTATTTTTCTTCAAGATTCCTCAATTGTGTGGATTTCCAATCTATACAACTCTGGAACCTAAGACAAGAACTCTTAGTGAAATTCTTCAAGACTCCCCTGGTCAAATTCCTCAAACTTGATTCCTTTCTAAAACAAATTCTGAGAACATATATGACCTCTCCACATTCTTCGCACCTATACTCTGTTCACAGGTACACATGTCTACTATTGAATCACTAGGTTCTCATCAACTTAACTCATTTGCAACGTTTCTCGAAGAAAAACTACATAGTTCTTCAGAGACATCTATTGTTCAGAATACTCAGGTGAAGAATATGGCCGATGAAAAGCGTCCTCAGAAGGGAGGAAAAAGGCCTGAAACTAACACTGCCTTCAAAATCCCTAAAGAAATTTATGAAGAATACTCTACTCCCGACGAGGCCACGCATGGCAAGGAGAATAAAAATCAACGCAAGGTGCGCATTCAGAGGATCAAATGCAGATGGGCAAGAGAATGGAGAGAATATCGCTATGTCACTCCAAAATATATGAAGAAATTCACTGTCAATCATCCATGCCCAAGACCTCCATTGGCTCCAGGCCAAGAAGCTGATCCCACAAGCATCAGAAAAGGTGAGGAATTTCCCAAGGAGTGGGCCAAGCGCCAAAGAAAATTGGCTAAAGTATCAAAAGAAGGAGTGAAGAAGTTCAATGAAGATTCAACTGCTGTTGAAGCTTCTGCTAGTCAGCCCAAGAAGGCTATGAAGAAGAAATCTGATGTGAAGCCATCTTCTTATGCAATGCCCTCACGGCCCACCCCTTCAAAGCCCTCACGGCTACCTGCTTAAGCAAAATCCTCAGTTGCACCTGCAAAGTCCTCAGCACCTGTGCACCTTGCCACGTGCCAAAGGACGACGGGCTTCTTAATTGCTTTATGAGCTTCAACTAGTTCCTCAGCTCAACCTTAGTTGCTGAAGAAAAAGGCTAATGCTGGACGCGGCACAAGCCAAGTCCTCACAAGAAGCAGGTCGCCTTTGAAGTTCCGTCGTCTAACGATGAAGCTGATGATGATGCACTTGCTGAAATCATCAGAGACTGACAACACCGGGCCGCTAGTGCCAAAGGCAGTGTTGTGCCACTTTTGCTGGATCTGAAGATCCTTGATTTCATTGATCTTTGGCATAAAGATCCCAGCACGCCTCTGTTTGATATGCCTCTCACCAGGAGAATGTCGCATGTTTACTGCCTTTATGGCTGAAGAAAAATGGAAATTCGATAAGGCCAGATTCGTGAAGAACACTTAGTACAAGAAGGAGCATTTTCTGAAGAAAAATGTTGTGAACATGTCCACTGAAGAACTTGTGACTATTCAGTCTGAAATCAAAGCTCTCAGTGATGATTTTGACACATACTGTGCTGATTGGCTAGGTGCCAAAGTCAAATTCGTCAAGCTGGCAAAAGGCCTCAAGGCCAATGTTGTTACTGAAGCACAACAAGAAATTCCTCTGGGTGAAGCATCTGCTGAGCCCACTGAAGAACATGTCAGCACAGCTGATGAAAATCAGGCTACTGTTGACACTGAGAGTGCCAGGGCTGATGATGTAATTCCAGCTCCTAATGAAACTGCCAAGGCAACCATCAATGTTGCGCCTGAAGATCAATCAGGACAGCTGAAGAATCTACTGCTGCGCCTAAAGAAACTGAATCCATCAGGGCAACTACAACAGCTGTGCCTGAAGAAACTGTGCCTCTTTCATCTGCTCCTCCTTCAAAGTCATCACAGATAAAGAGCACTCACCTTCTTTCTGCATCAGAAGCGAAGAAGACAAAGGCTGCAGAAAGGGCAGCTGTGAAGAAAAGGAAAGCATCTGACGCCTCAAAGTCTTCAGCTCCGAAGAAAGTGAAGACTTTGACGAGCTCTTTCAAAAATCCGATCGGTGATGTTCCTCTGTCAGTCATGCCATCAAAGGAGATTGTTACCTTTGGTGAAGAATATGTCATTGCTGATGACATTGATGAAGAAAATCCCTCTGCTACTACGTCAGAGCAGTTGGATGATGAAACTGAAGTGGATGCAATCCCTTTACCACTACAGGTATCATCTCCCGTGCCTTAGTTCACTACTGAAGAGGCAGGCGTGGAAGAAATTGATGCTGAAGATGAGGATGTGGACATCGGGTCTACGACTCCAGTGCTGAATGATGATTATTGGGAAAGTCATCATCCCAATTCTCCTCTGACCACTCCTCTACAGAAAATTCCTTAGTCTCCCATACAAACTGAAGAAATTCATACGGGTTCTGATGAAGGTCAATCTTCACTTCATTCTATTCCTAAAGAAGTTCCAGCCACTAGTGCTGATGAAATGGAGAACAAGACCGCAGAAGAAACTGCTCCTGAAATTCCTCAGCCTGAGGCTCCAGAGGTTGTGCATCAAGAGGCTGTGAAGACTTCCACTACAAATCTTCATCCCAAGCCACAGAATCCTCACCCCAAGAAGTAGAAGTTCAAGGCTGAGGAGTTCTTTGCTGAGCATCATTCTTCTCTGATTTCAATCCATATGACTCTGCTCGACTTTGCCGCAAGCGTTTTTGGACTGCCACTCAGATGAACTTCTATTCCTCATTGTTGTTTGATAAGGACAAAGTGTTTGACCATGAGCATCTTCCTCATGTGGATATGGAGTCCCTTCCGTGTTTCATCCCAATCTTTAGTGTTCTTCATGACGCTGGTCTGCTCAATTTCCGCATCGACATCTGTGATTGGAATGAAAAACTTATTCTTCAGTTCTATCCCGCTTTACATCTCACACGCAATGTTGATGATGTGAATTCATGGGTTCTGGACTGGATGACTGAAAACACTCATTACAAAGCTCCGGCCTCTGAATTGCTTCATGCCATCAGTCCTCCCACTGAGGGCGCTCTGACACTCTATGAGGAACCTGAATTGCAAAATCATCTGATGCAAGTGCTGATGGAGCCTTTGAAGGCAGGCCAAGCTCCAAGGACCAAATTCCTCATCAAGGATTTGCTATATGTGCCAAGAACCGTCTATCGCATTTTGGCCAAAACCCTCAGTCCTATCAAGGGCCACAACTTTGAAGATGAAGAATGTCGTGGATTTGACACGACAGATGTCCTAGTGTGAGGACTTAGTCGTGAGGCCAAAGCATCTATGTGGTAGCTTGAGAGGGGTTGATCGGGATGAGAGATGTGAGGCGCATCAACACACAAGACAAGGATTTAGACAGCTTTGGGCCTCGGGAAACATCATCCGGTAATAGCCCTACATGTTGTTTGTGGCTAGGTCTCATTATGCTCATGAGGGAGTCGCTGCATAAATCGGCTCTCCTAAATGTGTCTAGCCATAGAGGTTACTTCTCCCCCTTTTTTAGGGTGTCCTGCCCCTCCTTATATAAGTTGGAGGGGCGGGTTACATTTGGAGTCCTAGTAGGACTAGGACTATTCTATAACAAGCGGAATCCTAGTCTTGCCCCCTTAAGGGAAAACTCCTTATGCCTTTCCTCGTAAACCGGCCCACCATAACATGAGCCGGTCGTCTGGGCCTTGGGCCTTGTTGTCCGTTTGACCCGCCCGCCGGGCCACCAGTGAGTCATAATGTTCAGGCGGGTTGCCCATAAACCGCCAGGTCCGGGCAGGTCGCCAGTGACTCGCCAAGCTCCAACCGGGTCATACATCCGACGGGTTACACCGTGGGTTATCTTCCCGACAAAGAAGTTGTTGGCATCATGAAGAATCTGCTTTTCAACATCATGCATGGCATTCCTATCAACTACCATGATTTCTTCATGAGGACTTTGGCCAATGCTGCTTTATCACCTTTTGAGTTGAAGCCTTACGCTTCTTGAATCATGAAATTCATCAGATCAAGGACTTCAATTCATTACAAGGTTGACTTTCAGAATCATCTCAGCTATTGGCCCCCAATTGAAGTCCTCAAACAGACTATTTCCTCAGCTGATGAGAAGGCAAGGCCGCTATCATTGATGAAGGCACTCGTCCTCTAGACGGTCGATTTCGATAGGCTGCATCCTACTCAACCAATGATGACGCTGCCACACATGACACTGCTGCAAATGCTTCAAAGCAAAATCCTCAAGCCACTGCTCCGTGTGTAATGACTGATCGTGAGATGATCCTAAGTCTTCATCAGAAGGTGGATAGAAATCACAAGTGGGTCAAGCGTCAGTTTGGTGCAATTCTTCACAACATGACAGTCACTCAAAATTCTATGAAGAAGAATCACTACTATTTGCATCAAGTCTTCGACCGCACCTGGGTTGTTCCTTCGCATATATACACTGATGATGAACTCAAGCAGATGGACTTCCAACAAGACTTTGACTGGTCACAACCACCCTTGAAGAAATTCAAGAAGGTCAAAGTTCCTCCACTGGTCGTCAGTTCATATTCTTCATCGCGCGAGACAGACAAAGCTGAAGATTTAGACGACACTGTGGCAGGCCCTGCAACAACAGACGACCCCAACAACGCTGGCGCTCCTCCATCGACATCATGATGATATTCTTCAGGGGCGTTAGTCCTCATTTTTGGTCCCTTTTGGTCATTTGATGACAAAGGGGGAGAAATTTGAGTTAGTCATCAAGCGGGTCTATTATATGGGCATTGTTTTTGCTAAGTTACAACTCTTGTTCTTCTGAAGTGTTTGCTTCGCCGAGTTGTAAAGTTAACGTCCTTGGTGGTCTGGTACTTTTGACTACTTTCTACATGCTTAATTCTTCAAATACTTAATGCACGCATGCTGAATTTCGTCAGACACAATATTTCATCATGCATTTCAAATTCCTCATATTATATGTCAAATGCGTGTATGAATTACAAGATATAGGGGGAGATCTCCATGATATTACTCTACAATGTGCATCTACTATCTAAAGCAAATTCCTCAAATATGCACATCTTCAGGGGGAATTCTTCTATATCTTGTTATCAAAATCCTCAATTTTTTGCTCTTTCAATTGGTATGTTTATCCCCGTTGAAAACTTAACATATTTGTCATCAATCACCAAAAAGGGGGAGATTGTAAGTGCATCTAGTGACCCTTAGTGATTTTGGTGTATTGAAGACTTATAGGTTAAGCGATTAATGTGTTTGTGAGTGTACACAGGCTCTATAAGTCGATGAGGAGTTTGATATCTATGATGAAAGTCGACCCCTAAAAATGTATGTCTTCAGCTGAAGACTTTGGTTCTCCTGAAGATTCTGAAAGTGAAGAAATTGGTGTGACCCTGAATACTTGGATATTCATGCGAGGATTATGAAGCGTGAAGACTTCTGTTTTCATAGTTTCATTTTCTCTTTTTTGAGTCATAGGAAACACCATACTGTTAAAGGGGGTCGAGGTAATAGTAAGGAAAGTGATTTCCAAGTGATGCTCATCTCAAAATCCTACAACTACCCAATCCTTTCGAGTAAAGCCATTGGAAATCTCATATCAGTCCAGTCGATTTCTTCAGTTACAGAGACGAAGATCTTCTGGTCTCTGAGGAATTTTTTTGACTGGGGAATTTGGAATTTGCCAGTGCAGATTGCTACACAGTGAGGAACATGATAGCCCCGAAGAATTTGAACCTCAAATCCGACCGTTGTTGTGCTATGCGCCAGCTGTCCCAAAATATCTACCCACCTAACGGTCATATCATTGAAGGGTATTTATGCATTATCATGTCGGGCTGTTCCCTAGGCTATAAATAGCCGCCCCCTACAACCACTAGCTGGTTGGCTGCTCCGAGAGAAATTGACACTTGTCATTGAGAGCATCCCATCCTCCGAGGACTTTGAGCAAAAATCATCAAGTGAGGCAAACCCAAACCCAAACCCAAACACCTACAAACCCAAAGTGATTGAGCATCACTAAAGAGAGTGTTCCTATGTGGAACCGACGCTTGTTACCTTTGAGGACTGTGTATCGGCATCATGGTCTGAGCATCCAAGAGGAATTGTGGATCGCTGAGTGACCAAGTCTGTGAAGGTTTGGAAGTCACCTGAAGACTTACCATGAGTGATTGGGCAAGGTTTGTGTGACTTTAGCTCAAGGAGAATACGGTGAGGATTGTGTGTCCGGGACTGTGTGTCCTCGGGATTAAATACCCAGCTGCTCCAACCAGACGTACAACTGTCATAGCAGTTGGAACTGGTGTACCAAATCATTGTATTCATGAAGCCAACTGGTTCTATTTCCTCAACCCTTTCATATCCTCATTCATGTGTTGATGAACCTGATCATTACTGTTTGAAAACATTGACTGAAGACTTTCTTTATTTCCTTAATCCTAATTCTTCAGTCACATAGTCTTCAGCTTGCTTATCCAGTTTTCACGCTATCTGTACTCTGTGCTTGTTTTCATTTCATCATGATGACTGTGTTCTTGCTCTGTTATGCTTATGCATGAGTACTTATTCCAGTGCTAGTGTGTCGTTGCTTCAGAATTTCTTCAAATAGAAATTCCTAAGTGACGAGTTTGTAAAAAAATCGCCTATTCACCCCCTCTAGTCGATATAACGCACTTTCAGGGGGTGGCAATGTCATGTTGGCAGCGTTGAGGCTCGAAACGGCAGTGGAGCAAGGGTGGCGGTAGAGCTACGAGACGTCCAATGCGGAGGGGGAAGAAGAGAGGAGAGAGCAAACGGAATCTGTAGGTAGGGATGGATTTGGTGCAATTTGTGGTGGGGTCCGGGCGTCGGGTCCTACATGGCGGACGCACTCAGGTCTCCCCATATCCGCCCTACATTTGGGCTGGATATGGAGGCGCCGGTCAGCCGGGGCATTTGACATCGGTTTGAGGCGCCAGTCTAGGTCGG
>NC_041391.1:605192673-605202778 GCF_002162155.2 Triticum dicoccoides | reverse complement strand
CGGCAGTAGATGCTCTTAGATTGGGAGAACTGGTTGCAGAACGATTTTCTATCTCCCGGTCTTTCCACCGGGAGTTGGAAGCAAGATCTCGACATTGAAGTTGGTGAGTTTGTGCCGCTGAATAATTACAAAGAAGCCCTAAACGGTTTTTAAGTTTTAACTCTGGCTAGTAGCATTATGTGTGCAAACATGTTGCATTACATATGAATTAATTGCACACCATAAAAACAAATCGTATAATGATTCTAGTAACATCAATTTAGTATCTTAGATGTTAAGCTTTTTTTCTTGGGAGACGCTACGCGTCCGCCGGGTGATCCGTATGGAACATCTGTCACCTCGCCAGCCGTTCGATGTACGCGCGCGCAGCCGTCCGACCTACTTTTGGCGCGCGGCTCGGTCTCCTTCCCCGACTCATTAATTCCTGAAACAACGATCGAGTTGCAGAAACAAGCGTCTCGCGAGCCATTCGATGTGTGACGTGAGCCGTTCAATCCTCCTCTCTAATTTCCTGCAACGACGCACTTGTTACAAGATCTGGTCTTCTCTGATTTCCTGCAACAAGACCTTATTGCGAAACCTTATCTTCTACAATTTTCTGCAACAAGACTCATGTTGCAAAACTTCTTCTTCTTTAGTTTTCTGCAACAAGACAGAAACATCTGTAGATTTTTTTTGCAACAGAGTTTGTTATATAATATTTTCCGTAACAAAGATCGTGTTGTGGAAACATCTATAGAATTTTATTTACAACAAAGTTTGTTATAGAAATATTTTCTGCAACAAAGATCATAGGTGATGCTGCGGAAATATTTCCAACACAGATACTATTGTAAAAATATTTGTAACAGAAGTTGCGTTGCGGAAAATATTTGTAACATATGTCATGTTGCAGAAATTTTTTTGGGCTTCGCTTTGTTGCAAAACTAGACCCGTCGTAAACAATTGCAACACCACATTTGTTTCTGAAACATAGCCTCTGTTTCGAAAGCATGTTCGATAAAGGACGACATGCAAGCCTTCATTTGGACGCGTGTCATGCAGCGGAGGTGGCGGACGCGGCCACTACGATCCGCCGGATGACGGTAAGCTTTTCCTTTTTTTCTTTATAGACAAAACTTATAATTTTTTTGTATTTTTAATAATATCATTGTTTCGTTAAGCACCATTATTTTTCTTGAAGCCTTGGTCAATTGTTTGCTATGGGGTGCTTGAGTCACTTTGTCTTCAGTTCTAGTCGATTCTGTGAATTTTTTGGTGAATTATATTATATTTGTCTACTTTTGCGAAATTGTATGCACTACATGTTAGTTGATTTTATTAAACTTATTTTTTTACAATTATATTTCTTGTGCGGACCTACACTTTTACCTTTTGATGTAATTGCGGGTTTATTGCAATATTTTTAGCAGTGGCAATATTATTTGCAAATCTGCATTTGCACTTCATGGTGAGAAAGGAAGTGACCAAGACATGTAAAAGAAAAAACAGTCACCTACACTCTTAAACAAGCCTCGAGTACTAAAGTCAGAGCCTCAGTCAAGAGCATGTTCCATTTGCAACCTTAAAGTTTGCCGATCGTTCGCCCAGGGGCTGCCTCGAGCGTATTCAGTTCGCTTGAGGAGGGGGGAACGTTTCGGTCGCTATGGCCCATAGGCCCAGTTATCATTTTTTTGGAGAAAAAATGCCAATTGCAAAAAAGGATCAGTCAAGGGCATGTTCCATTTGCAACCTTAAAGTTTGCCGATCGTTCGCCCAGGGGCTGCCTCGAGCGTATTCTGTTCGCTTGAGGAGGGGGGAACGTTTCGGTCGCTATGGCCCATAGGCCCAGTTATCATTTTTTTGGAGAAAAAATGCCAATTGCAAAAAAGGATCATAATTGTCATGATCTGAATTATGAAAAATGCCATGCTATTTTATAAAAATGTCATTTATCTAATTTATAAATTTACAGAGGTGTGATCAAAAGAAAAGAATGCCGTGTGATCTAGAAAAAGATTGTCATGCTACCACCCTCTGGATAAAATATATTTTATCTGGATAAGCCTCCAATTAGATTCTTGTTTCCAAAAACATGAAAAATGACACACAAGAATTGACATGGTGAAAAAAAATGGCATGTCATAAAAAATAAAGGGCATCATCTTAATAATAAAAATGTCAACCTCTTAAAAATAAAAATGGCATGTTATTGACAATTAAATTTTCATGCTCTCAATAATAAAGCGGCCATCCTCTTATTAATAAAATGACATGTCATTATTATTAAAATGACATGCTCTTAATAATAAATTATCATGTTATTATAATAAAAATGCCATGTTATTAATAACAGTAATGCAATGTTTTGGAAGACAAAAAACCTAATAGAAATAGGAATTGCCATTCTACCTATACTAAAAATGCACATGGCAAGCCTAAAAAAATACCCTCTAAAATCAGGATTTTTGTTATTCAAAACTAAAAATAAATCAGGATTTTAGAATATGTTTTCAAATGTAAAACGAATTTAAATCAACCTTCAAAGTATATATAGCAACTTTTACTGCACTGTTCACAGGACACCTTCGGTCCAAGTGGTAGACGCCTTGTCATTGCTTAAGGAGGCCATGAGTTCGATCCCCACCCTTTGTGCCCCTCGGTGGTATATTTGCGTGGGAGAATAAAACCAACCAAGCCTTGGGTTGCGATTCGTTAGAGAAGATCGAACGATAGCCGACGTTTGCTGCAAAATGCCAGATATCTGACGTTTGCCATATAGCATATTCGCCTATACATTACTCATGTTACAAATGTATCATCTGTATGGTTTGTTGTCGAAGTTTTTTCCCTGCGAGAGATTTGTTGTCGAAGTTGATGGTTGCGACACTTTTCGGGCTATATGTTCCGCATGTCATACACTCATGTCCTCGCTAAATCTTGCCACGCTTGCAATGATTATTCTACGGGAAAATGCCTTCTCCGGTCACTAATCCAGAGTTCAAACAAAGGCAACATGTTTTTTGTTTTCTAGGTAAAACAGAAGGCAGCTGGTTCGGCCGTTGTTTTTGAGCGGCCTGCGTGGCAACAGCGGCTGTCCCTTCCACAAGTGTGGGGGATAGGGACGGATTAAAATCCTCCCTCGTTCCATTCGAAAAAGAAAAAAAAGATCCTCCCTGGTTCCATAACTTCCATTAACACATGCACCCAAAAACACGACACGATCCGGGTCCAAGCACCCATCGACGACGACAACGCTGTCAGGTGGGGCGCGGCCGTGCGAGAGGCCCGCGGAGGCGGAGCAGCGCGTTTCATTTGGGCGGGACACGCAGAGGAACAGTAACATCTTCCACCAAATCCAGATACTCTGCTGCTGTACTTGTGTCCCGATTTATTGCCAAGTACCCCCCCCAACATTCAATAACCCCCCAGGCCCGGGCCCAGGCCCAGACCCTACCGCTGCTGGCCGACTGGCCGTGGACGTAAAGGATCCTCAATACAGGTACATGTACCGCTAATCGCTTTACAAAGCGCACTCGCACAGCACACATGGCACACTCAATTGGGAGCAGTGAGTACCCCTCAAAAAGCAAAATTGGGAGCAGTGAGTACGGAGCTGGGTTGCTCAACCTTTTTCATCAGAGTAGTAAACATTATCCATACGGACGCTCGCTGGATCGGCGATCGTGTCGCTCGTTTGCGGTGCGAGGCGGCCGCTCCGGAGTGCTCTCCTGTCGTCGTCGTGAGACGACATCGCGTGCGCTTGCTTGCACGCCATTTTCCGGTAGATAACGGTGCCTACCGCATATCAACCCAGCCGCCTCCCTCTTGAAAGAAAACCTTGGACAGCAGCCGCTCCCCAATCCAACGTCTCTTCCTTCTCCGTCTGATGCTAAAGAGCTGAAAGGGGACGAAGATCCCGGATCTACGTCTCGGTGTTGTGGTTAGATCTCTTAAATTTACGGCTTGATTCTATTGCCGGAGGCGGTGCTATGATCAAGAAAAGCTTTTCCCGACTCTTGATTTGCCACGTCGGCGATGGTTTTGTCACTGCCACAGAGCTGGGCGGGGATCGTCTGGCCAATGCCCTTCTGGAGTGGTGTATTTGGTTGTGTCTTGTGTTATGCATAAGTTTTTATAAGACGTCTTTTAGCGGAGTGGACGAAGTTGTGTTTGTGCCTTAGACCTCTGCTTCCTTCTCCCACTCATGATGTTTGCCCAATTTTGGCACATTGAGGAGTATGGATATTAGGTCTCCCTGAATCTGTCTAGCTAGATTTAGCATGGTCGTTCAACCTTGTTTGTCAAGTCGGGCCGGGCCGGCTGGAGTTGGCAGTCACGGCTGACATCTTGGAGGCCTTTGGGGTGGCTTCTGGCCTTCGAGTGAACCAGAGCAAGAGCGCGGCCTTCGCTATCCGTTGCTCTGATGATCAGAAGATTTTGGTGGGGCAATCTCTAGGGTTCTCGTTCAGCCACTTTCCATGCAAATATTTAGGCCTTCCGCTCACCATTCGTAAGCAGACCTCGGCTCAGTTGCAGTACCTGGTTGACCAGCTAGCGCGTCGCCTCCCCACTTGGCGCGGCTCCGCCATGCCCAAGAGTGGCAGACTACTGTTAGTACAAGCTGTACTTTGTGCCATCCCCATTCACGCCATGATGGGCTTAGACCTGCCGGCCAAGACAACTGCAGCGATGAATAAGATTATCAGAGGCTTTCTATGGTGCGCTAAGGCAGAGGCCAACGGAGGACAGTGTTCGGTTGTGTGGAATGTTGTGTGCACACCCAAATGGGCAGGTGGTCTGGGGGTTCCAAATCTGAGATGGCTCAATGTAGCCATGCAGGCTAGGTGGCCTTGGCTGCGCCGAGCTGATTCTACAAGACCCTGGAATGAGTTTGACATCCAAGTTCCGACAGAATCTATTCAGCTCTATCACTCGGGAACAAAGTCAACAATTGGCGACGGCTCCAATACCATCTTCTGGGAGGACCGCTGGCTGGAGGGATCCAGGATTCAGGACATCGCCCCGAGGGTATATGCTAAGGTGCCGCCCAGGAAAAGGCACGGTCTGACCATGCAAACGGCTATCCAGGAGGGTTTTTGGCCTCGGGATATTAATCCCAATCTGGACTTGGACGAGCTGCGTGAGTACGTAAACCTCTGGCATTGGGTGGCCATCATTCAACTGCAACCAGATTCGCCTGACAGACTATCTTGGGCTTGGGAGGGCAATGGCGCTTTCTCTGTTAGATCGGCTTATGCCGCCATGTTCGCAGGGAGGACTGTCAGCCCCACTGCAGATTTTACGTGGAGATCGAGGGCACCTCAACGGTGCCGCTTCTTCTCCTGGTTGGCTTTGCGTAACAGATGCTGGACCTCCGACAGGTTGGCTCGGAGAGGACTCCCGCATCAAGAAACTTGCCCGTTCTGCAATCAGTGTGAGGAGTCTATCAACCATATCTTGATGGAGTATGTTTTTGCTAGGTTGGAAGGCCGGAATGGGTGCCCACGGCAGTTGACACGCTGGAGGACTGGTGTCAGAACAAGCACGCCCCGGTTTGACAGTTGCGAGACTTCCACACGATCTTGGTGCTTGTCATTTGGGAACTGTGGAAGCACAGAAACGGTATTGTGTTTGATGGTGAGTTGCCCTCAATCACTCGCATCGGAGCACGGATATTGGAGGAGAGCAGGACGTGGGCTGCGGCCGGTCTTCTTAAAGGAGAAATGGGGGAATTCTTCGGTAGTTTGTCACGGTGGGTAGATCACGAGTAATCCGTTATTGTAACTAAGGTGGATTGGGCGAGGCTGCCCATAATGTTGTACGATGCTGTTTAGGGGCTCTTTACCCCCTCTCTATCTTATATATATGATGCGCATGCTTGTGCGCATTCGAGAAAAAAAAAACCCTTGTTTGTCGACTTTTTTTGTGGAACGGTGATGTGTGATTTAAAAGGCTGTCTCGTTGTCTCCTAGCTCTGATGGACGACTTCGGGATGTTGCATCAACAACATGGCCATCTCCACGAATTTAGGGCCCCAATGCAAAATGGAAATAAGGCCCTATAAAACTTTAAAACTTAATATAAGTAAAGAACCAAAATAACATGAGCATATAACTAAAGAACTATTTGAATCCAAGCCGCTTGCCGGGCAGGTTGAAGCACGTAGTGCTCCCTCCTCCGGTGTCGGACCTCATGCAGACGGTTGATGGTGGTTGACTGTAGGGGGCATTAGCCAGCCTTTGATCAGTTGTCAGCCATGATCAGCGGATCACACATAATGTGACGGATGGAGTTTCAACTGTCAATTTCTATAAAATATAAGAAAAACATTTTTTTCGTCCAAGCATTCTCAAAACACCTTCCAAACAAACTCTATTCATGGTATAAACTCACAAATATACACTCCAAAGCGATTAATCGCACAACTATGGAAATAAAAAACCAGAAGAAAGAAGTCACACCACCAATCAAGGGACGGGAGGAAGGGAGAAGGCAGAAGGTGGAGAGGTTACCAGGTCGGGGCAACCAGAAGTCGGCGGCGTATAGCTACCACTTCGAAAGATGACGCGACAGGGAACGTCGGGTCGGAACGGAGGAGACTGGGGCGAGGGAAGGCCGGGATGGGACTTGGGAGACGGGGGCAAAGCCGATGTGGAGAAGATGGGGGAGATGCCAGGATGGGGCTGTGGAAGTCTAGCACGGGGCACGACTAGACGGGACGAGCCGCTGTAGTGGCAAGGGGGTAAGGCGAACACTAGGCACCCTTGTCCACCTGATGGCAGCGTGAATGGAGGCAGAGAAGAACCATACGAGGCTACAAGCATTCTGTTGGGGATAAAAAACGAACATGTAAGCTCGTTGTTTCTCTAGCGGTTTTCTCTCTCGACCGGGGCACAAAATTTTGGGGGCCTGGCGGTCGCACCGCTCACACATGTCCCTCGACGGGCCTGATAACAATGTTTCCTTGGTTTCAACAATGGTTCAAAGCACTAGAGGCATCGAGCTTCACTCACAACGACGCACCATGAGTGAGGAGGTAGAAAATGTCCTTGTAAAGATTTGTTGAGTTTAATATATTCACTTTGATTCTTAAGATATTGTATATTGATATTGTTGGTGCTCATTCCATGTAGAAATTTTGGAAACCTATGACATTGATCAACTAAATCATTATTGACTGGGGATTTTGACCCTAGGCATCCAAATTTGGAGCTGGTCATCAAGATACCTAGACCCAGTGATTATGTATGCTTGTGTGTTTTCTCTATACTATTGTTAGTAGAGGTTGTCTACTCGGAAAATCCATCTCTGCACTCGAGCTCATCTGCACCCGCTTTGACAAAAAAAATTCAAAACAAATACTAGAAAAAATAAAAAAAAATCCAAAAAAGTTGGCCGTAGAAAATTTGATGCGTGAACTCCGCTCCAAATTTTAAGTCATTTGGACACCTGAGCAACTCTCAGCAAAAAAGACAAATTGAGGGTTTGTAAAAAAGTTTAGTGTTCATGTATTGTTTTGGCCCGATTTGTCTTTTTCGCTGAGAGCTGCTCAGATGCCAAAATTACTTGCAATTTTGAGCGGGCCTCACACGTCAAATTTTCTACCATAGATTTTTTTTTGGATTTTTTGGATTTTTTTGATATTCTTACTATTTTTTTCTAACCGGGTGCAGATGAGCCTGGGCACCGAAAAGCCCCACAAGCTTGCACTCCAAAACCTCAATCACCCTCTTTGGGAGGGCATCGCGTTGTACTTTGTGTTTTATATAAGGTTTTTTTGTTTGGCTTATAATGTGGCATATATATATATATATACCCGGCCTCTGCACAATTAGAATGCACACGATCAATATCAATAACCACGCAAAAGATCATGATGGCTGCAAGTGCATATAGTGCCTCCTTTGTGGTTTTGGGGTATTGCTGACAAAATTGGTTAAGAGACTAATGTGTTTGTGACTATACATGTGTTTGTGACTATACATTGGTTAAGAGTCCAATTGATGCAAAGACAATATTTCGAAGTGTGCTCAATCGAAGCCTATTTCTTCAAGTGAAAACTTTGGAATTGTCTTCGAGTGAGTGCCCTTTTCTTCGGTGTCTGAGACGACAGTGTTTGGGACGCTTTAGTCAAAGTCCTCTCTTAAGAGTTAGAAAACCAGCAGTTTGGTACTTCCACTGTGAGGAATTTGAGAGTTCAAATTTTCGACCGTTGCCTCGTTGGCGATAGCTGGTTGGCAAGCCTGTCCCGTCCAACGTCATAACGGACCTCGAGTTGCAACCCCCGGCTGAGCCACCCCTCTCCACCGCATTTGAGTCGATCCTAGTGAGGAAAGACATCGTACCTAATATCCAAAGTGATTGAGTGTCACTAAGAATATGTTCGAATGAACCGGAGACTTGTTACTCTTGAAGACACTGATCTTTCAGACGGTTAGGTTAGGCATTAGATCAGAGCATCCAACAGCCATTGTGAATTGCCGAAGAACGAGTACATGAAGGTTCAGAGATATAGATTAAAGATCTACCACAAGTGATTATGCGAGGTCTAAGTGATCTTAGCTCAAGGAGAATATGGTGGTGACTTGGTCTTCTAAGTTAATTCTCAACCTCTCCAACCAGACTTAGAGTTATCACAACAACTCGAATCGGTGCAACAAATCGATTTTCTTCACCGAGTCTCTCGTTTCATATTCTTTACTTTTGTTTATTTTGTGTAACTTGCATTTTCTGAAGAATTAAAACCCTCTCCTCTCTGAAGACTTTTTCTGATGACTTTGATATTCCACTGCACTTAGCTATGCTCCACTTTATTTTCAGGTCGTTAGTCCGAAGTGTATTTGTCTTTGTGTTATACTAGATCACTTTGTATTGTTACCTACCTTGCATGCTATCTTCTGTTCCAATAACTCTGGCCTGGCCTGGTTCTAAATGCATGATTATTGTAGTTTTTTTTTCTTTCAATCTGCATTTCTTCTGTGGGCGATCCAAAAGTGGACACATATGATGCAAGCACGCACGATCTGAAAGTGAACACAACCACACAAATTCGAAACCATGCACACACCAGGCAAGCAACCGGGATGTCAAGAGTCATTCGCAGAGGGAACTTCCGCTGGTACACACTGGTCGTAGATCAAACTGGCAAGAGGAGACAATACTGTCAAAATCTCACATTCAAGACACCGCACGATCCGATGTGCACGTGTATGCTGTTGGTGAATCTAGGCATAGTCACCACCCTAAATAATACAACACAAACCTTTAGTACAACGTCAAGATTGCAATTAGCCGCCACTATCTCCGTCGAACTTGACCCAGCCAACATCATCGACACTATCACGCTGTACTTTTTGTTTTGTAAAGGGAGTGTTTCTATTGGCTTCTTTTGTGTGTGTTTTTTTTTATGAAGAAGGCGTTTCTATTGACTTATAAGATAGCAGCCAGGAAAAGCAAACACCAATACATGATCGTAGCTATGATTATGCGAACTAAAAAAAAGCAACGATGATCCATACCGAGAAGTTGTTGAGCCACCGAAAAATAATACAAGCTCGCACAATCCAAACATGGACTCAACCACGTAGACTAAAAACCATGGTTACACTACTGAAACAATCCAATTTCCAAGAGAACATCTGTCGGCATATGAATTATGTTAGTTGCAGATCAAACTGGCGAGAAGAGACAATACCGCCAAAATCTCACATTGAAGACACCCGATGGTCCCACATCTCCGCCCCGCAAGTGTATGTTGGTGATGAATCTAGACATACCCCTCCCCCCCCTAAAAAAAGCATTACAACACGATTCTTCACTTCACCGCCATGGTTGCAATCAGTTGCCACTACTTTGCGTCCCGCTTCACCCGACCATCCGCACCGCTGACCAACATCATTGTAACTCGGCAACACAAAAAAAATCAGCAAAAACGCCACCAGTCATCATTATTGTCTAAAAAGGCCTAACTTCAAAACGATGCCTCCAATGGGGAATACGAGCTGAGCGCCGCTATCATTCGATCCAGGCAAATCCAGGCCTAGGGTTTCCCTCAAAGCATTTTGGGAGCGGAGTCAAGGATTGCATGTCAACGCCTTCAACAAGTGAGTGACGCCCTTGACTT
>NC_041391.1:605179907-605192098 GCF_002162155.2 Triticum dicoccoides | reverse complement strand
CATCGAAACACCAAGACAACTGCTCGTCGCCCAAGGGGTCCGCCACGATCAACGCCCCGCCGTGACATGTGATGTAGGAGGATGGTCGTCGCACTTGAGGCTGGAGGTCGTAGTGGGGATGCTCTATTGTCTGGATTGTTGTGCCGGATGAAGATGTGGACGCCGGGAGCCGACCGCCCTTGCCGCAGCCCAAAGCCACCGCCAGGTGATCTACCGCTCAACGACGAAGACAGAGGTGGAGCCCCGCCGCCATCCTTGGCCTCCGCACGAGCTTCGCCCGACGCTGGCCTCTGATGGCGATGAGGCGGGAGGGGGCAGATGGCTGCGAAGGTGGCGGCGACACGCTGTACATTTCATTGGACGGATATAATTCCCCGTGTTTGAACATTTTGACGTCCAATCATGTATGAAAACCCGCACACATCATGACACGACGCCATCGTCTTCTCGCGAGGCGACCGGCCTGATCGCGCCACCCATCGCTGTAGTGAGACAACTTTAGCTTGCGTGTCGATGGAGGAAGGAAACCAAACCAGACCAAACCAAACCACGCTGTCTTCAGCCGGCGGAGCCCAGGAGGGCGACGAGGTGAACAAGGGAACAAAAAGGAGAGCCATCCGAGACCGATGTAGGGGGCCGGCCGTTCATTTCGCTTTGCTTCTGCAGTTCTGCTTCTGGCCGTGTCCGTGTGTGTGTGTGGATCAGACGGGGACGGACCACGGGTGGGTTCGGCCGCCCCGCACTCCGCCCCCGCGCCCCGCGCTCGTCCGCGCGCTGGCCTGGCACCCCCTACTGGCTGGCTCTACCTCGCTCGCTAGCAGCCGCAGCCGCAGCCGCAGCCACCCCACCCGGCTTCTTCCTCTCCCTCCCTCCCTCTCGTCTGGCCTGCCTGGTTGGTTCCCTCCTCCCTCGCCACGGTCGCTGTCGCGGGATCGCCACCACCGAGCCCCCACTGCCCATCACCCGTAGCTCTCTCCAGCCTACAGCAGATCAGCAGCAGGAGTAGGCCGCAGCGGCAGCGCCTGCCCAGCTCCGCCGCTGCTGCCGCCGCGCGGCCGTCGATCTCCGCCAGCCTTTCGCCCTCCCAATTCCACCCACCCACCGAAAAGAGCCCCTACACGCCGCCGCCCGAGGCTAGCTAGCTCGCTCGCTCGCCCGCGCTTCGTGAGCCGCTCCAGCATCGCAGGAGGCCGGGCCTGTGGCTGCGAGGCGAGCGCCGCTCAATTGGCTTGCCGGGGGACGCCACGCCACGCGGCGGGCCTTTGTCCAGAATATTTCCGGCACAGAAAAAGCTAGTAGAGCTAGCGAGCGAGCCTGGTGCGATTCCTTCCCAATTTTTAATTGGCTTCGGCAGCCGCGCCAGCCAACGGCGAGCCCGCCCGCCCACCCGCCAGCCGGAGGTAGGGGAGGAGCACTGGAGTAAAGAGGCGCTGCCGCTGCGGATTTTATTAATGCGGTTTAGCGAGCGGGCGGGCTAGCTAATTATTTTAGCGCCGCTGTCTCGGCTGGGAACTCGCGAAAGCTCGGCTCTTTTGAGGCCGCCCCTGCCCCCGCTCGCC
The DNA here is from genome assembly GCF_002162155.2 of Triticum dicoccoides. Classification (NCBI taxonomy): domain Eukaryota; kingdom Viridiplantae; phylum Streptophyta; class Magnoliopsida; order Poales; family Poaceae; genus Triticum; species Triticum dicoccoides. Next base: position 605,190,539 of record NC_041391.1, on the reverse strand, counting down.
GCCTCCTCCGCCCAACCCCTCCGCGCCGCGCTCCCGCTCTCTCGCTTGTTTTTCTTCTGGGTACCAGTGCGCGCCTGCTTTCGCTGGGGCCGGGGCCGGCGGTCGTCGCGCATTCCCACAAGCATATGGTGCGCATTGTGCGGGATGGGGAGTAGTAGTAAATTGGGGGAAGCCATGGAGGAGAAGGGGGGCAGGGTGGGGATGGGCAAGTACGCGGCCAGGAGGGGCTGGAGGCGCCTGGCGGCGGTGGCCTGGCTGGTGGCGGCGGTGGCCTGCTCGGCCGCCGTGCACTGGCAGCTGCGCCGGGAGACCATGGAGCGCGCCGAGGAGCGGCTCGTCAGCATGTGCGAGGAGCGGGCCAGGATGCTGCAGGAGCAGTTCGGGGTCACCGTCAACCACGTCCACGCGCTCGCCATCCTCATCTCCACCTTCCACTTCGAGAAGAACCCCTCCGCCCTCGACCAGGTGAGCAAACAACACAAACGAGCTGCCGATTTGTTTCTTCCTCTTCCTCCTCGATTGATGTATCCGTTCATTCGTTCATTCCCATGTCGCCGCGTGCTTCCAATCCCGCGGCAATGGCGGGCTCCAGAAATCCTAAACAAGTATAGTACTAGCAAAACATGGTTGTTGCATCTCTTTAAAAAAAGGATATTTCCTCGTGGTGGCTCGATGCTTACAGAGTTGCAGGCTAGTCGTTTAGCGGCACATTATTGTTTTAGTCGGTTCGTTGTGGGCCTCTTGATCTTTGAATATGTGGCATTCTTGGAGCTGTTGTGTTTTTTTCTATGCTCCAAACCTCCAAGACACAGAGTCAGAGACGTCTCTGAACTACTAGGCCGGTAGAAGAAGAACATTGCTCTGTTTGTTTTTGGAGTGGTTAATGGTTGGGTTTGGCCAATGCTTGACCGACTCCATTTGTTTATGCTCACAACCGTAGCAATGCAGTGCTGGCTGCGGTTGTCCAGTGATGGGTTCTTGATCCTACTTTTTTCTCCTAAAATATTCCCTAAAGGTGTCCTCTTTTGGGAATTCCGAGCCCGCTGCTTTTGTTGATTAAGTGGTAGCTTTAGACTTTTAGGAGTACCTTGGCAAGGCAATATGGTATTTGAAGGCACATTCTGGTTGTTGCAACAAGCAACAATGAGTAATGCCCTAATTTGGTTGGTGGCCCTAGTTGCTATCTTTTTTTTTTTGGATACTGACCTAGTTGGGTGAGTCTCTTGCTATAATAAAAAAATCACATGGATTAGGTGCAGTTTAAACTTGATCTTTTCTTACTTTCTTGGATGCTCTTGGTTATTCAATCTTAAATCTGTCAATTCGCTGCTGGTGTGTTTTACCCTACATTTTGCTGAAACTTTTGCTGCAGGATACTTTTGCAAAGTACACGGCAAGGACATCATTCGAGCGTCCGCTGCTAAATGGGGTGGCTTACGCACAGCGCCTCTTTCCTCATGAGAAGGAAACGTTTGAAAGACAGCATGGATGGATTATGAGGACTATGAATCGAGAGGCTGCACCTCTCCAAGATGAGTACGCCCCGGTGATTTTCTCCCAGGATACGGTCTCCTACCTTGCGCGCATGGACATGATGTCTGGGGAGGTGTGATTTCTTACTGCATGATGGTTTCTTCTGTCCGTTGATTCTTAGTTCATTGAGGGCAGGGGACACGTTGTGTTGCAAGTCTTAAGTTTGGTTCAGTGTAAATAATCCGTTTGTTTCGCATGTAGGAGGACCGAGAAAACATCTTGCGTGCGAGGGAAACTGGCAAACCTGTGTTAACAAACCCATTTCGGCTTCTTGGGTCGAACCACTTGGGGGTAGTACTCACTTTTGCAGTGTATCGCCCTGATCTACCTGCTGATGCATCAGTTGAGCAACGTGTGGAAGCAACTGCTGGGTAAGATGATTGGACTATCTTCCAAATGTGATGACCCATAAAACCTGTATTTGCATGTCATTTCTTTAGTGTTGGCTATACAATACTTCAAGGCATCAAAGCAGATGATTCGACATAGCATACAATGACCTAGAGAACTTGCATTAATGTATCATTATTCGTACATATATAGTATTAACTTATTGTCCTTCTTTCTCTCATTCAGCAATACAAAGATCCTTCCTAGTGTGATAGCCAACATATTTAGAGTTTTGTACCAGAAATATAACACGAACATATACTTAACTATTTTGTGTGTGTGGCCTCCTGAGTCATGACTCTAATCTAATCGAATCACCACTGACAGCTATCTTGGTGGAGCCTTTGATGTGGAGTCACTTGTGGAAAATTTGCTGAGTAAACTTGCTGGCAATCAGGATATATTGGTGAATGTGTATGATGTCACAAATGCTTCAGAACCTATGGCCATGTATGGATCTCAAACTCCAGATAATAAAGTGGACCTCTTGCATGTTAGCATGCTTGATTTTGGAGATCCGTTTAGGAAGCATGAAATGAGATGCAGGTTAGTAGCTTCTTCCCATGACACTGACTTTGTTGGCTCCTTGTCCTTCCACTAATGTTGGTAAGTTGTGCAGGTATGGGCAAAAGCCTCCAATGCCGTGGTCTGCTATTAGTAATCCTATGGGCTGCTTTGTCATATGGATGCTTATTGGGTATATAATTTGTGCTGCATGGTCTCGGTATGACAAAGTTTCAGAGGATTGTAGAAAAATGGAAGAGCTCAAAACTCAAGCAGAAGCTGCTGATATTGCAAAGTCTCAGGTTTGACATTTATTTCTGTGCTTAGGCTACTTGGCTTTCTTCCGTACATAAGAATTGTATACTGATGCAAGTTTTCTTCTTTGCAGTTTCTGGCAACTGTATCACATGAAATTAGAACTCCTATGAACGGCGTCCTTGGTATGAATATCTTCCTTTCTCGTACATACATAACGTTCACTCTAAGGACTAGGCCATCTTAAAACATTACCTTTTGTTGTAGGAATGCTGGACATGCTTTTGGGGACAGATCTGACTATGACTCAGAAGGATTTTGCTCAGACCGCTCAGGATTGTGGCAAAGCGTTGATAATACTGATAAATGATGTCCTTGATCGAGCAAAGTTCGAAGCTGGAAGGTTGGAACTCGAGGAAGTGCCTTTTGACTTGCGAACGCTGACGGACGATGTGATCTCTTTGTTTGCCTCAAAGTTAAGAGCGAAGTGCATAGAGGTATCTTACTATTACAAGCGTAAATGATTCAATATCTTTCCTATGCTTTCATAGTCATAATGGATGTGGACTACCTGTAGTGATTGTTTGCAGCCGAGCGCAAACAGACAATACAATTCCACAAATGCCATTCTTCTATATACCTCCTTTCCTGTAGCACATTATTTCCTAATATTTCCCTTATTGCCGCAGCTTGCAGTGTTTGTGAGTGACGACGTTCCAAAACTTGTCACCGGAGATCCTTGGAGATTTCGACAGATACTGACAAATTTAGTGGGCAATGCAGTCAAAGTAAGCAGTCAACTTTCGTTCTGTTTATTGCATACTTTGCAACTTTGAATAATGTTGACCTTTTGTTTGCTGTATACAATTCTGTTATAAAAACATCCATAAATTGTTCTGAATCCATTCATTATCAATTTTCCAGTTCACAGAACGGGGTCATGTTTTTGTGCGGGTCTCTTTGGCTGATAACTCAACTATGGAAGCTAATCGAGTCCCCAATGGAAACCTCAATGGGAAAGATTGTAAAGTTGAGCCTACAGCTAATGGTGCCTTCAATACTTTGAGTGGGTTTCAAGCTGCGGATGAACGAAATAGCTGGGAATATTTTAAGCTGTTGCTCTCTGATAAGGAGTTACTTTCTGATGAGCTCGAGGGTAAAAAATCTAGCCAAAATGATCCCGATCACGTGACCTTGATGATAAGCATTGAGGATACAGGTGTTGGTATCCCACTGCATGCACAAGATCGTGTGTTTACGCCTTTTATGCAGGCAGATAGTTCAACTTCAAGGAACTATGGTGGAACTGGTATTGGTTTAAGCATCAGCAAATGTTTGGCTGAACTTATGGGCGGGCAAATAAGTTTCATTAGCCGTCCTTCCATTGGGAGTACATTTACATTCTCAGCGGTTGTGAAACGTGCATCTAAAGATACTTCATGTGATTCAGAGAGGAGCTTGTCCGAGGCACTACCAACTGCCTTTAGGGGAATGAAGGCGATTTTGGTAGACGGGAAACCTGTGCGTAGTGCTGTGACAAGATATCACCTTAACAGGCTGGGAATAATTGTTCAAGTTGTGAATAATATGAGTATGGGAATTCAAGCCTTTGGGAAAAATGGCACAACAGAGTCGAGGTGAGTTTTCTGTTGTCATTTTCAATTCCTAACAGAACTTATCACTGGAATTTTAGAAATAGAGGACAAATAACAGCTTAACTGGTTTCTAGCTGTATAGGAAATGGTATTTTATTACTAGTATGAGAGGAGCTTTCACATGTGCTCTGAGAGGCTAATGTTCCCATATTAGTTACGGGTAGGGAGGTGGAAAGATTCGCACTACTTTGAGGTAATACTAGTTTTGTAGGAAGTGCAATTTTCCAAACGTAATATATTGTAGTATCACTTATACAAGAGGAGCTTTCATATGTGCCCTGAGATGCTAAAGTTTCCAATATTAATCAGGAGTAGAGAGGTAGATGTAGTGAATCATGCAGGGTTTTTGGCAAGTTGTAGTTAATCGAATGACTGGAATGTCTCTGTGAGCCAAAATCAGTCAGACAGAGATAAAGCACTCGAAATTTTTCTCTGTGACAGAAATCAAGAATGAAGCAATTTCTGTGCAATTTGTTCCACCTCAATGGGGATTTCAATATACAAGATTGAGAGATAGAAGAGGCTGAGATTACAACGTGTTAGTAAGAAGCTCAGTTTAGATTTTTTATTTGTTTCGGGCTCAGTTTAGATTCTAGCTATGTGGGTGGACGTTGTGCTGTGCATGAGGTGGACTAGGACGGTGCAGTTGCATTGCATGCTGTAGACTTGGCAGAGCAGGTGCTTGTCTAACAATAGATGTTTTTTTAACTAAAAATATAAGACCTGTGAAGGACCAGAACTAATCCTCAATACTAAGTACTTCTATTTATGTGCCATAAATTCTTCTTCAACACCTGCTTATTCTCTTTTCTCCATTAATTACTTTATTTCTTTGTAGAGAAAAACCGTCGATGCTTTTTGTTGAGAATGACATCTGGAGGCCCGAGACAGATATTCAGTTATCGAATCGTCTACATACGCTCAGGATGAATGGTCAGGCGCATGAGCTACCCAAGCTGATCCTTTTGGTCACATCTGAAGCTGACAAGGACAAGTATGGATCCACGTTCAATACTGTGATGTGTAAACCCTTAAGAGCAAGCACAATTGCTTCTTGTCTTCAGCAGTTGCTAAAAGTAGATATACCTGCAAGGAAAGAAAATCAAAATAGGCCCTCATTTCTTCGGAGCCTGTTGGTTGGGAAGAATATATTGGTTGTAGATGACAATAAAGTAAATCTGCGGGTTGCTCAGGCCGCACTGAAGAAGTATGGTGCCAAGGTTCATTGTGTTGAAAGTGGCAAGGATGCTATCTCCCTACTTCAACCTCCGCATTGCTTCCATGCATGTTTTATGGACGTTCAAATGCCTGAGATGGATGGGTATGATTTTGTGTACTCATTACTCTGCTGCAACTGTTATTTCTAACTTTATCTCTTCTTATAAAGAGCCAAACTGTTATTTGTTTGGGTTTCACTTAGGAAAGTAGTTATAATTATATGTTCTCTAGGCTTTATGTGTCAAGTTTTGTTGCTTGATAGTATCTCATCCTTGTTGACCGCTGATTACCAATGTGATATATTCTTCAGGTTCGAGGCGACTAGACAAATACGGGAAATGGAGAAGAAAGCGAACGAGGAAAAGAGAGAGCAGTCGAGTTCAGGGGAAGGTTCAACATTTGTTGAGTGGCATTTGCCTGTTCTTGCAATGACGGCCGACGTCATTCAGGCGACCTACGAAGAGTGCATGAAATCAGGGATGGATGGCTACGTGTCCAAACCGTTCGACGAGCAGCAGCTATACCAAGCAGTCTCCAGATTAGTGGTGGGAACAGCTGATTTGGCCTCATGATCTGATCGATCGAAACCGTATCCGACACCTCAGTTGGTTGAAGCGAAGCCAAAGCTGACTCTGACTCTTACAAACCTGACATGGATATCTCTGCAACACTTTGGATGAGAAGATGAAGGTGCCTTGAGCTAGTGAACTTCGTTGCAGGCCGAGGTAAACGACGATGCGCGCCGCGGTGGGCATGCATTTCTGCTGCTGCTGCTGCCGTCCCAGGGGAAGATGAAGGAGGTGGCTGGAGATATACTAGGTAGATTAGGATTTTTTGGTTTGCTGTTGGTAGTAGGCAGATGTATGTATGATGTTGTATCTCCTGTCTGTTCATTCTTTGAACATATATAACATCTCTGTGCTGTGCTGTGCTGTGCTGTGCTGCACTCCCCTGAGCTCCAGAGTCCGCTGAGAAGAAAATATGTGGTGGGGTTTTTGGGTCGTCTCCTCTCCGCCGCGTGTTCGTACTGGTGATTGATGATCATCGATTCATCGTGGAAGTTTTGATGCAAACTGTCGGGTGTAGGTAAACTGGGCGTGTGTCTTTTCTGTCTGCCAAGATGAAGAGTTTCTTAGGCCTCTTGCGCCGCTGCTCTGTTTCCCCCTCTGTAAATTGACGCATTTGCTACTGGTAAGTTGCCTGCAAGAACGAATTGGTGTATGTCGATTTTCTGGGCAGCTCAAAAACAAATTGGACGGCTCAAAATTTCGATTTACACCGGTTTTTTACAGCCAACTTACCTGTCGCCGCTCACATAATTGATCGTGGTAGGTCAGCGGAGCATTGTGTATTTGCTGGGCAGATGGATGATAACGAAATGCAGTCGATCTGCTTGGATGTCTCATGTCTGCATTGCTGCTAGATATGAAATGCAGGGCAGCATCAGTACTGGCTTTCTTCAGCGGTTCTGCCATGGTGTTTGACTCTTTTTTTGCCGGGGCGGAACCGAGCATGGGCTGGCGCGTTTAATTGGTCCGAGCAGTGCGCACTGCTCCTGTAGCGTAGGCTGCAGCGCTGCAATCGAATGGGCAGGTTTCCTGTATGGCGTCTGGCACGGAAGCGGAAGCTGGGCTGCACAGGATTGTCCAGCAGCGGGCAGCGAACCTTCCGATGCAGCGCGCGGTTTACTGCTCCATGTGACAGCCTGAACCCGGCTCAGCCCGTGCCGGCAATGGTGCAGCATGCTGCATGCATGCAAATGCACGAGAAGTGCCGGACAAAGGTAGAAAATCCTTGTTCCGATGGTAAACCTCCTGCATCTGAGGGACTTTGTTTTTATTGTGTTGACCCCTTTGTGATAGTTCCTTGTTTGTAAAAAAGTTTGGATCTTACCCTTTTTGAGACGCTAGTAACCCTGGCGTCTAGGATGCATTGAAGACGCCAGAGTCCTTGGTGTTTGGCCCTCGCCCACCTCCTTGGTCAGCCAAGTTGACCATATGACGTGGCAAATTTCGCTCCCGACCCTAGAGGCCTAAGAAATAAGTAGTCACAGGGAGAGTGTGTCGGGTTCATCCCACAAACTCTCCCCAATCCCAATCTTCCACCTCGAGCAAGAACAACAGAGTGCTCCCCCCTCTCTCTGTCCCACCTCAAGGCTCACTTAAATCCCCTTCAAATTTGTTTTCTTCGGTGGATCATTCTCTCCCTTGGTGTTTGAGGTTTTCTCCCCCGGATCCCTAAATTTTGTTGGTAATTTCTTGTTATTTTAGTGGCATTTTGTAACCCTAGGTGGAACCTTAGTTTCTAGCTTTCTCCAAATCCTTGGGTATTGGATAGCTTTCAATCACTTTGATGATGTGGTAGTAGTAATGGGATATGCATGTTGTGAGTACAAATGACGATTTTGATTTATATGATGATCTATGGTTAGGGTTAGGTTTTGTGTTAAGCAAATGACATGATTTATTTAGTACATAAGTTTTAATGCGTCTTTGAAACAACTCATTAGTAATGGCATGATCCATATATAGTTGTCATTGATTCATTAGAGTTGCACTTGTTTTTGAAACAATGCACTATAGTTGTCATTCATACATTTTTTTTGTCCTTTTTAGATGGATGATAGACTTGTAAATGTTCATTATTTGGACAAAACACCATTTGTCACCAAAAATGGAAGTGACAATAAGGAAGTGGTGGTATTTGACACAATTCCTAGTTATGATGAGGTTGTTCTAAAAGTAAGAGATAAGTTGAATTCGATGGACCCCAATTATAAAAACTGAACTAATAGGAAGGTATGATGTTGGATGTAGGTAATCATGAGTTATTATTGTTGACATTACCCCTGAGGTAAATAAGTGGGGAGGTGAAACTGTAAACCCCCATCTTCCTATGTGTTTGACTGAAACTTTTGCTCCATAAAAATGCAGTGAGTGTTAGCAATTGTAGAAGACTAAATGATAGTTGAGTATGTGAACTTTCTAATCAAAGCTCTTATATAGACTCTTTCCGACAATATGATAAATTGCAATTGTTTCAATGACCGAGATCACAGTTTGTTACTTTTCAGTGAAGTTTGTCATTCGTACTTTATATTGTGAATGAATTGTTGCTTGATCATGAGAAGTTTTATGATAAATATTTGCTGCTGTGTTATTAATCATGATGCTACCATGTCCGTATTTTTGTTTTATCGACACCTCTCTCTCTAAAAATGTGGTCATAATTATCGAGTTCGGCTTGCGCTTGAGGACAAGCGAGGTCTAAGCTTGGGGGAGTTGATACGTCCATTTTGCATCATGTTTTTCTAGTGTTATTTGTATTTTTTTTATCATTATTACACTTTATGATGCAATTCTAATGCCTTTCCTCTCTTAATTACCGGCAGCTTGAATTCTGGACCTAAAAAGCTACAACAAAGATACCTATTCTACAGAGCTCCAAATGACCTGAATCTTCACGGAGATTTTTCATTGACTATATAAAAAATACTGGAGCAAAGAAATACTAGAGGGGGGGGGCACCAGTTACCCACAAGGCAATAGGGCGCGACCATCGCCTGGGCGTGCCCTGATTTTTGTGGGGCCCATAGCTGGCCTCCAGTGCCCATCTTCTGCTATATGAAAGGTTTTGATCTAGACAAAAAAAGGAGGACTTTCAGGATGAAGCGCCGCCATCTCGAGGCGGAACTTGGGCAGGAGCACTTTTGCCCTCCGACAGAGCGATTCTGTCGGGGATAATTCCCTCAGTGAGGGGGAAATCGAATCCATCGACATCACCAACAATCTTCTCCTCATGGGAGGATCAATCTTCATCAACATCTTCACCAACACCATCTCCTCTCAAACCCTAGTTCATCTCTTGTATTCAATATTTGTATCAAAACATCAGATTGGACCTATTGGTTGCTATTAGTGTTGATTACATCTTGTAGTTGATGCTAGTTGGTTTATTTGGTGGAAGCTATATGTTCAGATCCTTAATCATATTCTATACTCTTATGATCTTGAACATGAACATTATTTGTGAATTCCAGTTATAAGTAATCATGTGAATTTAGTATTCGTTCGATATTTTGATGACATGTATGTTGTTGCTGTTGGGGAACGTAGCAGAAATTCAAATTTTTCTACGCATCACCAAGATCAATCTATGGAGATACTAGCAACGAGAGAGAGGGGAGTGCATCTTCATACCCTTGAAGATCGCGATGCGGAAGCGTTACAAGAACGCGGTCGGTGGAGTCATTCACGAAGCGATTCAGATCGTGGCCGAATCCGATCTAAGCACCGAAGAACAGTGCCTCCGCGTTCAACACACATGCAGCCCGGTGACGTATCCCGTGCCTTGATCCAGCAAAGAGAGAGGGAGAGGTTGAGGAAGACTCCGTCCAGCAGCAGCACAACGGCGTGGTGGTGATAGAGGAGCGTGGCACTCCAGCAGGGCTTCGCCAAGCACTGCGAGAGACGAGGAGGGAGAGGGGTAGGGCTGCGCCAGGAGAGATGAAAACTCATGTATTGGGCAGCCCCCAAACCCCCACTATATATAGGGGAAGGGGAGAGGGGGCCGGTGTTGGAGAACGTTGCAGAAAATAAAAAATTTCCTACGGTTTCACCAAGATCAATCTATGAGTTCATCTAGCAACAAGAGAGAGGAGTGCATCTACATACCCTTGTAGACCGCGAGCGGAAGCGTTCAAGAGAACGGGGTTGAGGGAGTCGTACTCGTCGTGATCCAAATCACCGGAGATCCTAGCGCCGAACGGACGGCACCTCCGCGTTGAACACACGTACGGTCAGGGAGATGTCTCCTCCTTCTTGATCCAGCAAGGGGGAAGGAGAGGTTGATGAAGATCCAGCAGCACGACAGCGTGGTGGTGGATGCAGCAGCGATCTCGGCAGGGCTTCGCCAAGCGTCTGCAAGAGGGAGAGGTGTAGCAAGGGGAGAGGGAGGCGCCAAGAGCATGGGTGCGGCTGCCCTCCCTCCCCCCTTTTATATAGGCCCCCTAGGGGGGTGCCGGCCCTAGGAGATGGGATCTCCTAGGGGGGGCGGCGGCCAAGGGGGTGGCTTGCCC
>NC_041391.1:605061856-605179565 GCF_002162155.2 Triticum dicoccoides | reverse complement strand
GGTTTCCCAACCCTAGACGCGCGCGGGGAGGGGGGGGGGCAAGGGGGGGGGGCACCAGCCCACCAGGGGCTGGTTCCACTCCCACTTCAGCCCATGGGGCCCTCCGGGATAGGTGGCCCCACCCGGTGGACCCCCGGGACCCTTCCGGTGGTCCTGATACAATACCGGTAACCCCCGAAACTTTCCCGATGGCCGAAACTTCACTTCCTATATATAATTCTTTACCTCCGGACCATTCCGGAACTCCTCGTGACGTCCGGGATCTCATCCGGGACTCCGAACAACTTTCGGTTTACTGCATACTCATATCTCTACAACCCTAACATCACCGAACCTTAAGTGTGTAGACCCTACGGGTTCGGGAGACATGCAGACATGACCGAGACGCCTCTCCGGTCAATAACCAACAGCGGGATCTGGATACCCATGTTGGCTCCCACATGCTCCTGGATGATCTCATCGGATGAACCACGATGTCGAGGACTCAAGTAATCCCGTATACAATTCCCTTTGTCAATCGGTACGTTACATGCCCGAGATTCGATCGTCGGTATCCCAATACCTCGTTTAATCTCGTTACCGGCAAGTCACTTTACTCGTACCGTAATGCATGATCCCGTGACCAGACACTTGGTCACATTGAGCTCATTATGATGATGCATTACCGAGTGGGCCCAGAGATACCTCTCCGTCATACGGAGTGACAAATCCCAGTCTCGATTCGTGCCAACCCAACAGACACTTTCGGAGATACCCGTAGTGCACCTTTATAGTCACCCAGTTACGTTGTGACGTTTGGCACACCCAAAGCACTCCTACGGTATCCGGGAGTTGCACAATCTCATGGTCTAAGGGAATGATACTTGACATTTGGAAAAGCTCTAGCTAAATGAACTACACGATCTTTGAGCTATGCTTAGGATTGGGTCTTGTCCATCACATCATTCTCCTAATGATGTGATCCCGTTATCAATGACATCCAATGCCCATAGTCAGGAAACCATGACTATCTGTTGATCAACGAGCTAGTCAACTAGAGACTCACTAGGGACACGTAGTGGTCTATGTATTCAGACGTGTATTATGATTTCCGGATAACACAATTATAACATGAATAATAGACTATTACCATGAACAAAGAAATATAATAATAACCATTTTCTTATTGCCTCTAGGGCATATTTCCAACAGTCTCCCACTTGCACTAGAGTCAATCATCTAGTTACATTGTGATGAATCGAACACCCATGGAATTTTGGTGTTGATCATGTTTTTCCCTAGGGAGAGGTTTAGTCAACGGATCTGCTACATTCAGGCCCGTGTGTACTTTACAAATATCTATGTCTCCATCTTGAACATTTTCACGAATGGAGTTGAAGCGACGCTTGATGTGTCTGGTCTTCTTGTGAAACCTGGGCTCCTTGGCAAGTGCAATAGCTCCAGTGTTGTCACAGAAGAGTTTCATCGGCCCCGACGCATTGGGTATGACTCCTAGGTCGGTGATGAACTCCTTCACCCAGATTGCTTCATGCGTTGCCTACGAGGCTACCATGTACTCTGCTTCACATGTAGATGCCGCCACGACACTTTGCTTGCAACTGCACCAGCTTACTGCCCCACCATTCAAAATATACACGTATCCGATTTGTGACTTAGAGTCATCCAGATCTGTGTTGAAGCTTGCGTCGACATAACCCTTTACGACGAGCTCTTCGTCACCTCCATAAATGAGAAACATATCCTTGGTCCTTTTCAGGTACTTTAGGATGTTCTTGACCACTGTCCAGTGTTCCTTGCCGGGATTACTTTGGTACCTTCCTACCAAACTTATGGCAAGGTTTACATCAGGTCTGGTACACAGCATGGCATACATAATAGACCCTATGACTGAGGCATAGGGGATGACACTCATCTCTTCTTTATCTTCTTTCGTGGTCGGGCATAGAGCCGAGCTCAATCTCACACCTTGCAATACAGGCAAGAACCCTTTCTTGGACTGATCCATATTGAACTTCTTCAATATCTTATCAAGGTATGTGCTTTGTGAAAGACCTATGAGGCGTCTCAATCTATCCCTATAGATCTTGATGCCTAATATATAAGCAGCTTCTCCAAGGTCCTTCATTGAAAAACACTTATTCAAGTAGGCCTTAATGCTGTCCAAGAGTTCTATATCATTTCCCATCAAAAGTATGTCATCTACATATAATATGAGAAATGCTACAACGCTCCCACTCACTTTCTTGTAAACGCAGGCTTCTCCATAAGTCTGCATAAACCCAAATGCTTTGATCATCTCATCAAAGTGAATGTTCCAACTCCGAGATGCTTGCACCAGCCCTTAAATGGATCACTGGAGCTTGCATACCTTGTTAGCATTCTCAGGGTCGACAAAACCTTCCGGCTGCATCATATACAGTTCTTCCTTAAGATGACCGTTAAGGAATGCCGTTTTGACGTCCATTTGCCATATCTCATAATCATAGTATGCGGCAATTGCTAACATGATTCGGACGGACTTTAGCTTCGCTACGGGAGAGAACGTCTCATCGTAGTCAACCCCTTGAACTTGCCGATAACCCTTAGCGACAAGTCAAGCTTTATAGATGGTAACATTACCATCCGCGTCCGTCTTCTTCTTAAAGATCCATTTGTTTTCTATCGCTCGCCGATCATCGGGCAAGTCTGTCAAAGTCCATACTTCATTTTCATACATGGATCCTATCTCGGATTGCATGGATTCAAGCCATTTGTTGGAATCTGGGCCCGCCATCACTTCTTCATAGTTTGAAGGTTCACCGTTGTCTAACAACATGATTTTCAGGACAGGGTTGCCATACCACTCTGGTGTGGAACGTGTCCTCGTGGACCTACAAAATTCAGTAGTAACTTGATCCGAAGTACCTTGATCATCATCATTAACTTCCTCTTCAGTTGGTGCTGGCACCACAGGAACATCTTCCTGAGCTGCGCTACTCACCGGTTCAAGAGGTAGTACTTCATCAAGTTCCACTTTCCTCCCACTTACTTCTCTCGAGAGAAACTCTTTCTCCAGAAAGGACCCATTCTTGGCAACAAAGATCTTGCCTTCGGATCTGAGGTAGAAGGTATACCCAATGGTTTCCTTAGGGTATCCTATGAAGACGCATTTTTCCGACTTGGGTTCGAGCTTTTCAGGTTGAAGTTTCTTGACATAAGCATCGCATCCCCAAACTTTTAGAAACGACAGCTTAGGTTTCTTCCCAAACCATAATTCATACGATGTCATCTCAACGGATTTAGACGGTGCCCTATTTAAAGTGAATGTAGCTGTCTCTAGAGCGTATCCCCAAAAAGATAGCGGTAAATCAGTAAGAGACATCATAGATCGCACCATATCCAATAAAGTGCGATTACGATGTTCGGACACACCGTTACGCTGAGGTGTTCCAGGCGGCGTGAGTTGTGAAACGATTCCACATTTCCTTAAGTGCGTACCAAATTCGTGACTTAAATATTCTCCTCCACGATCTGATCGTAGGAACTTTATCTTTCGGTCACGTTGATTCTCTACCTCATTATGAAATTCCTTGAACTTTTCAAAGGTCTCAGACTTGTGTTTCATCAAATAGACATACCCATATCTACTCAAGTCGTCAGTGAGAGTGAGAACATAACGATATCCTCCGCGAGCCTCAACGCTTATTGGACCGCACACATCATATGTATGATTTCCAATAAGTTGGTTGCTCGCTCCATTGTTCCGGAGAATTGAGTCTTGGTCATTTTGCCCATTAGGCATGGTTCGCATGTGTCAAATGATTCATAATCGAGAGACTCTAAAAGTCCATCAGCATGGAGCTTCTTCATGCGCTTGACACCAATGTGACCAAGGCGGCAGTGCCACAAGTATGTGGGACTATCGTTATCAACTTTACATCTTTTGGTATTCACACTATGAATATGTGTAACATCACGCTCGAGATTCATTAAGAATAAACCATTAACCATCGGGGCATGACCATAAAACATATCTCTCATATAAATAGAACAACCATTATTCTCAGATTTAAATGAGTAGCCATCTTGTATTAAACGAGATCCAGATACAATGTTCATGCTCAAACTTGGCACTAAATAACAATTATTGAGGTTTAAAACTAATCCCGTAGGTAAATGTAGAGGTAGCGTGCCGACGGCGATCACATCGACCATGGAACCATTCCCGACACGCATCGTCACCTCGTCCTTCGCCAGTCTCCGTTTATTCTGCAGTTCCTGCTTTGAGTTACAAATATGAGCAACCGCACCGGTATCAAATACCCAGGAGCTACTACGAGTACTGGTAAGGTACATATCAATCACATGTATATCACATATACCTTTAGTGTTGTCGGCCTTCTTGTCTGCTAAGTACTTGGGGCAGTTCCGCTTCCAGTGTCCGCTTCCCTTGCAATAAAAGCACTTAGTTTCAGGCTTGGGTCCATTCTTTGACTTCTTCCCGGCAACTGGCTTACCGGGCGCGGCAACTCCCTTGCCGTCCTTCTTGAAGTTCTTCTTACCCTTGCCTTTCTTGAACTTAGTGGTTTTATTCACCATCAACACTTGATGTTCTTTCTTGATCTCTACCTCCGCTGATTTCAGCATTGAATATACCTCAGGAATGGTCTTTTCCATCCCCTGCATATTGAAGTTCATCACAAAGCTCTTGTAGCTCGGTGGAAGCGACTGGAGGATTCTGTCAATAACCGCGTCATCCGGGAGATTAACTCCCAGCTGATTCAAGCGGTTGTGCAACCCAGACATCTTGAGTATGTGCTTACTGACAGAACTATTTTCCTCCATCTTACAGCTGAAGAACTTTTCGGAGATTTCATATCTCTTGACCCGGGCATGAGCTTGGAAAACCATTTTCAGCTCTTCGAACATCTCATATGCTCCGTGTTGTTCAAAACGCTTTTGGAGCCCCGACTCTAAGTTGTAAAGCATGCCGCACTGAACGAGGGAGTAATCATCAGCACGAGACTGCCAAGCGTTCATAACGTCTTGGTTCTCTGGGATGGGTGCTTAACCTAGCGGTGCTTCTAGGACATAATCTTTCTTGGCAGCTATGAGGATGATCCTCAGGTTCCGGACCCAGCCCGTATAGTTGCTGCCATCATCTTTCAGCTTGGTTTTCTCTAGGAACGCGTTGAAGTTGAGGGTAACGTGGGCCATTTGATCTACTAGACATATTGTAAAGATTTTATACTAAGCTCATGATAATTAAGTTCATCTAATCAAATTATTCTATGAACTCCCACTCAGATTAGACATCCCTCTAGTCATCTAAGTGCTACATGATCCGAGTCGACTAGGCCGTGTCCGATCATCATGTGAGACGGACTAGTCATCATCGGTGAACATTTCCATGTTGATCATATCTTCCATACGACTCATGTTCGACCTTTCGGTCTCTTGTTCCGAGGCCATGTCTGTACATGCTAGGCTCGTCAAGTTAACCTATGTGTTTATGCGTGTGTAAATCTGTCTTACACCCATTGTATGTGAACGTTAGAATCTATCACACCCGATCATCACGTGGTGCTTCGAAACAACGAACTTTCGCAACGGCGCACAATTAGGGGGAACACTTTCTTGAAATTATTATAAGGGGTCATCTTATTTACTATCGTCGTTCTAAGTAAACGAGATGCAAAAACATGATAAACATCACATGCAATCAAATAGTAGTGACATGATATGGCCAATATCATATAGCTCCTTTGATCTCCATCTTCGGGGCTCCATGATCATCTTCGTCACCGGCATGACACCATGATCTCCATCATCATGATCTCCATCATCGTGTCTGCATGGGGTTGCTCGCCAACTATTACTTCTACTACTATGGCTAACGGTTTAGCAATAAAGTAAAGTAATTACATGGCGTTAAATCATTGACACGCAGGTCATACAATAATTAAGACAACTCCTATGGCTCCTGCCGGTTGTCATACTCATCGACATGCAAGTCGTGATTCCTATTACAAGAACATGATCTCATACATCACATATATATCATTCATCACAACTTCTGGCCATATCACATCACAATCATATGCTGCAAAAACAAGTTAGACGTCCTCTAATTGTTGTTGCATGTTTTACGTGGCTACAATAGGGTTCTAGCAAGAACGTTTTCTTACCTACGTGAAAGCCACAACGTGATTTGTCAACTTCTATTTACCCTTCATAAGGACCCTTTTCATCGAATCCGGTCCAACTAAAGTGGGAGAGACAGACACCCGCTAGCCACCTTATGCAACTAGTGCATGTCAGTCGTGGAACCTGTCTCACGTAAGCGTACGTGTAAGGTCGGTCCGGGCCGCTTCATCCCACAATACCGCTAAAGCAAAATAAGACTATTAGTGGCAAGAAAGTTGACAACATCTACGCCCACAACAAATTTGTGTTCTACTCGTGCAAAGAGAACTACGCATAGACCTAGCTCATGATGCCACTGTTGGAGAACGTTGCAGAAAAAAAAAATTTCCTACAGTTTCATCAAGATCAATTTATGAGTTCATCTAGCAACGAGAGGGAGGAGTGCATCTACATACCCTTGTAGATCGGGAGCGGAAGCATTCAAGAGAACGGGGTTGAGGGAGTCGTACTCGTCGTGATCCAAATCATCGGAGATCCTAGCGCCGAATGGACGGCACCTCCGCGTTCAACACACGTACGGTCAGGGAGACGTCTCCTCCTTCTTGATCCAGCAAGGGGGAAGGAGATGTTTATGAAGATCCAGCAGCACGACGGCGTGGTGGTGGATGCAGCAGCTATCTCGGCAAGGCTTCGCCAAGCGTCTGCTAGAGGGAGAGGTGTAGCAAGGGGAGAGGGAGGCGCCAAGAGCATGGGTGCGGCTTCCCTCGCCCCTCTTTATATAGTCCCCCTAGGAGGGGGGGCGCTGGCCCTAGGAGATGGGATCTCCTAGGGGGGGCGGCGGCCAAGGGGTGGCTTGCCCCCCAAGGCAAGTGGAGGCGCCCCCACCCCTAGGGTTTCCCAACCCTAGGCGCAAGGGGGGCCTAAGGGGGGCGCACCAGCCCACCAGGGGCTGGTTCCCCTCCCACTTAAGCCCATGGGGCCCTCCGGGATAGGTGGCCCCACCCGGTGGACACCCGGGACCCTTCCGATGGTCCTGGTACAATACTGGTAACCCCCGAAACTTTCCCGATGGCCGAAACTTCACTTCCTATATATAATTCTTTACCTCCGGACCATTCCGGAACTCCTCGTGACTTCCGGGATCTCATCCAGGACTTCAAAAAACTTTCGGTTTACTGCATACTCATATCTCTACAACCCTAGCGTCACCGAACCTTAAGTGTGTAGACCCTACGGGTTCGGGAAACATGCAGACATGACCGAGACGCCTCTCCGGTCAATAACCAACAGCGGGATCTGGATACCCATGTTGGCTCACACATGCTCCTCAATGATCTCATCGGATGAACCACAATGTCGAGGACTCAAGTAATTCAGTAAACAATTCCCTTTGTCAATCGGTACGTTACATGCCCGAGATTCGATTGTCGGTATCCCAATACCTCGTTTAATCTCGTTACCGGCAAGTCACTTTACTCGTACCGTAATGCATGATCCCATGACCATACACTTGGTCACATTGAGCTCATTATGATGATGCATTACCGAGTGGGCCCAGAGATACCTCTCCGTCATACGGAGTGACAAATCCCAGTCTCGATTCGTGCCAACCCAACAGACACTTTCGGAGATACCCGTAGTGCACCTTTATAGTCACCCAGTTACGTTGTGACATTTGGCACACCCAAAGCACTCCTACAGTATCCGGGAGTTGCACAATCTCATGGTCTAAGGAAATGATACTTGACATTTGGAAAATCTCTAGCTAAACGAACTACACGATCTTTGAGCTATGCTTAGGATTGGGTCTTGTCCATCACATCATTCTCCTAATGATGTGATCCCGTTATCAATGACATCCAATGCCCATAGTTAGGAAGCCATGACTATCTGTTGATCAACGAGCTAGTCAACTAGAGGCTCACTAGGGACACGTTGTGGTCTATGGATTCACACGTGTATTGCGATTTCCGGATAACACAATTATAGCATGAATAATAGACTATTACCACGAACAAAGAAATATAATAATAACCATTTTATATTGCCTCTAAGGCATATTTCCAATAGCCGCCCCCCTCCAGATCGCATCTAGAGGGGAGGGGCGGCGGCCAGGAGGGGGAGACTTGCCCCCCAAGCAAGGTGGAGGCGCCCCCCTCCCCTAGGGTTTGTAACCCTAGGCGCCTTGGGCCCTTGGGGAGGGGCGCACCAGCCCACTAGGGGCTGGTTCCCTCCCATATTCAGCCCATTAAGTCCCCCGGGGCAGGTGGCCCCACCCGGTGGACCCTCGGACACCTTTCGGTGGTCCCGGTACAATACCGATAACGCCCGAAACTATTCCGGTGACTGAAACTGGACTTCCCATATATAAATCTTTACCTCCAGACCATTCCGGAACTCCTCGTGACGTCCGGGATCTCATCCGGGACTCCGAACAACATTCGGTAACCACATACAAACTTCCTTTACAACCCTAGCGTCATCGAACATTAAGTGTGTAGACCCTACGGGTTCGGGAATCATGCAGACATAACCGAGACACCTCTCCGGCCAATAACCAACAGCGGGATCTGGATACCCATGTTGGCTCCCACATGTTCCATGATGATCTCATCGGATGAACCACGATGTCAAGGATTCAAGCAATCCCTTATGCAATTCCCTTTGTTAATCGGTACGTTACTTGCCCGAGATTCGATCGTCGATATCCCAATACCTCGTTCAATCTCGTTACCGGCAATTGAGTTTACTCGTTCCGTAATGCATGATCCCGTGACCAACTAATTGGTCACATTGAGCTCATTATGATGATGCATTACCGAGTGGGCCCAGAGATACCTCTCCGTCATACGGAGTGACAAATCCCAGTCTCGATTCATGCCAACCCAACAGACACTTTCGGAGATACCTATAGTGCACCTTTATAGTCACCCAATTATGTTGTGACGTTTGGTACACCCAAAACACTCCTACGATATTAGGGAGTTACACAATCTCATGGTCTAAGGAAATGATACTTGACATTAGAAAAGCTTTAGCAAACGAACTACACGATCTTGTGCTATGCTTAGGATTGGGTCTTTTCCATCACATCATTCTCCTAATGATGTGATCATGTTATCAATGACATCCAATGTCCATGGTCAAGAAACCATGACCATCTGTTGATCAACGAGCTAGTCAACTAGAGGCTCACTAGGAACATGTTGTGGTCTATGTATTCACACATGTATTACAGTTTCCAGTTAATACAATTATAGCATGAATAATAGACAATTATCATGAACAAGGAAATACAATAATAACCATTTTATTATTGCCTCTAGGGCATATTTCAAACAGTCTCCCACTTGCACTAGAGTCAATAATCTAGTTCACGTCACTATGTGATTGTAATGAATCGACACTCATGGAGTTTGATCATATCTCACTTGTGAGAGAGGTTATTAGTCAACGGATCTGAACCTTTCAGATCCCCGTGTGCTTTGCAAGTCTCTATGTCATCTCCTAGATGCAGCTACCACGCTCTATTTGGAGCTATTCCAAATAACTGTTCTACTATGCGAATCCGGTTTACTACTCAGAATAATCCGGATTAGTGTCAAAGTTTGCATCGGCGTAACCCTTTACGATGAACTCTTTTACCACCTCCATAATCGAGAAAATTCCTTAGTCCACTAGTTACTGAGGATAAGTTTGACCGCTGTCCTGTGATCTTTTCCTGGATCACTCTTGTACCCCTTGATTGACTCATGGCAAGGCACACTTCAGGTGCGGTACACAACATAGCATACTATAGAGCCTACGTCTAAAGAATAGAGGACGGCCTTCGTCCTTTCTCTCTCTTCTGCCGTGGTCATGTCTTGAGTCTTACTCAATATTCACACCTTATAACATAGCCAAGAACTCCTTCTTTGCCGATCTATTTTGAACTCCTTCAAAATCTTGTCATGGTATGTTTTTTATTTGAAAGTACCATTAAGCATTTTTGATCTATCCTTATAGATCTTGATGCTCAATTTTCAAGTAGCTTAATCCAGGTTTTCCATTGAAAAACACTTTTCAAATAACCCTATATGCTGTCCAGAAATTCTACATCATTTCTGGTCAACAATATGTTGATAACATATACTCATCAGAAATTCTACAGTGCTCCCACTCACTTCTTCGGAAATACAAGTTTCTCATAAACTTTGTATAAACCCAAAATCTTTGATTATCTCATCAAAGCGTATATTCCAACTCCGAGATGCTTACTCCAGTCCTTAGAAGGATTGCTGGAGCTTTGCATACTTGTTAGCATCTTTTAGGATTGACAAAACCTTTTGGTTGTATCACATACAACCTTTCCTCAAGAATATCATCGAGGAAACAATGTTTTGACATCCTATTTGCAAGATTTCATAAATCATGCAGTAACTGCTAATATAATTCCAACAGTGTCTTTAGCATCACTATGAGTGACAAAGTCTCATCGCAGTCAACTCCTTGAACTTGTCGGAAAACATCTTAACGACAAGTCAAGCTTTTTTTAATGGTGACACTTACCATCATTGTCCGTCTTCCTTTTAAAATCCATCTGTACTCAACAGCCTTACAACAATCGAGTAGTTCTGCCAAAGTCTATACTTTGTTTTCATACATGGATCCTCTCTCAAATTTTATGGCCTCGAGCCATTCGTCGGAATCCGGGCCCACCATCGCTTCTCCATAGCTCGTAGGTTCATTGTTGTCTAGCAACATGACCTCCAAGACAGGATTACCGTACCACTCCGAAGCAGTACGCGTCCTTGTCGACCTACGAGGTTCGGTAGGGACTTGATCCGAAGTTTCATGATCACTATCATCAGCTTCCACTTCAATTGGTGTAGGTGCCACAGGAACAACTTCCTGTGCCCTGCTACACACTAGTTGAAGTGATGGTTCAACAACCTCATCAAGTCTCCACCATCCTCCCACTCAATTCTTTCAAGAGAAACCTTTCCTCGAGAAAGGACCTGTTTCTAGAAACAATCACTTTTGCTTCCGAATCTGAAATAGGAGGTATACCCAACTGTTTTGGGTGTCCTATGAAGATGTATTTATCCGCTTTGGGTTCGAGCTTATCAGGATGAAACTTTTTCACATAAGCGTCGCAGCCCCAAACTTTCAAGAAACGACAGCTTAGGTTTCTCTAAACCATAGTTCATACGGTGTCATCTCAACGGAATTACGTGGTGCCCTATTTAAAGTGAATGCGGTTGTCTCTAATGCCTAACCCATGAACAATAGTGGTAATTCGATAAGAGACGTCATGGCATGCACCATATCCAATAGGGTGCAACTATGACGTTCGGACACACCATCACACTATGGTGTTCCAGGCGGTGTTAGTTGTGAAATAATTTCCACAATGTCTTAATTGTGTACCAAACTCGCAACTCAGATATTCATCTCTATGATCATATCATAGACATTTTATCCTCTTGTCACGAAGATCTTCAACTTCACTCTGAAATTACTTGAACCTTTCAATAATTCAGACTTGTGTTTCATCAAGTAAATATACGTCTACTCAAGTCATCTGTGAAGTAACAACATAACAATATCCACTGCGTGCCTCGGCACTCATTGGACAACACACATCAAAATGTATTACTTCCAACAAGTTGCTCTCTTGTTCCATCTTACTGAAAACGAGGCTTTTCAGTCATCTTGCCCATGCGGTATGATTTGCATGTCTCAAGTGATTCAAAATCAAGTGAGTCTAAACAATCCATCTGCATGGAGTTTCTTCATGCGTACATACCAATAGACATGGTTCACATGTCTCAAACTTTTCAAAAACGAGTGAGTCCAAAGATCCATCAACATGGAGCTTCTTTATGCGTTTTATACCAATATGACTCAAATGGCAGTGCTACAAGTAGGTGGTACTATCATTACTATCTTATATCTTTTGGCATAAACATGTGTATCACTACGCTCGAGATTCAATAAACCATTCATTTTAGGTGCAAGACCATTGAAGGTATTATTCAAATAAACAGAGTAACCATTATTCTCCTTAAATGAATAACCGTATTGCGATAGACATAATCCAATCATGTCTATGCTCAACGCAAACACCAAATAACAATTATTTAGGTTTAACACCAATCTCGATGGTAGAGGGAGCAGGCGATGCTTGATCACATCAACCTTGGAAACACTTCCAACACACATCGTCATCTCACCTTTAGCTAGTATCCGTTTATTCCATAGCTCTTTCATTTTGAGTTACTAACACTTAGCAACCGAACCGGTATCTTAATACCCTGGTGCTACTAGGAGTACTAGTAAAGTACACATTTAATATGATGTATATCCAATATACTTCTGTCAACCTTGCCAGCCTTCTCATCTACCAAGTATCTAGGGTAGTTTTGCTTCAGTGACTGTTCCCTCTTTACAGAAGCACTTAGTCTCGGGTTTGTGTTCAACCATGGGTTTCTTCACTAGAGCAGCAACTGATTTGCCGTTTCATGAAGTACCTCTTCTTGCCCTTGCCCTTCTTGAAACTAGTGGTTTCACTAACCATCAACAATTGATGCTCCTTCTTGATTTCTACTTTCGCGGTGTCAAACATCGCGAATATTTCAAGGATCATCATATCTATCCCTGATATGTTATAGTTCATCACGAAGCTCTAGTAGCTTGGTGGCAATGTCTTTGGAGAAACATCACTATCTCATCCGGAAGATTAACTCCCACTCGATTTAAGTGATTGTTGTACCCAGACAATCTGAGTACAAGCTCAACGATTGAGCTTTTCTCCCTTAGTTTGTAGGCTAAGAAGCTCATTGGAGGTCTTATACCTCTTGACGTGGGCACGAGCCTGAAATCCCAATTTCAGCCATTGGAACATCTCATATGTTCCACGACGTTTCTAAAACGTCTTCAACGCCTCAATTCTAAACCGTTTAACATTACTGAACTATCACGTAGTCATCAAAACGTGTATGTCAGATGTTCGCAACATCTGTATACGACGTTCGAGGTTCAGCACACCGAGTGGTGCATTAAGGACATAAGCCTTCTACGCAGCAATGAGGACAATCCTTAGTTTACGGACCCAATCCGCATAATTGCTACTATCAACTTTCAACTAAATTTTCTCTAGGAACATATCTAAAATAGTAGAACTAAAACACGAGCTACAACATAATTTGCAAAGACCTTTTGACTATGTTCAGGATAATTAAGTTCATCTAATGAACTCCCACTCAGATAGACATCCCTCTAGTCATATAAGTTATACATGATCCGAGTTAACTAGGCCGTGTCCGATCATCACGTGAGACGGACTAGTCATCATCGGTGAACATCTTCATGTTGATCGTATCTACTATACGACTCATTCTCGACCTTTCGGTCTCTTGTGTTCCGAGGCCATGTCTATACATGCTAGGCTCGTCAAGTCAACCTAAGTGTTTTGCATGTGTAAATCTGTCTTACACCCGTTGAATGTGAACGTTAGAATCTATCACACCCGATCATCACGTGGTGCTTCGAAACAACGAACTTTCACAATGGTGCACAATTAGGGGGAACACTTTCTTGAAATTATTATGAGGGATCATCTTATTTACTACCGTCGTTCTAAGCAAATAAGATGCATGAACATGATAAACATCACATGCAATCAAATAGTGACATCATATGGCCAACATCATTTTGCTCCTTTTGATCTCCATCTTCGGGGCTCCATGATCATCATCGTCACCGGCATGACACCATGATCTCCATCATCATGATCTCCATCATCGTGTCTCCATGAAGTTGTCTCGCCAACTATTACTTCTACTACTACGGCTAATGGTTAGCAATAAAGTAAAGTAATTACATGGCGTTGTTCAATGACACGCAGGTCATACAATAAATTAAGACAACTCCTATGGCTCCTGCCGGTTGTCATACTCATCGACATGCAAGTCGTGATTCCTATTACAAGAATATGATCAATCTCATACATCACATATATTTCATTCATCACATCCTTCTTAGCCATATCACATCACATAGCATACCCTGCAAAAACAAGTTAGACGTCCTCTAATTGTTGTTTGCATGTTTTACGTGGCTGCTATGGGTTTCTAGCAAGAACGTTTCTTACCTACGCAAAAGCCACGACGTGATATGCCAATTGCTATTTACCCTTCATAAGGACCCTTTTCATCAAATCCGATCCGACTAAAGTAGGAGAGACTGGCACCCGCTAGCCACCTTATGCAACAAGTGCATGTCAGTCGGTGGAACCTGTCTCACGTAAGTGTACGTGTAAGGTCGATCCGGGCTGCTTCATCCCACAATACCATCGAAACAAGACAGGACTAGTAACGGTAAGCATATTGAACAAAATCAACGCCCACAAAAACTTGTGTTCTACTCGTGAATAGAATCTACGCAATAGACCTAGCTCATGATGCCACTGTTGGAGAACGTAGCAGAAATTCAAAATTTTCTACGCATCACCAAGATCAATCTATGGAGATACTAGCAACGAGAGAGAGGGGAGTGCATCTTCATACCCTTGAAGATCGCGATGCGGAAGCGTTACAAGAACACGATCGGTGGAGTCGTTCACGAAGCGATTCAGATCGCGGCTGAATCCGATCTAAGCACCGAAGAACGGTGCCTCCGCGTTCAACACACGTGCAGCCCGATGACGTCTCCCGTTCCTTGATCCAGCAAGGAGAGAGGGAGAGGTTGAGGAAGACTCTGTCCAGCAGCAGCACAACGGCGTGGTGGTGATGGAGGAGCGTGGCACTCCAGCAGGGCTTCGCCAAGCACTGCGAGAGACAAGGAGGGAGAGGGGTAGGGCTGCGCCAGGAGAGATGAAAACTCATGTATTGGGCAGCCCCAAAACCCTCACTATATATAGTGGAAGGGGAGAGGGGGCCGGCCCCCTCCAGATCCCATCTAGAGGGGAGGGGCAGTAGCCAGGAGGGGGAGACTTGCCCCCCAAGGAAGGTGGAGGCTCCCCCCTCCCCTAGGGTTTGTTACCCTAGGCGCCTTGAGCCCTTGGGGAGGGGTGCACCTGCCCACTAGGGGCTGGTTCCCTCCCATATTCAGCCCATTAAGTCCCCCGGGGCAGGTGGCCCCACCCGGTGGACCCCCGGACACCTTTTGGTGGTCCCGGTACAATACCGATAACCCCCGAAACTATTCCAGTGAAACTGGACTTCCAATATATAAATCTTTACCTCCGGACCATCCTGGAACTCCTCGTGACATCCGGGATCTCATCCGAGACTCCGAACAACATTCGGTAACCACATACAAACTTCCTTTATAACCCTAGCATCATCGAACCTTATGTGTGTAGACCCTACGGGTTCGGGAATCATGCAGACATGACCGAGACACCTCTCCGGCCAATAACCAACAGCGGGATCTGGATACCCATGTTGGCTCCCACATGTTCCATGATGATCTCATCGGATGAACCACGATGTCAAGGATTCAAGCAATCCCGTATGCAATTCCCTTTGTCAATCGATACGTTACTTGCCCGAGATTCGATCGTCGGTATCCCAATACCTCGTTCAATCTCGTTACCGGCAGGTCACTTTACTCATTCCGTAATGCATGATCCCGTGACCAACCACTTGGTCACATTGAGCTCATTATGATGATGCATTACCGAGTGGGCCCAGAGATACCTCTCCGTCATACGGAGTGACAAATCCCAGTCTCGATTCGTGCTAACCCAACAGACACTTTCGGAGATACTTGTAGTGCACCTTTATAGTCACCCAGTTACGTTGTGACATTTGGTACACCCAAAGCACTCCTACGGTATCAGGGATTTACACAATCTCATGGTCTAAGGAATTGATACTTGACATTAGAAAAGCTTTAGCAAACGAACTACACGATCTTGTGCTATGCTTAGGATTGGGTCTTTTCAATCACATCATTCTCCTAATGATGTGATCCCGTTATCAATGACATCCAATGTCCATGGTCAAGAAACCATGACCATCTGTTGATCAACGAGCTAGTCAACTAGAGGCTCACTAGGGACATGTTGTGGTCTATGTATTCACACATGTATTACGGTTTCCAGTTAATACAAAATAATAGACAATTATCATGAACAAGGAAATACAATAATAACCATTTTATTATTGCCTCTAGGGCATATTTCCAACAGTTTCTTCCTTTAGTTGTGTCATGTGAACATCGACTACACGACAATTCACCATACTTGAGCCTAGGAAGACAATGTGGAGTAATAAGTAGATAATGGGCTGCTAGAGTGACAGAAGCTTAAATCCTAGTTTGTGCGTTATTCTGTAAGGGATGATTTGGATCAATATGTTTCATGTTAGGGTTAGATTTATATTAATTCTTCTTTAGTAGTTGCTGATGCTTGCGAGAGGGGTAATCATAAGAGAGTTGCTTGTTCAAGTACGAACAACACCCTATCACCGGTCCACTAACATATCGAATTATCAATGTAGTGAATGCGAATCAAATAAACATGATCAAAGTGACTGGACAGTAATTCCTATGTGTCCTCGAGAATGCTTTGCTTTATATAAGAGAACTTTCCGGCTTGCCCTTTGCTATAAAAAGGATTGGGCCACCTTGTTGCACCTTGTTACTGTTGTTACTTGTGTTGGGGAACGTAGCATGCAATTTCAAAAAAGTTCCTACGATCACGCGAGATCTATCTAGGATATGCATAACAATGAGAGGGGGAGGGTGTGTCCACATATCCTCGTAGAACGAAAGTGGAAGCATTAGACAATGCGGTTGATGTTGTCGAACTTCTTCTAGCTCCGACTGATCAAGTACCAAACATACGGCGCCTCCGAGTTCGGCACACGTTCAGCTCGATGATGTTCCTCGCCCTCTTGATCCAGCAAGGTGCCGAGGAAGTAGATGAGTTCCGTCGGCATGATGGCGTTGTAACGGTGATGGTGAAGTGATCCGCGTAGGGCTTCACCTAAGCACCACGACAATATGACCGGGGTGTAAACTGTGGAGGGGGCGCTACACGGCTAACAGTTGTTGTTCTATGTTGTAGGCGCCCCTCTCCCCACATATATATAGATTGGAGGGGAGGAGAGGCAGCCAAGGGGGCACCCCAAGTAGGACGAATCCTACTTGGGGTCCTCTCCCAATTCGGCCAACCCCCCTCTCCTATTCCTATTTGGAGTAGGAAGGGAAGAGGGGGAAGGGGGAATCCTATTCCCCTTTTCCTTTCCTCCTTCCACTTTCCTTCTCCAATTTGGCCAGCCCATATGGGGGGGGGGCACCAGCCCCTTTGTGGCTGGTTCATTTCCCCTCTTGGCCCATAAGGCCCATATCTTTCGCCACGGGTGCTCAGAACCCCTTCCGGTGACCCGATATGTACTCGGTACCCTCCGGAACACTCCCGGTGTCCGAATACTATCGTCCTATATATAAATCTTTACCTCTTGATCATTTTGAGACTCGTCGTCATGTCCATGATCTCATTCGGGATTCCGAACAACATTCGGTCACCAAATCACATAACTCATATAATACAATATCGTCATCGAACGTTAAACGTACAGACCCTACGGGTTCGAGAACTATGTAGACATGACCGAGACACCTCTCCGGTCAATAACCAATAGCCGAACCTGGATGCTCATATTGTCTCCCACATATTCTACGAAGATCTTTATCGGTCGAACCGTTATGACAACATACATTATTCCTTTTGTCCATCATTATGTTACTTGCCCGAGATTCGATCATTGGTATCTTCATACCTAGTTCAATCTTGTTACTGGCAAGTCTCTTTACTCGTTCTGTAATACATCATCTTGCAACTAACTCATTATTCACGCTACTTGCAAGGCTTCTTATGATGTGTATTACCGAGAGGGCCCAGAGATACCTCTTCAATACTCAGAGTGACAAATCCTAATCTTGATCTATGCCAACCCAACAAACACATTCGGAGATGCCTGTAGAGCATCTTTATAATCATCCAGTTATGTTGTGACATTTGATAGCACAAAAGGCATTCCTCCGGTATCCGGGAGTTGCATAATCTCATAGTCGAAGGAATATGTATTTGACATGAAGAAACCAATGGCAATAAAACTGAATGATCAGTATGCTAAGCTAATGGATGGGTCTTGTCCATCACATCATTCTCCTAATGATGTGATACCGTTCATCAAATGACAACACATGTCTATGGTTAGGAAACTTAACCATCTTTGATTAACGAGCTAGTCTAGTAGAGGCTTACTAGGCACACGGTGTTTTGTCTATGTATCCACACATGTATCAAGTTTCCGGTTAATACAATTCTAGCATGAATAATAAACATTTATCATGAAATAAGGAAATATAAAATAAAAACTTTATTATTGCCTCTAGGGCATATTTCCTTCAACTTATACTTGCTATGAATTATCTTACTACAAAACTATCTGTTACCGCTACTTTCAGTGTTTGTAGAAAATACCTTGCTGAAAACCACTTGTCGTTTCCTTCTGCTCCTTATTGGGTTCGACACTCTTACTTATAGAAAGGACTGATTCCCTATACTTGTGGGTCATCACAAATCCGCCAGGCATTGCAAAGCAAGCGCAACATGGGTCATATTGCAAACCACCAAGTGCAACATGGCTCATGTTGCAAACCCATCCGCAAGCGAAACTTGGCTCTTGTTGCAAACCCGTCGGGTGTTTCCAAAGTGAGCGCAACATTTCTCATGTAGCAAATACCCAAAGCGCAACATGGATCATGTTGCAAACCCTAAACCATCAGTTGTTCGCGCGCGAGATCCTATGCCTTTGGAGGCGGTTGATCTCACCCGCACTTCAGCCAGCCGACGCATAGCGCATGTCGTATTGTAAACGTCTCAAGTCTTTTTCTTTGAAGAACAAGAAAAAACGACGGGTAACCGGGTAATCTATATTAGGACCGACCTTCATTGGCAATCCACACTAGTGGCCGCACGCGTAGCCAGTAGCAGCCCGCCCGATCAAGAAATGGGCCTCGAGCTGGTGCAAAAATGTCCTACATACAACTAGCTTGTTCTCTTGACCTGATTGGCCTGCTAGCGCGTTATTGCATGTTGCTCCCACGGAGAGTTTGGTCGATCCTATTTCGCGCCTTTAGCGTCGGTTATAGGCTATTTAGCCAACCAAGGCACACCCCATGTACTAGGTGTAGTAGCAGGCCAAACCGTATTCTTCCTGTGCTTTTTTTACGTTTTCCACCTAGGTATTTCCATGTGTTTCTCTTTTTGCTTTTCTTTTTTTCTTTTCAATTTTTTTAAAATTCGCAACTTTGCCTCAAAATTTTGAAACTTTTTCAACCTCCTGAACATTTTTTCAAATTGCATGATTTTTTTTCAACTAGGTAATTGCCCGTGCATTGCAACGGGAACATAAATGTTCTAGTGGCTCGATCCTAAACATGTCAAACATATACCTTATCCTCGTGTGTTTTACAAAATAGCACCCTGTCTAGAAACATTAGCCTGATAGCAAATATAGGAGGTAATGAGGGATGTATCGCTCATTTTTTATACACACAATGGTTAAACATTTACTCGTGAGCAAATATGGACCATAATGAGAGTCACATCTCTCACTTTTATACACACAATAGTTACAATAGTCGGTGATAAAACCCTCATATTTCGGAACATTTCCCTTCGATGGAAACGCAGGTAGGCCTCCTTTGGGAAGCAGAAGCATTTCAATGATTCGTTTTCTTTCCAATCACATATCCAAGTGTGACACATACTCTCGTTACTTCAATTCTCTGAGTTGTTTGTAAATTGTGAGGCCTAATCCCATTCCACTGCCCATTAATTAACACATTCTTTGTAGTAGCAACCGATTATTGTGCAAATGTATTTCCATTTATTTGATATAAAACACTAAAAGAAAACCCGGGCCATGTAGTTTCCATTTAAACAAAGTTGTGCTTTTGTCCAGACCTCAAGATGACGAATCAAACTTCCATGCATGTTTATTTTATTCAAATGCCATCCCATACATAATCTTGTCTAGAAGATTTGTAATCATCAGCAAGCTTCTACTCCCAAGTCCCAACTGTTTATTTAATCTAAACTTCAGTGTATACCTGGACAGTGTATACCTTGAACTATCTCAATGGCTTGAGCTTGTACTCCCAAGTCCCAATTGTTTCACCATTTAAATCTGGTCAACATTATCAGCATGATCAGCCTTTACTCTTTACTTTATCATGCGCAACATCATCATGAGTATGATCTTAGATGATAAACAGTGTCCACTACTTCTGGCTGTTTATTGTGTGAATCTTCAATCGAAGTCACGTGCTCTTGGTGCCTTTTCTTGCACAAACTAAGACTTCAAAAAGTGAACAGAATCTGATGAAGTAATTAGGATAGAAAATTCCTAGTAGGGGAATACAAGATGAAAAAACAGAAAGTAATTTACTACTACTATAGTTTAGTACAACTTCTTCACACGTATGTCAATTGAATAATGCCCAACAACCTAAAATCATTCACTTACGAATAAAGAGGGAAGAGAATAGAGGGACCATCATATCCGGATGTGGCATACTTGGCTCCTTCCTGTCTTATCACCATCTTCGTTCATGTTCTTTGCTGGTCGATTTTCTCAACAGCGGCCAGGGCACAGGAAACTCTGTTCAAGAAAGAACCTTCGTGAGGCCAAATAACCAACAGAATTCTTGTTTACACAGACACAATAAAATATAAATGATGAACTACACAATAATTTCTTAGTGATCATGCAATAAGCTGGTCCCAAATCTAAAACTTCCGCTCACATAAAAAATACAGGAAACAATATGCATATATAATGATTTTACGTCATAATGATTATTTTGAGAAACTCATGATATACATTTGGATGGCTCCACTACAAAAGTATGAAATTCTTCACGTTGAAAACATAATACAAAAAAGGGAAAGACAAATCTCTTTGAGACATATATCAACAAAAGGAGAAAAGATTATCTCAGTGACCAATCGAAATCATTGAAAGTTCAACACACCAGTCCTTGAGCAAATGTGTACCCGCAAAGCAATTTTTTCTCGAGTGCGCTCTTAACTCTTTTGTGTCGCATGTAAACAACATCAAATTACAGTAGATAAACATGGTGTATATGCATGTGTGGTAGGTGGCCCTAACAGAAATCACGAGAAAGATAATGAGTAATGAGAACTTCTCTTTTGTAATGGCCTGAGTGGTGGTTATGTATATAATGAAAACAATGTTGAGAGAAAGGTATCACGTACAAAGAGTCATGTAGCTGGAGAATCACAGACCCTCAATCAAAAAGCTAAATGTCAGTAAAACGCATTATGTGGACTGAAGGCATCACGTACACCATGAGACATATAGCCAGAGAATCATAGATTATCTGAATGAAAAAGTCAAATGTCTGTCAATTAGATAGAGTGCTTTGCATGGCATACGTACTGTTGTCCCTCCTTGCCTCTATCCACTCACGACAAAGTTGAAGCCTGCCGGCGGCTCCAGGCAGCGGTGTGGTCTCTTTATCCGGAAAGCGATACTCTCTGATTTGGAGCCATAGTGAGGTGGTGGTCGCTTGGGGACGCGCAGCTCCCCGCCATAATAGTCTTCATCGATCACGCCGGGCTCGTCATTTGGGGTTACAGGCGACAAACCAATCATGCTGTCCTCAATGCTGAACGCCCCAACATCGCATGGATCCTGTGCTCGGAGGCGACCTCGACGATGAAGGCCTTTCTGTCGACGGAGGGGCAGTCACGGGCCTCGTTGCCAGCTTTCCCGCCGGACGTGACGTGTCGTGAGCTCCAATGATCAGCCTGGCGGAGGTCATCATCCAGTTCGTCACCGTCGTTGATGAACTATCATGCGAGTTGCTGGGAGGTATTCCATCTTATGGGCGCACGCTGACGCTGCGGCCACCGCCGAGCCAGCATGTATGCGACAAGCAAAGCGGGCGTCATGTGGAGACTGGAGTAGCCACGCCCGAGGGCATTAGATACGACGCGGGCAGCGTAGCGATCACATGCTAGTGTCGACGCTGATCTGGAAGACCTCAAGATCCTGGTGGACATCAGGCACGTCGCCGACGCCATCGTCGGCCCAGACTGATTCCTCCCGTCGTTGCAGAGAGAGGACGAAAGAGAGAGAGAGGTGACACTCAGTCTCAGCCTGTCGTACCGTTCGCCCATTCGGCCACCAGGCTCCTCCCGCCTGTAGCCACCGCCGCGACGCTGCTAAAGAATAGAGAAAGGGTGAGATAGGAAATAAATAAATGAGATTATGGTGATTGGTTCCCAAATTATGGTGCGTAGGTGGCAGACGAAGTTGGACGAAGGTGAGGTGGGGCACCGAGGGACTCTCCAATTTGTATGAAGTGAAATGCGAGGAGAGAAAGCCTGGGATTGCGTCCTATTTTTACGTCCTATAATTTCTCGCACCTGATTCTAGCGCTTGATTTTTTTCTCAATGCTTGATTGTGTTTCCTTTTATTAGGGGCGGACGAAGGCAAGGGATCACTTGTTGACGGAAGGTTGGACGAAAGAATTGACGTAAGAAGGAGAGGGAACCTTGCGTTTCTTTTAGATAGTAGAGATTCATCTTTTTTCTAGTTTTTTTAACTCTCTAGTGAACTTTTTCAGTTTTTTTTGTAATTTTTTTCAAAATCTGCAAAAATAATCCAAACCTGTAATTTTTCCCAAAATCCGCAATTTTTTTTCAAAATCGATGATTTTTTTGTTTCAAATCCGTGATTTTTTTCTCCAAAATTACCGCAAACTTTTTCCACTTTTGAGTTTTTTTCAAAATTGTGATCTCTTTTTTGGAATTCGTGACTTTTTTGAAATCTGTGAACTTTTTTGAATTCATGTACATTTTCTGATTTTCTGCGTTTTTTCCGAAGTCAATAGTTGACCGGTCAACTGTCGACCACCCACATGTGACCGAGTGAACCAATGCGTTTCTGGGCCGAGCGACCACGTCGCACATGGTATTGGGTCTGCCCGGAACCGTGGGATGTACGTGCACTGGTTATCTTAGCCGACGCTTAAGGCATCGACTAGGTGGCCTCGAGAACTTGAGTTTTTTCTTCGCCATCTTCCTTCTGTTAGTAATGTCTCACCGAACATTCTACCGGGTCAGACCTGACCGCACCACACACTAGCACCCCATGCATTTCCATCACGACCATTGTGCAATCGGAGATGTGTTCATTGAGGAAACACTCCTCAGGGGTGTGGTCGATGTGATAGTTGCCACAGACCATGGCGACCAGTTGCGAGGTTGGGATATGTTGGTTTTGACATGTAAGGCCGGGACGGCCTCTAGCCCCTGTTATCCATAACATGGGTGCTGGGTCTTCGACGTCGTTCCTCTGAGTCAGAAGTCGGGAAACGATGGTCCGACTGGCCTAACCAGTTTATTTACGCCCACACTGATCTGATGATGTAGACGTTCGAATATTGCGTGCTGGTATGTGGCTCATGAGTTCTGAAGCCCAAACGAGTATGAGGGAGCCGGCGTCGGTGGTGAAGATGCCATTGTTGATGTGGATGCCGGTGCGATGTGCCAGAGTGGTGGCAGACACATATGGAGGTCGCCGTGGCTATTGACGATGAAGGCCATGATGCCTACGTAGATGGTGTGTGCAGGGTGGGACGATGGGTTGATGTCGAACTGGCCTACCTCATCCACGGAGAACGTGAGAGAGCCAAAGGTTGGGCTTTCCGCCGGCGAGAGGCCGTCGGAGGATAGAGTAGACCCAATCTGAGAACGGACTCCAACTGACACAGCCCATGCCTACGCGCCAACTGACAGTGCAGAAAATCGTCAGATCCCCCGGTAGAGGTCCAAGCGCAGTAGGAAGTCACTGATCGAAGGTCACATGAGGGTTTTATCCAAGTTTCAGCCTCTGAAGACTAATTTCCTACATCCTGGTTAATCTTGTTATTCATGGTGGAGGGAGATCTCATGCGAGGGCTTACAATGATGTATGAGGTTGTTATCGAGAGTTTTTATCTGAGAAGTAGTTCGAAATGAGAGCCCTCTAGCCTCCACTTATATACACGGTGGAGGCTAGGGTTTTACAGGTAGGCAGATGCAATCTAGGACGCCACCGCCTTTGTCTTGGAAAGCAAGTTGGCCTACGACGCCCATAATCTTCTTTCAGTCATTATGCCTCGTGGGCCCCTGGGCAGGTCTTCTGCCAAGTTCCCCTTGGTGAGCCGTCAGCGGTGTATGGCACCGTCATGTAGCATTTTGGTGTCGTGGTACTAGTGTCTTTAGTTATTTGCGTAGGTTGTATGTGCATGCTATCTCTTTAGTTATTGAACACATCAATCCCTTTTCAATGGGCATCACTAATTGCCCTTTCCACGGAATAGAAAAACTAAAGGTGGTTCACTAATTCTTTCTGCATTATTCAAGACATTTTCCCGAAAACAAATTATCAAACAACCAAAACAATAGTCATCCATCAACCTTGAGTCGGAGTCTACTAAATATTGTGAAGGTTACATTAAAGAGACCACAATTAGATTGGAACAGTGACACCGCCACTCGCACACCTACACTTACTTGACTATCTTTATAGGTTTTAAAAATGCATATTAAGTCACAAATCCAAAAGGATGGAAAGCTATGACCGTCGAATGTACTTAGGCCAGGGACGAAGCACAAGGTCTTCACCAAAATGCTAAACAACGACTTCGAAGTTACAATGGACCACACCAACAAAAGCGAAAAAAAAAACATTAGCATGCATATGGACGAATCTATGAGAACATAAACCTAGAAATCCACATGGTAGGATACACCAAACATGTCGAGACACAAACCTTATCACTCTATGGTGCTGCATGATTAACTACTATCATAGCACTCTCCGCTAGGGCGTTGCCAATCAAGAACACAAAATTATGCTAACATGACTTTTGAATACATCCAGAATGATCCAAGGTTCCTGTCGTCAAAACCGGAAGATCTCAGGTAGGGCCCCCGAACTGTGCATCTGGGGATCGAAGGTAACAGGAGGCAGGGGACGTGATGTATACCCAGGTCCGGGCCCTCTTAATGGAGGTAATACCCTACTTCCTGCTTGATTGACTTTGATGTGTATAGGGGTTACCAGAGTTGATCTACCTCGAGATCGTAATGGCTAAACCCTAGATGTCTAGCCTGTATGATTATGATTGCCCCTAAGGACTAAACCCTCCCGTTTATATAGGCACCGGAGGGGACTAGGGTTGTACAAAATCGATTTACAAAGGAAGGAAACTACACATCCGAATGCCAAGCTTGCCATCCACGCAAAGGAGAGTCCCATCCGGACACGGGAGAAGACCTTATATCTCACCAGTCCGGCCCGCATCACATAGGCCGGCTCCCTGAGGACCCCCTAGTCCAGGACTCCCTCAGTAGCCCCTGAACCGGGCTTGAGTGACGATGCATCCGATGCGCAGATTGTCTTCGGCATTGCAGGGAAGGTTCCTTCTCCGAATACTCCAATGCAGTCCTCCACACATAATAGCTGTATCCGGCTGTGTTGAATAATTACAGCCTTAAGCTGTGAGGGTAAAAGTACTCAGGACAAAGTAAGTCACGTCCATAGGCGATTTTTCCAGCGAGGCGTTAGGTCCTGGCCTTGTTAGTATTCTGAACCGTTTTACAGCCCTCGCTTCGTGTTTCGAGGCGTGGTCATAGGCACGTCTTGCCAAAGCAGGGATCGTGTTCCCTTTTCACGGGATTCCCATCAATAGGGGTTTGGGTAATCTAACCGCGCCATTCACACGTCCCCTTGGGAATAGGAGAGATTTAAGGCTTATGAGGGGACGCTTGATATCCACTGCCTTTATAAGGGGATAAGTGTCGTGGAATTGTCATGGCAGATGTCCTAGTGTGAGGACTTAGTCATGAGGCCAACGCATCCATGTGGTAGCTTGAGAGGGGTTGAGTGGGATGAGAGACGCGAGGTTTTACCCAGGTTCGACCCCTCATAGTGGAGGTAAAAGCCTACATCCTGCTTCATTGATATTGATGATGATGATCACGATTACAGAGGTGCTCTATTTCGAGAGCTCTTGACTTGTCTGTCTATCTCGCCTTGTCAAACTTGTCCCTCTTGGGGTGTTTTGCCCCTCCTTATATAAGTTGAAGGGGCGGCTTACATGACTATTCCTAGTAGGATTAGGATTACTCTTTTACAAGTGGAGTCCTAGTCTTGCTTCCTTTGTAAGGGAACATTCCTTATGCTTTCCTCTTAAGCCGGCCCACTATAACATGAGCCGGCCTTCTGGGCCTTCGGGTCTTGTTGCTCCTCTAACCCGCTTGCCAGGTCACCAATAAGTCACCTGGCTCGACCGGGTTATCAGTGAGTGGAGAGATCCGTGCGGGTCACTTAGTGAGTCGCCAAATCAGGGCGGGTCACCAGTGAGTCGCCAAGTCCGGCCGGGTCACACTTCCGGCTGGGTCATACTTTGGGGTATATCCCCGACATTAGCCCCCAGTTTAATTTGGATTTATCCATGTTAAACTGATCCTGCAAAATAAACACAAGAATAAATTTGACAGGTTGTGCTCCGGGTTAAAAATTCTTGTAAGCCGGCACTTGATCATCCTTAAGTCCTTGTCACTTCCTTCTTCTAGAAAATCTGGGTCAATAGGCCAGCTTCATAATCAATTTGCTGACATTAGTTTCTCACAAAAAATATTGTGAAGAATTATTCATTTGATTCAGCTCCAAATGCTTAACAAAAATATTGGTCTTGAAATACTTATCTGATTTTTAGCTGGCTTGAAGATGTAGAAACTTGCCAATTTATGATTACCAAAATTTCCGGGTTATAAATAGATGATGGCGAGTCATAATTGTTGCCGACACCGGGTCATAATTATTGGTGATGCCGGGTCATGATTGTTGCAGACACCGGGTCAATCTGGTCTGCTCAAAACTGAGAATTTGAAGATTTTTGTCCCTTATATGCATATCACCTGTAGCCCCCAAGTGTCGAGTTGTCATGCTTGCAGCAACCTGGGACTTGTAATTGCCTTATGCTCATAAAAACTTCAACCAGTGTAGCCCCCAAGGGCCGGGTCATTATGCAATAATGAGCAGGGACTTTTGTATATAATTCATTGATAATAACATCATATGATGTAATCTCCACCATGGGGCTTAAACCCACGTCCACAAGGTTAAGAGATTTGTACTCTACCAACTGAGTAGTAGACCTTTTCAATATAATGGATTAAGGCTTGTGTACCTTGAAGTTTTGACAGGAGCAATTGGTAGCCCCCAAGGGCCGACTCATTATAATGTGATGAGTCGGATCTTCAATAAAGTGAGCCAAAAATGACTTTGCATTAGCCCCCAAGTGCCATGGTGCATGCTGGCAGTGACATGGGACTTGCATATTTGATGTAATCTCAACTTGAATAATGTAGCCTCCTAGTGCCGGGTTGTAAGCCTGTAGCGAATCGGGACTATTCCTTCCATTGTAAAATAAATCATATCCATTGATAAAATAATAGCCATTGCGCTGAAGCGACTTTTGAAGACCTCCATCATAATATTCGTTATTGATAACCATAATAAAAATCCAGCCATGTTGGCTATTAAAGATTTGAATAATATAATCTGGTTTGAAAACTTTTGAAAACCAATTCCTCCATCATAATATAATTCGAATCATAATTAGATATAATTATAACAAAAAATATCATACCTGTGATATTGAATC
The DNA here is from genome assembly GCF_002162155.2 of Triticum dicoccoides. Classification (NCBI taxonomy): domain Eukaryota; kingdom Viridiplantae; phylum Streptophyta; class Magnoliopsida; order Poales; family Poaceae; genus Triticum; species Triticum dicoccoides. The sequence continues at coordinate 605,151,688 of NC_041391.1, read as the reverse complement.
ATACTGCCGGCTTATGATACCAATGAAGTAAGGGTGATAACCCAAAACTTAGAAGCCAATACTTCCAAGTGTTTGATATAATCATGTATGGGTGACTTGTCGCCTTTCATTAAGCCGGGTAATAGAAACCACGGGTATCCTTAAAATATGAGCTGTAAGATTGAAGGCTACATGGCCAGAATCACTTTAAACCAAAAGGCAAGATAGTATCAAGAAGAACCAGAAAAAATCTTCAAAAAATTAAGCCAAATGACAAAAATTGAGGCTATGCTTCGAATACGAGCAGGAAGCAGGACCATAAGGGTTAATAGCTATGATTCAAATACGATCAGGAAGCCCCCGAATGGTTTTTGGCACTGCGCCGATCAAAGGGGTATCAACAGCTATGATTCGAATACGATCAGGAAGCCCCCTAGTGACCAAAGTATTTAACGGCTATGATTCGAATACGATCATGAAGCCGGACCAAAGGGGTTAATAGCTATGATTCGAATACGATCAAGCCCCAAGTGATCAAAGTGTTTAATAGCTATGGTTTGAATACGACCAGGAAGCCGGACCAAAGTGGTTAACAACTATGATTCGAATACGATCAAGCCCCCAAATGATCAAAATGTTTAACGGCTATGGTTCGAATACGACCAGGAAGCCAGACCAAAGGGGTTAACCGCTATGATTCGAATACAATCAAGCCCCCTAGTGATCATTGAAGACAAAGCTTTGTGAGTGACAGATTATCCTTGAGCCGGATTTTAAACCGGATATTGAGATTCAATGCTTTGTGAGAGACATATTTCTCTTGAACCAGATTTTAAACCAGATATTGAGCTTCAATGCTTTGTGAGAGACAGATTTCTCTTGAACTGGATTTTAAACCGGATATTGAGCTTCAATGCTTTGTGAGAGACATATTTCTCTTGAACCGGATTTTAAACCGGCATCTTCATTTTCAGCCGAAAACTTTCTGACGTCTTTTAGATTTTCATCAATATAGCAGTAGCCTCCGGGACCGGGTTATCTTCCCTCCACTAATCCAGAGTTCTTGAATCTGCTTTAAACTGGCAATCATTTACTAAGTCATGTCATCGTAGCCCCCTAGTCTTAAGATGACTCAAAAAGTTGGCTTGAGATTCTTCATATTTGACCGTGATATAAACCGTTATGAGTCATTCAACAACTCAGTAATATAATAGTCCCTTTTGCAGTAGACCATTTGCCCTGCATTAGAGAACTTGCAAGCCGGAGTAGTTGCTCTTTTAAAGAAAGCAATATGTAATATAAAAATATACTGGATGGATTTCACCTGATACGTCAGACCGGAAATTATCCACCGTGGAGTTGATGATCACCACGGTGAAGTTGAAATTAATCATAGGCGAGTCGGTCGCAGGAGCAGACAGATGAGCTGGCGGCGGCGTTGTAAGCCAACGCGGGCAGGCGAGGCAATGGCAGGTGCGGTAAACTGTTGGGGAACGTAGCAGAAATTCAAAATTTTCTTACGTGTCACCAAGATCTATCTATGGAGAAACCAGCAATGAGGGGAAGGAGAGTGCATCTACATACCCTTGTAGATCACTAAGCGGAAGCGTTCAAGAGAACGGTGTTGAAGGAGTCGTACTCGTCGTGATCCAAATCACCGGAGATCCTAGTGCCGAACGGACGGCACCTCCGCGTTCAACACACGTACAACCCGGTGACGTCTCCCATGCCTTGATCCAGCAAGGAGAGAGGGAGAGGTTGAGCAAGACTCCATCCAGCAGCAGCACAACGGCGTGGTGGTGATGGAGGAGCGTGGCAATCCTGCAAGGCTTCGCCAAGCACCGCGGGAGAGGAGGAGTACTTGGGAGAGGGGGAGGGCTGCGCCAGAACTTGGGTGCGGCTGCCCTCCCACCCCCCACATATATATAGGGGCAAGGGAGAGGGGGCCGGCCCCCTCAGATCCAATCTGAGGAGGGGGCGGCGGCCAAGGGGGGGAGGAGTGCCTCCCAAGTCAAGTGGAGGCCCTCCCCCTTAGGGTTTCCCCTCTCCCATACGCATGGGCCTTGAGGGGGCTAGTGCCCCTGGCCCATTAAGGCTAGGGCGCCCCCTACAGCCCATGCTGCTGTATTGGACGTGGTGGAACAATTTCCGGACCTCCGGACCCCTCCGGAATCCTCCAGAACCTTCTGAAAGCTTCCCGGTACAATACCGAAAAAACCCGAACTTTTCCCGGAACCCGAACAACAACTTTCCATATATAAATCTTTACCTCCGGACCATTCAGGAACTACTCGTGACGTCCGGGATCTCATCTAGGACTCTGAACAACATTCGGTAACCACATACAAACTTCCTTTATAACCCTAGCGTCATCGAACGTTAAGTGTGTAGACCCTACGGGTTCGGGAACCATGCAAACATGACCGAGACGTTCTCCGGTCAATAACCAACAGCGGGATCTGGATACCCATGTTGGATCCCACATGTTCGACGATGATCTCATCGGATGAACCACGGTGTCAAGGACTCAATCGATCCCGTATACAATTCCCTTTGTCTAACGGTATTGTACTTGCCCGAGATTCGATCGTCGGTATACCGATACCTTGTTCAATCTCGTTACTGGCAAGTCTCTTTACTTGTTCCGTAACACATCATCCCGTGATCAACCCCTTGGTCACATTGTGCACATTATGATGATGTCCTACCGAGTGGGCCCAGAGATACCTCTCCGTTTACACGGAGTGACAAATCCCAGTCTCGATTCGTGCCAACCCAACCGACACTTTCGGAGATACCTGTAGTGCACCTTTATAGCCACCCAGTTACGTTGTGACGTTTGGTACACCCAAAGCATTCCTACGGTATCCGGGAGTTGCACAATCTCATGGTCTAAGGAAAAGATACTTGACATTAGAAAAGCTTTAGCATACGAACTACACGATCTTTGTGCTAGGCTTAGGATTGGGTCTTGTCCATCACATCATTCTGCTAATGATGTGCTCCCGTTATCAACGACATCCAATGTCCATGGTCAGGAAACCGTAACCATCTATTGATCAACGAGCTAGTCAACTAGAGGCTTACTAGGGACATGGTGTTGTCTATGTACCCACACATGTATCTGAGTTTCCTATCAATTCAATTATAGCATGGATAATAAACGATTATCATGAACAAGGAAATATAATAATAATAACTAATTTATTATTGCCTGTAGGGCATATTTCCAACAGTCTCCCACTTGCACTAGAGTCAATAATCTAGTTCACATCGCCATGTGATTAACACTAATAGGTCACATCGCCATGTGACCAACATCCAAAGAGTTTACTAGTGTCTTAAACTAGTTCACATCACCATTTGATTAAGTCTCAATGAGTTCTGGGGTTTGATCATGTTTTGCTTGTAAGAGAGGTTTTAGTCAATGGGTCTGCAACATTCAGATCCGTATGTACTTCGCAAATCTCTAGGTCATATTGTAAATGTTGCTTCCATGCTCCACTTGGAGCTATTCCAAATGGTCGCTCCACTATACGTATCCGGTTTGCTACTCAGAGTCATTCGGATAGGTGTTAAAGCTTGCATCGACGTAACCCTTTACACCAAACTCTTTATCACCTCCATAATCGAGAAACATATCCTTATTCCTCTAAGGATAATTTTGACCGCTATCTGGTGATCCACTCCTTGATCACCTTTGTACCCTCTTGCTAGACATGTGGCAAGGCACACATCAGGTGCGGTACACATCATAGCATAATGTAGAGCCTACGTCTAAAGCATAGGGGATGACCTTCGTCCTTTCTCTCTTTTGCCGTGATCGAGCTTTAAGCCTTAACTTCATACCTTACATTTCAGGCAAGAACTCCTTCTTTGACTGATCCATCTTGAACACCTTTAAGAGCATGTCAAGGTATATGCTCATTTGAAAGTACCATTAAGCGTTTTTTATCTATCCCTATAGATCTTGATGCTCAATGTTCAAGTAGCTTAATCCAGGTTTTCACTTGAAAAAAACTTTTCAAATAACCCTATATGCTTTCCAGAAAATTCTACATCATTTCTGATCAACAATATGTCAACAACATATACTCATCAGCAATTCTATAGTGCTCCCACTCACTTCTTTGGAAATACAAGTTTCTCATGAACTTTGTATAAACCCAAAATCTTTGATCATCTCATCAAAGCGCACATTCCAACTCCGAGATGCTTACTCCAGTCCTTAGAAGGATCGCTGGAGCCAGCATACCTTTTAGCATCCTTAGGATCGACAAAAACTTTCTGATTGTATCACATACAACCTTTCCTTACGAAACTGGTAAGGAAACTCGTCTTGACATCCATCTGCCAGATTTCATAAATGCAGATAATGCTAACATGATTCCGACGGACTTAAGCATCGCTACGGATGAGAAAATCTCATCGTAGTCAATTGCTTGAGCTTGTGAGAAACTCTTCGCCACAAGTCGAGCTTCATAGACGGTGACATTACCGTCCACGTCCGTCTTCTTCTTAAAGATCCATTTGTCTCAATGGCTTGCCGATCATCGGGCAAGTCCACCAAAGTCCATGCTTTGTTCTGATACATGGATCCTATCTCGGATTTCATGGCTTCTAACCATTTGTTGGAATATGGGCCCATCATTGCTTCTCCATAGCTCGTAGGTTCATTGTTGTCTAGCAACATGACCTTCAAGACAGGATCACCGTACCACTCCGAAGTAGTACGCGTCCTTGTCATCCTATGAGGTTCGGTAGTGACTTGATCGGAAGCTTCATGATCACTATCATAAGCTTCCACTTCAATTGATGTAGGTGCCACAGGAACAACTTCCTGTGCCCTGCTACACACTGGTTGAAGTGATGGTTCAATAACCTCATCAAGTCTCCACCATCCTCCCACTTAATTCTCGAGACAAACCTTTCCTCGAGAAAGGACCCGATTCAAGAAACAATCCCTATTGCTTTCGGATCTGAGATAGGAGGTATACCCAACCATTTTGGGTATGCTATGAAGATGTATTTATCCGTTTTGGGTTCGAGCTTATCACGATGAAACTTTTTCACATAAGCGTCGCAGCCCCTAACTTTTAAGAAACGTCAACTTAGGTTTCTCCAAACCATAGTTCAAACGGTGTCGTCTCAACGGAATTACGTGGTGCCCTATTAAAGTGAGTGCGGTTTTCTCTAATGCCTAACCCATGAACGATAGTGGCAATTCGATAAGAGACATCATGGTACACACCATATCCAATAGGGTGCAACTATGATGTTCGGACACACCATCACACTATGGTGTTCCAGGCGGTATTAATTGTGAAACAATTTCCACAATGTCTTAATTGCGTGCCAAAGCTCGTAACTCAGATACTTATCTCTATGATCATATCATAGACATTTTATCCTCTTGTCACGATGATCTTTAACTTCACTCTAAAATTACTTGAACCATTCAATAATTCAGACTTGTGTTTCATCAAGTAAATATACTCAACATCTACTCGAATCATCTGTGAAGTAAGAACATAACGATATTCACTGCATGCCTCAGCACTCATTGGACTGCACACATCAAAATGTGTTACTTCCAACAAGTTGCTATCTTGTTCCATCTCACTGAAACCGAGGCTTTTCAGTCATCTTGCCCATGTGGTATGATTTGCATATCTCAAGTGATTCAAAATCAAGTGAGTCCAAACGATCCATCTGCATGGAGTTTCTTCATGCGTATATACCAATAGTCATGGTTTGCATGTCTCAAACTTTTCAAAAACGAGTGAGTCCAAAGATCCATCAATATGGAGCTTCTTCATGCGTTTTATACCAATATGACTTACATGGCAGTGCCACAAGTAAGTGGTACTATCATTACTATCTTATATCTTTTGGCATGAAAATGTGTATCACTACGATCGAGATTCAATAAACCATTCCTTTAGGTGCAAGACCATTGAAGGTTTTATTCAAATAAATAGAGTAACCATTATTCTCCTTAAATGAATAACCGTATTTTGATAGACATAATCCAATCATGTCTATGCTCACGCAAACACCAAATAACAATTATTTTAACACCAATCTCGATGGTAGAGGGAGCGTGCGATGTTTGATCACATCAACCTTGGAAACACTTCCAACACATATCGTCAGCTCACCTTTAGCTAGTCTCCGTTTATTCCGTAGCTCTTTTATTTCGAGTTACTAACACTTAGCAACCGAACCGGTATCTTAATACCCTGGTGCTACTAGGAGTACTAGTAAATTACACATTAACATAATGTATATCCAATATACTTCTATCGACCTTGCCAGCCTTCTCATCTACCAAGTATCTAGGGTAATGCTGCTCCAGTGGCTGTTCCCCTTATTACAGAAGCACTTAGTCTCGGGTTTGGGTTCAACCTTGGGTTTCTTCACTAGAGCAGCAGCTGATTTGCCGTTTCATGAAGTATCCCTTCTTGCCCTTGCCCTTCTTGAAACTAGTGGTTTCACCAACCATCAACAATTGATGCTCCTTCTTGATTTCTACTTTCGTGGTGTCAAACATCATGAATACCTCAAGGATCATCATATCTATCCCTGATATGTTATAGTTCATCACGAAGCTCTAGCAGCTTGGTGGCAATGACTTTGGAGAAACATCACTATCTCATCTGGAAGATCAACTCCCACTCGATTCAAGTGATTGTTGCACTCAGACAATCAGAGCACAAGCTCAACGATTGAGCTTTTGTCCCTTAGTTTGCAGGCTAAGAAAATCGTCGGAGGTCTTATACCTCTTGACGTGGGCACAAGCCTGAAATCCCAGTTTCATCCCTCGAAACATCTCATATGTTCCGTGACGTTTCGAAAACGTCTTTGGTGCCTCAACTCTAAACTGTTTAATTGAATTATCACGTAGTTATCAAAACGTGTATGTCCGATGTTCGTAACATCCACAAACGACGTTTGGGGTTCAGCACACTGAGCGGTGCATTAAGGACATAAGCTTTCTACTGTCCGCATAATCGCTACTGTCAACTTTCAACTATATTTTATCGAGGAACATATCTAAACAGTGGAACTAAAACGCGAGCTTACGACATAATTTGCAAAGATCTTTTGACTATGTTCAGGATAATTAAGTTCATCTTATGAACTCCCACTCAGATAGACATCCCTCTAGTCATCTAAGTGATTACATGATCCGAGTCAACTAGGTCGTGTCCGATCATCACGTGAGACGGACTGTCATCATCGGTGAACATCTTTATGTTGATTGTATCTACTATACGACTCATGCTCGACCTTTCGGTCTCTTGTGTTCCGAGGCCATGTCTGTACATGCTAGGCTCGTCAAGTTAACCTAAGTGTTTCGCGTGTGTAAATCTGGCTTACACCCGTTGTATGTGAACATAAGAATCTATCACACCCGATCATCACGTGGTGCTTCGAAACGACGAACTTTCGCAACGGTGCACAGTTAGGGGGAACACTTTCTTGAAATTTTAATGAGGGATCATCTTATTTACTACCGTCGTTCTAAGCAAATAAGATGTATAAACATGATAAACATCACATGCAATCAAATAGTGACATGATATGGCCAATATCATTTTGCTCCTTTTGATCTCCATCTTCGGGGCTCCATGATCATCATCGTCACCGGCATGACACCATGATCTCCATCATTGTGCCTCCATGAAGTTGTCTCGCCAACTCATTACTTCTACTACTATGGCTACCGGTTAGCAATAAAGTAAAGTAATTACATGGCGTTGTTCAATGACACGCAGGTCATACAATAAATAAAGACAACTCCTATGGCTCCTGCCGGTTGTCATACTCATCGACATGCAAGTCGTGATTCCTATTACAAGAACATGATCATTCTCATACATCACATATCATTCATCACATTCTTCTTGGCCATATCACATCACATAGCATACCCTGCAAAAACAAATTAGACGACCTCTAATTGTTGTTTGCATGTTTTACGTGGCTGCTATGGGTTTCTAGCAAGAACCTTTCTTACCTACACAAAAACCACAACGTGATATGCCAATTGCTATTTACCCTTCATAAGGACCCTTTTCATCGAATCCGTTTCGACTAAAGTGGGAGAGACTAGCACCCGCTAGCCACCTTATGCACCAAGTGCATGTCAGTCGGTGGAACCTGTCTCACGTAAGTGTACGTGTAAGGTCGGCCCGGGCCGCTTCATCCCACAATACCGCCGAATAAAGATTGGACTAGTAACGTAAGCATATTGAACAAGATCAACACCCACAACTACTTTGTGTTCTACTCGTGCAAAGAATCTATGCAATAGACCTAGCTCATGATGCCACTGTTGGGGAACGTAGCAGAAATTCAAAATTTTCTTACGTGTCACCAAGATCTATCTATGGAGAAACCAGCAACAAGGGGAAGGAGAGTGCATCTACATACCCTTGTAGATCGCTAAGCGGAAGCGTTCAAGAGAACAGGGTTGAAGGAGTCGTACTCGTCATGATCCAAATCACCGGAGATCCTAGTGCCGAACGAATGGCACCTCCGCGTTCAACACACGTACAGACCGGTGACGTCTCCCATGCCTTGATCCAGCAAGGAGAGAGGGAGAGGTTGAGGAAGACTCCATCCAGCATCAGCACAACAGTGTGGTGGTGATGGAGGAGCGTGGCAATCCTGCAAGGCTTCGCCAAGCACCGCGGGAGAGGAGGAGTACTTGGGAGAGGGGGAGGGCCGCGCCAGAACTTGGGTGCAGCTGCCCTCCCACCCCCACATATATATAGGGGCAAGGGAGAGGGGGGCCGGCCCCCTCATATCCAATCTGAGGAGGGGGCGGTGGCCAAGGGGGGGAGGAGTGCCTCCCAAGTCAAGTGGAGGCCCTCCCCATTAGGGTTTCCCCTCTCCCATACGCATGGGCCTTGGGGGGGCTGGTGCCCCTGGCCCATTAAGGCCAGGGCGCCCCCCCTACAGCCCATGCTGCTGTATTGGACGTGGTGGAACAATTTCCGGACCTCCGGACCCCTCCGGAATCCTCCGGAACCTTCTCGAAGCTTCCCGGTACAATACCGAAAAAACCCGAACTTTTTCCGGAACCCGAACAACAACTTTCCATATATAAATCTTTACCTACGGACCATTCCGGAACTCCTCGTGACGTCCGGGATCTCATCCGGGACTCTGAACAACATTCGGTAACCACATACAAACTTCCTTTATAACCCTAGCGTCATCGAACCTTAAGTGTGTAGACCCTACGGGTTCGGGAACCATGCAGACATGACCGAGACGTTCTTCGGTCAATAACCAACAGCGGGATATGGATACCCATCTTGGCTCCCACATGTTCCACGATGATCTCATCGGATGAACCACGATGTCAAGGACTCAATCGATCCCGTATACAATTCCCTTTGTCTAACGGTATTGTACTTGCCCGAGATTCGATCATCGGTATACCGATACCTTGTTCAATCTCGTTACCGGCAAGTCTCTTTACTCGTTCCGTAACACATCATCCCGTGATCAACCCCTTGGTCACATTGTGCACATTATGACGATGTCCTATCGAGTGGGCCCAAAGATACCTCTCCGTTTACACGGAGTGACAAATCCCAGTCTCGATTCGTGCCAACCCAACAGACACTTTCGGAGATACCTGTAGTGCACCTTTATAGCCACCCAGTTACGTTGTGACGTTTGGTACACCCAAAGCATTCCTACGGTATCCGGGAGTTGCACAATCTCATGGTCTAAGGAAAAGATACTTGACATTAGAAAAGTTTTAGCATACGAACTACACGATCTTTGTGCTAGGCTTAGGATTGGGTCTTGTCCATCACATCATTCTGCTAATGATGTGCTCCCGTTATTAACGACATCCAATGTCCATGGTCAGGAAACCGTAACCATCTATTGATCAACGAGCTAGTCAACTAGAGGCTTACTAGGGACATGGTGTTGTCTATGTACCCACACATGTATCTGAGTTTCCTATCAATACAATTATAGCATGGATAATAAACGATTATCATGAACAAGGAAATATAATGATAATAACTAATTTATTATTGCCTCTAGGGCATATTTCCAACATAAACTACACAGACGGGCGAATCAACCACGTCATGTTGATGTAAATTGAGCCGTAAAAACGACAGTTTGCACATATGTTCGTCAAGCATCATGGCACGGTCAGATGCTAGCGCATGATAATGGTAGCGCGAGCCATACATCCATGACACGACCCCCGCTCTTGTAGTGAACAATTGTCCTGTGTAAACAATATTGTAGACCAAGGCAAAAATAAACTATTCTTGGACAAAAATAATATGTGCTAATAAGATAATTTAAATGGATATCACCTGATTTGTTCCGGCGCTATGGTAAGGTCCAGTATGCAGGGGCGGCTCAACAAAAACTGACCGGCAACTCAATACAGCCCTGGCGGCTCAACGCAGCAGGAACGGCTCATCGCGGCCCCGACAGCTCAACATACAGCAGGGGCCAACGGAGGTGAAAGCAGCTTTGGAAACATGGTGGTTCAAAAGCAAGGGAAGACCACGGAGGTGGGTGGCTCAGGCTCAACGCGGACGCGAGGTGAGGCGGCTCAGGGAAGCCCCCAGTGAGGTGGAGCACGACAACTTGGCCAAGGTGGCAAGGCTGCGGGACGACATCGTCCGGCGGTTCAGCAGTGGCGGCTTAATGCAGGTAGCAGCATAGGCGAGCCGCATGACTGTGCGTTGGAGATTAAAACCTGTTGACTTGCCAGTTCAATCCAGTGTGATAATCCTTTGCCCAAAACATCTACATTCACACAAACTGCTTTAACAAATATTATCTCTCCTCTGGATCGGTTACCTCCTCAAAATCCGAGCTCTTACCATGGGCAGTACTCAAGTATTTGATGGATCACTTTATGCGAACCGCAGCAACGGAGTAGTATTGCTGTAGTAATATTGCCTTCATGATAATAGTAGCATAATCAAAGTAGTACTACTTTGAACCATAGTAGCAGATCACTTTATGAAACCACCTCGGGGTTTGACCCTTGCCTACACGGGCTTGGTGATCGATCTGACACAGCGCCCAGTGTTTGTAGCACAATTTCTATCGGCCTCGGCGACAAACGACTACAGTAAAAATTGTTCATCTATTCAGATTCGATGGCGCGGGCGCGGCAGTAGCACATCACGCTGGCGAGGTGCGGCTCAATAGGTGAGTAATTCGGGTCCGGTTTGACCATAGGTAGCCACAGAGTGCAGCCATGGCGGCTCAGAGGTGCCAGCGTGCAACAGAGGCGGGGATGAGGCAGCGGTTTAGCCACGGGTCAGGTGGAACACAAAAGACGGCTCAAAAGTAAAGACCAAGGCAGAGACCAAGTCCTACTTCCTCCGATGGATCCTTTTCCTTTTGGCATCAAATTGTAAGCCATCTCAGAATTCATGTATGTACTAGTAGCTTTCCAAGTAGTAATGAATACTAGTACTCCCTCCGTCTAGGTGTGTCATCTTACGAAAACCAAATAATCCCAAAACACTTAGGTGTGGTGCATTAACTTCTACCTTATTTTCTGTTTCTTCACATATCAACCAATATGAGATGAGGGATGTGCATGTTTTTACTGACTTGAGACTACCAAACGCGACATGCAGTGGCTAGTTCATTGCATGCAATGCTACTAATTAGCAAATAAACATTAAGGTCTCTCGTTTTCCCCTCCTCCTTGGTCACGGTGCACAAACTAAGATGACTTACTCACCTAGATGGAGGGAGTACGCCATTTGGTTGGTTTGACCTTTCGTTGGTTTTTCTTCACAAGTAAATCAGCGGCAATAGCAGATGCCTTTTTCTTCTCGGGAACTCGGTCCTGCTCTCCCATGGAAAATAGAAATGATGAGACACCTTCGGTTTCGCCTGCCGCTGCCCTGTGCAATTTTCTCAGGACTTGTAGTGCCGTAGGAAAATTTTCTTTTGTCTCGGTCTCGGCAAATCTTCATGGTGCGTGCGGCGGCCGCATAGTATGCAACCCTAATTTTTCTTTTTAACTTGAATCTCACGGATCGTAAAATCTGAACCGATGAACTCAAAACTGATGCAGATCCTTCTGAGCTGTATTTTTTATCCAAATTTCTTGATCCCTGGGAGAGATCCCTCCAAGAACTCAACACCAGTGCGCAGGCCCCACGGTAGGCGCCAACTGTCGTAGAATTGTCACGACAGATGTCCTAGTGTGAGGACTTAGTCATGAGGCCAACGCATCCATGTGGTAGCTTGAGAGGGGTTGAGTGGGATGAGAGACGCGAGGTTTTACCCAGGTTCGGCCCCTCACGGTGGAGGTAAAAGCCTACATCCTGCTTCATTGATATTGATGATGATGATCATGATTACAGAGGTGCTCTATTTCGAGAGCTCTTGACTTGTCTGTCTATCTCGCCTTGTCAAACTTGTCCCTCTTGGGGTGCCTTGCCCCTCCTTATATAAGTTGAAGGGGCGGCTTACATGACTAGTCCTAGTAGGATTAGGATTACTCTTTTACAAGTGGAGTCCTAGTCTTGCTTCCTTTGTAAGGGAATATTCCTTATGCTTTCCTCTTAAGCCGGCCCACCATAACATGAGCCGGGCATCTGGACCTTGAGTCTTCTGGGCCTCCGGGTCTTGTTGCTCTTCTAACCCGCCTGCCGGGTCACCAATAGGTCACCTGGCTCGGCCGGTTATTAGTGAGTGGAGAGATCCAGGCGGGTCACTTAGTGAGTCGCCAAGTCAGGGTGGGTCACCAGTGAGTCGCCAAGTTTGGCCGGGTCACACTTCTGGTTGGGTCATACTATGGGGTATATCCCCGACAATAATTATCCATCTTTTTATCCCACGCCTTCTTCCTCCTCAGCCTTTCTGCCATTCGAGCTCCAGCGCCCAAGTTCCAATCTTTTCCACCGCCACCAAATACTCCAAGCCATGTCCGGATCTGGAGCGCAGGGCAAGTGGATGGCTTCCTCTGTTATAGAGGAGAACATCAAGGAGCTCCGGGAAGTTGGGTACTTGGCCACGGACATAGTCCACCGGCTCCCTACCAAGAAGCAGATTATTCCCACCCCGGAGCCTAATGAGAGGGTAGTGTTCATTCCCCATTTCCTCCGCGGACTAGGGTTTCCCCTCCATCCTTTCGCCTGCGGTCTCATATTTTACTATGGGCTAGATTTCCACGATCTAGCCCCAAATTCCTTCCTCACCATTTCAGCGTTTATCATCGTGTGCGAAGCATTCCTCCGCATCCCTCCCCACTTCAGCCTATGGCTCAAGGTCTTCAATGTGAAGCCGAAGGTAGTTGAAAGTCAGCACACGGAGTGTGGTGGTGCCATGGTGAGAGAACTTCCCAACGTCACCTGGCCAAAGGGGACCTTTGTGGAGACTGTCAAGGGATGGCAGCAGGGGTGGTTCTATATCACGGAAACCCGTGATACCACATGGGACGCCTCTCTCGAGTTCAAATCCGTACCTCCAATGCGGCTTACCTCATGGATCAACAAGGGCCTGGATTGGGCGTCGCCCGACGAGGTGACGACACTGAAGAGTCGCATCAAGGGTGTGATAAACAAGAATACCAGTCTTGCCAGCGTGATCCAGGTGGTGCTCTTTCGCCGGATTCTCCCCTGCCAACAACAGACTCAGTATATGTGGGAATTCGACCCAACCGGTCCTCGAACCCTGCAGCGGTTCTTCGGCACGACGCACAAAGACATATGGAAGCTCCTTTTCGAGGCCCAGAAGTCTTGGCCGGAAACAGCCGAGGATCGCGGCCTTGGCTGCGCTCATCTGGCCACTCCCGTAAGTTTTATGATAACTTTTAGTTTGCAAATCCAAGGAGTATATTGAGCTTTCCATTACTCCCACATGGCTGGACAAAGAAGGCGGAGCGGATCCAATGTCCGGCTCCACTGCCCGAAGACTCAGCCATCCCTTTTCTGACAAAGATGCTGGTTCCGGCTCCGTACCAGGCGTCGGAGAAAAAAGCCAAGAAGAAGAGTGAGGAGACCAGAAGTGGCCTCCGCCGCAAAGGTGCTTCGGGCGTTGTGTCTGAAGACACCGAGGCCCTCTCCTCTCCTGACGAAGATGAAGAGGAGGAAGAGAGCAGTCCCCCCTTGAAGGGGGGAAGGAAGAAAAGGGCGGCTTCCGCGGATCTAGAGGCGGAGGCGTCCAAGAAGGGGAAACTCTCCCTTTCGGATGATTTCGAAATGGACGTCGATGCCACCCCCGAGTGGCACCCCAGGCCGAAGCCCCTGGCCGGATCGTAAGTATCCAAAGACACCATTCATATATCCGGTTTCATGCCTTGTGGTTCTAACATGTTGAATTGCGCATTACAGCCCGACTCGCGATCTCCCCCCAATGATCATCGTCATCTGGGAACTCGCTAGGGCCGAACATGATGGAGAGCGAGTCGGCTCCGCAGGTCTCTCCACCCACCGCTATGGACAACACCAAAGTGTTGTCTCGAAGAACCTCTCTAGGTCATGGGGAGGTGCGGGAGGCCGTGAAGGTGGCGACGGAGGGTAATATCTTTGTTGCTGAAGAGAGGGGGAAATCGACCCCCACGGAGACCGGCGATGGGGGCCATGCTCAATTCGGCCCCCAAACAAATATTGTTCTGGAGACCCGTGCGGCTCCGAAATCGGGCCAGCAACCTCCTTCAAGAGAAGGGGGCGCGCCATCTTCATCGGCGTCCTCTATCGACCCGGAGGCGCTGGACACTCTGGTGGAAGCGCTTCAGAGCACTTCCATTGTGGAGGAACACCGTACCCTTATGGGTACGGTGGTTGAAAAGGTTTAGTCCGCTAAGAACGGATTGAACAAAGCCTATACCAGCCTTTTAACATGCTTTGAGGTATGTGACGTAATATATTATTGGTTGTTTGCAAAAGGAATGACTGTGTATAGATAGTAGCCCCTGAGACTCTGTTCGGCGTTGGCGAAGAAAGGCCGAACAGAGGATCGAATAATGCTCGGCAGGAGCTAACATATATGTTCCTTTTGATGAACAGGCTTCTATGCGAGCGGCAACCTCGCATGCCGCCAAAGTATCCGAACTAAAGCGAAAGTTGGAGGAAAAGAAAGGTATGCGATACCGAAGCATATTGATTTCTACTACACAACCTTCTTCATGTAGACATTGTTGGGCCTCCAAGTGCAAAGGTTTGTAGGACAGTGGCAAATTTCCCTCAAGTGGATGACCTAAGGTTTATCAATCCGTGGGAGGTGTAGGATGAAGATGGTCTCTCTCAAACAACCCTACAACCAAATAACAAAGAGTCTCTTGTGTCCCCAACATACCCAATACAATGGTAAATTGTATAGGTGCACTAGTTCGGCGAAGAGATGGTGATACAAGTGCAATATGGATGGTAGATATGAGTATTTTTAATCTGAAAATATAAAAACAGCAAGGTAACAAGTTGTAAAAGTGAGCGTAAACGGTATTGCAATGCTAGGAAACAAGGCCTAGGGTTCATACTTTCACTAGTGCAAGTTCTCTCAACAATAATAACATAATTGGATCATATAACTATCCCTAAACATGCAACAAAGAGTCGCTCCAAAGTCACTAATAGCGGAGAACAAACGAAGAGATTATTGTAGGGTATGAAACCACCTCAAAGTTATCCTTTCTGATAGATCTATTCAACAGTCCATAGTAAAATAACATGAAGCTATTCTTTCCGTTCGATCTATCATAGAGTTCATACTAGAATAACACCTTAAGACACAAATCAACCAAAACCCTAATGTCACCTAGATACTCCAATGTCACCTAGATACTCCAATGTCACCTCAAGTATCCATGGGCATCATTATACGATATGCATCACACAATCTCAGATTCATCTATTCAACCAACACAAAGTACTTCAAAGAGTGCCCCAAAGTTTCTACCAAAGAGTCAAGACGAAAACGTGTGCCAACCCCTATGCATAAGTTCACAAGGTCACTGAACCCGCAAGTTGATCACCAAAACGTACATCAAGTAGATCACGTGAATATCCCATTGTCACCATAGATAAGCACATGCAAGACATACATCAAGTGTTCTCAAATCCTTAAAGACTCAATCCGATAAGATAACTTCAAAGGGAAAACTCAATCCATTACAAGAGAGTAGAGGGGGAGAAACATCATAAGATCCAACTATAATAGCAAAGCTCGCGGTACATCAGGATCGTGCCATATCAAGAACACGAGAGAGAGAGAGAGATCAAACACATAGCTACTGGTACATACCCTCAGCCCCGAGGGTGAACTACTCCCTCCTCGTCATGGAGAGCATCAGGATGATGAAGATGGCCACCGGTGATGGGTTCCCCCTTCGGCAGGGTGCCGGAACGGGCTCCCGAGAGGTTTTTGGTGGCTACAAAGGCTTGCGGCAGTGGAACTCCCGATCTATTGTGCTCCTGTATGTTTTCGGGGTATATGAGTATATATAGGCGAAAGAAGTCGGTCAGGGGAGCCACGAGGGGACCACGAGGGTGGGGGGGGTGCCCAAGGGGTAGGGTGCGCCCTGGACCCTCGTGGCCACCTCGTTGCTTCCGCGACATCCACTCCAATTCTCCTAGATTGCGTTTGTTCCAAAAATAACTCTCCCAAAGGTTTCATTCCGTTTGGACTCCGTTTGATATTCCTTTCCCGCGAAACACTAAAATAGGCAAAAAAACAACAATTTGGACTGGGCCTCCGGTTAATAGGTTAGTCCCAAAAATAATATAAAAGTGTATAGTAAAGCCCATTAAACATCCAAAACAGGTAATATAATAGCATGGAACAATCAAAAATTATAGATACGTTGGAAACGTATCAAGCATCCCCAAGCTTAATTCCTGCTTGTCCTCGATTAGGTAAATGATAAAAACAGAATTTTTCATGTGGAATGCTACCTAGCATAATTCTCGATGTAATTTTATTTATTGTGGCATGAATGTTCAGATCCAAATGATTCAAGATAAAAGTTTAATATTGACATAAAAATAGTAATACTTCAAGCATACTAACAAAGTAATCATGTCTTATCAAAATAACATAGCTAAAGGAAGCTTATCCCTACAAAATCATATAGTTTGGCCATGCTTCATTTTCGTCACACAAAATGCTCCCATCATGCACAACCCCGGTTTCAGCCAAGCAATTGGTTCATACTTTTTAACGCGCTTCAACTTTTTCAACCCTCACGAAATACATGAGCGTAAGCCATGGACATAGCACTATGGGTGGAGTAGAGTATGATGATAGGGATTATGTGAGAGAACAAAAAGGGAGAAAGTATCACATTGACGCAGCTAATCAGCAGGCTATGGAGATGCTCATCAATCGATGTCAATGCGAGGAGTAGGGATTGCCATGCAACGGATGCACTAGAGCTATAAATGTATGAAAGCTCATAAAAAAGAAACTAAGTGGGTGTGCATCTAACTTGCTTGCTCACAAAGACCTAGGGCATTTTGAGGAAGCCCATCATTGGAATATACAAGCCAAGTTCTATAATGAAAAACTCCCACTAGTATATGAAAGTGACAACATAGGAGACTCTCTATCATGAAGATCATGGTGCTACTTTGAAGCAAAAGTGTGGAAAAAGGATAGTAACATTGTCCCTTCTCTCTTTTTCTCTCATTTTTCTCATTTTTTCTTTTTTTAATTATTTGGTGGGCTTCTTTGGCCTCTTTTTTTATTTGGGCTTCTTTGGCCTCTTTTATTTTTCATAAAGTCTGGAGTTTCATCCCGACTTGTGGGGCAATCATAATCTCCATCATCCTTTCCCCACTTGGGACAATGCTCTGATAATAAAGATTATCACACCTCAAGAATTACAACTCAATACTTAGAACAAAATATGACTCTATGTGAATGCCTCCGGCGGTGTACCAGGATATGCAATGAATCAAGAGCGACATGTATGAAAGAATTATAAAGGTGGCTTTGCCACAAATACGATCTCAACTACATGATCATGTAAAAGAAATATGACAATGATGGAGCGTTTTAAAATAAACGGAACGGTGGAAAGTTGCATGGCAATATATCTCGGAATGGCTATGGAAATGCCATAATAGGTAGGTATGGTGGCTGTTTTGAGGAAGATATAAGGAAGTTTATGTGTGATAGAGTGTATCGTATCACGGGGTTTGGATGCACCAGCGAAGTTTGCACCAACTCTCAAGGTGAGAAAGGGCAATGCACGGTACCGTAGAGGCTAGCAAATTGCGGAAGGGTAAGAGTGCGTATAATCCATGGACTCACATTAGTCATAAAGAACTCATATACTTATTGCAAAAGTTTATTAGCCCTCGAAGAAAAGTACTACTACACATGCTCCTAGGGGGAGGTTTGGTAGCAGTTAACCATCGTGCGATCTCGACCTCCACTCATAAGGAAGGCAATCAAAGAACACCCCATGCTTCAAATTTGTCACACAACGTTCACCATACATGCATGCTACGGGACTTGCCTACTTTAACACAAGTATTTCTCAGTTTGATAATTACCCAACTAGCACGACTCTAACATTACCACCTTTATATCTCAAAACAATTATCAAGTATCAATTTTATCATAGTATTCAATGCACTTTATATGATAGTTTTTATTATACCCAACTTGGACGCCCATCATATTAGGACCAATTTTATAAACAAAGCAAATACCATGCTGTTCTAAAAGGCTCTCAAAATAATATAAGTGAAGCATGAGAGATCAATAATTTCTATAAAATAAAACCACCACCGTGCTCTAAAAATATATAAGTGAAGCACTAGAGCAAAAGACAAACTACTCCAAAAGATATAAGTGAAGATCAATGAGTAGTTGAATAATTATGTAACTATGTGAAGACTCTCTAACATTTAAGAATTTCATATCTTGGTATTTTATTCAAACAACAAGCAAAACAAAACAAAATGACATTTCAAGGATAGCACACATCATGTGAAGAAGCAAAAACTTAGGTTCAACCGATACTAACCGATAATTGTTGAAGAAGAAAGGTGGGATGCCTACCGGGCCATCCCCAAGCTTGGATGCTTGATACTTATTGAAATATTATCTTGGGGTGCCTTGGGCATCCCCAAGCTTGAGATTTTGTGTCTCCTTAATTCCTTTTATATCTCGGTTTCCTAAATCCCGAAAGCTTCATCCACACCAAACTCAACAAGAACTCGTGAGATAAGTTAGTATAAATCAATGCAAAAACCTTATAATTTTATAATGTAACAAATCACTAAAATTATTATTCAACATTGCATACAAAATGTCTCTGCATATTTAATACTCCTATCCTCAAATAGAATCACTAAACAAGCAAACATATGCAAACATAACAGCAATCTGCCAAAACAGTATAGTCTGTAAAGAATGCAAGATTCATCATACTTCCCTAACTCCAAAATTTATGAGAAAAATACTAAAATTTAGAAGATTTATCAGAGCTCAGTATGCAAAAAGTTCCAATATCATATCATTCTCTGACTTTTCTAGGGAATGTGTGCAACAACGGTAAACTTTCTGTTTTGAAACAGCAACATGTATACTTGCAAAATAAGCATGGTAAAGGCTATCCTTGACATTTTTATTGAAAACATAGATGAAAAACATTATTCTAAATAACATAAAGCAAATACTAACAAAATAAAATGACGCTCCAAGCAAAACACATATCATGTGGTGAATAAAAATATAGCTCCAAGTAAAGTTACCGATGAACGAAGACGAAAGAGGGGATGCCATCCGGGGCATCCCCAAGCTTAGGCTCTTGGTTGTCCTTGAATATTACCTTGGGGTTCCTTCGGCATCCCCAAGCTTTAGGCTCTTGCCACTCCTTATTCTGTAGTCCATCGAAACTTCACCCAAAACTTGAAAACTTCACAACACAAAACTCAACACAAAACTCGTAAGCTCCGTTAGTATAAGAAAATAAATCATCACTTAGGTACTGTTGTGAACTCATTCTAAATTTATATTTGTGTAATATATAGTGTATTCCAACTTCTCTATGGTTCATACCCTTCGGTACTACTCATAGATTCATCAAAATAAGCAAACAACACAAGTCTTCCCAAAGGTTCTACTTGGCACAAACATTAATTTAAACATGAAACCACATCTAACCAGAGGTAGATGAATTATTTATTACTAAACAGGAGCAAAAGCAAAGGACAAAAATAAAATTGGGCTGCCTCCCAACAAGCGCTATCGTTTAACGCCCCTAGCTAGGCATGATGATTTCAATGATGCTCACATAAAAGATAAGAATTGAAATATAAAGAGAGCATCATGAAGAATATGACTAGCACATTTAATTATTACCCACTTCCTATGCATAGGGATTTTGTGAGCAAACAACTTATGGGAACAATAATCAACTAGCATAGGAAGGCAAAACAAGCACAACTTCAAGATTTTAAGCACATAAAGAGGAAACTTGATATTATTAAAATTCCTACAAGCATATATTCCTCCCTCATAATAATTTTCAGTAGCATCATGAATGAATTCAACAATATAACCATCACATAAAGCATTCTTTTCATGATCTACTTTCATAGAAATTTTACTACTCTCCACATAAGCAAATTTATTCTCATCAATAGTAGTGGGAGCAAACTCAACAAAATAAATATCATGTGAAGCATAATCCAATGGAAATTAACATAATGATGACAAGTTTCATGGTTATCTTTATTATTTATAGCATACATGTCATCACAATGATCATCATAAATAGGAGGCATGCTTTCATCATAATAAATTTGCTCATCAAAACTTGGGGGACTAAACATATCATCTTCATCAAACATAGCATCCCCAAGCTTGTGGCTTTGCATATCATTAGCATCATGGGTATTCAAAGAATTCATACTAACAACATTGCAATCTTGCTCATCATCCAAATATTTAGTGCCAAACATTTTATAGACTTCTTCTTCTAGCACTTGAGCACAATTTTCCTTTCCATCATTCTCACGAAAGATATTAAAAAGATGAAGCGTATGAGACAAACTCAATTCCATTTTTTTGTAGTTTTCTTTTATAGACTAAACTAGTGATAAAACAAGAAACTAAAAGATCCGATTGCAAAATCTAAAGATATATCTTTAAGCACTCACCTCCCTAGCAACGGCGCCATAAAAGAGCTTGATGTCTACTACACAACCTTCTTCTTGTAGACGTTGTTGGGCCTCCAAGTGCAGAGGTTTGTAGGACAGTGGCAAATTTCCCTCAAGTGGATGACCTAAGGTTTATCAATCCGTGGGAGGTCTAGGATGAAGATGATCTCTCTCAAACAACCCTGCAACCAAATAACAAAGAGTCTCTTGTGTCCCCAACATACCCAATACAATGGTAAATTGTATAGGTGCACTAGTTCGGCGAAGAGATGGTGATACAAGTGCAATATGGATGGTAGATATGAGTATTTGTAATCTGAAAATATAAAAACAGCAACGTAACAAGTTGTAAAAGTGAGCGTAAATGGTATTGCAATGCTAGGAAACAAGTCCTAGGGTTCATACTTTCACTAGTGCAAGTTCTCTCAACAATAATAACATAATTGGATCATATAACTATCCCTAAACATGCAACAAAGAGTCGCTCCAAAGTCACTAATAGCGGAGAACAAACGAAGAGATTATTGTAGGGTATGAAACCACCTCAAAGTTATCCTTTCTGATCGATCTATTCAATAGTCCGTAGTAAAATAACATGAAGCTATTCTTTCCGTTTGATCTATCATAGAGTTCATACTAGAATAACACCTTAAGACACAAATCAACCAAAACCCTCATGTCACCTAGATACTCCAATGTCACCTCAAGTATCCATGGGCATCATTATACGATATGCATCACACAATCTCAGATTCATCTATTCAACCAACACAAAGTACTTCAAAGAGTGACCCAAAGTTTCTACCAAAGAGTCAAGACGAAAACGTGTGCCAACCCCTATGCATAAGTTCACAAGGTCACTGAACCCGCAAGTTGATCACCAAAACGTACATCAAGTAGATCATGTGAATATCCCATTGTCACCATAGATAAGCACATGCAAGACATACATCAAGTGTTCTCAAATCCTTAAAGACTCAATCCGATAAGATAACTTCAAAGGGAAAACTCAATCCATTACAAGAGAGTAGAGGGGGAGAAACATCATAAGATCCAAATATAATAGCAAAGCTCGCGGTACATCAAGATCGTGCCATATCAAGAACACGAGAGAGAGAGAAAGAGATCAAACACATAGCTACTGGTACATACCCTCAGCCCTGAGGGTGAACTACTCCCTCCTCGTCATGGAGAGCGCCGGGATGATGAAGATGGCCACCGGTGATGGGTTCCCCCTCTGGCAGGGTGCCGGAACGGGCTCCGAAGAGGTTTTTGGTGGATACAGAGGCTTGCGACGGCGGAACTCCTGATCTATTGTGCTCCTGGATGTTTTCGGGGTATATGAGTATATATAGGCGAAAGAAGTTAGTCAGGGGAGCCACGAGGGGCCCACGAGGGTGGGGGCACACCCAGGGGGTAGGGCGCACCCTGGACCCTCGTGGCCACCTTCTTGCTTCCCTGACGTCCACTCCAAGTCTCCTGGATTGTATTTGTTCCAAAAATAACTCTCCCGAAGGTTTCATTCCATTTGGACTCCGTTCGATATTCCTTTTCTGTGAAACACTAAAATAGGCAAAAAACAATTTGGATTAGGCCTCCGGTTAATAGGTTACTCCCAAAAATAATATAAAAGTGTATAGTAAAGCACATTAAACATCCAAAATAGGTAATATAATAGCATGGAAGAATAAAAAATTATAGATACGTTGGAGACGTATCATATATCTGAAATGATATGAGTTCCAATTTTTTTATCTAAATGAGCTTGAGGATTATGCTCATTGTTGGGGATCATTGTAGAAATTAAAAAAATTCTATGCATCACCAAGATCAATCTATGGAGTAACTAACAACGATAGAGAGGGGAGTGCATCTTCATACCCTTGAAGACCGCGAGACAGAAGTGTTGCAAGAACGCGGATGAAGGAGGCGTACTCGAAGCGATTCAGATCGCGGTGGATTTCGATCTTAGCGCCAAACAACGGCACCTCTGCGTACAACACACATGCAACCCGGTGACGTCTCCCGCACCTTGATCCCGCAAGGAGGAGGGAGAGGTTGAGGAAGATGGCTCCAACAGCAGCACGACGACGTGGTGGTGATGGAGTGGCAGTTCTCCGGCAGGGCTTCGCCAAGCTCGCGCGGAGTAGGAGAGGTGTTGGGGAGGGGAGGGGCTACGCCTTCGATGTGGTGCTACAGCCCTCCCCTCACCCCTCTATTTATAGGGAGAAGGGGGAAGGGGGCCGGCCCCTCCAGATGAGATCTAGAGGGGGGGCGGGGGCGACCAAGGGGGAGGGGCCTTGCCCCCCAAGCAAGGGGGGCGCCCCCTTAGGGTTCCCCCCAACCCTAGGCGCATGGGCCCTAGGAGGGGTGGCGCCCAGCCCAACCTACAGCCCATAAGGCCCTCCGGGACAGGTGGCCCCTCCCGGTGGACCCCCAGAACCCCTCCGGTGGTCCCGGTACAATACCGGTATACCCCCAAATATTTCCGGTGATCGTATGACGACTTCCCATATATAAATCTTCACCTCCGGACCATTCCAGAACTCCTCGTGACGTCCGGGATCTCATCCGGGACTCCGAACAACATTTGGTAATCACATACAAATCTTCCTTATAACCCTAGCGTCATCGAACCTTAAGTGTGTAGACCCTACGGGTTCGGGAATCACGCAGACATGACCGAGACAGCTCTCCGCCCAATAACCAACAGCGGGATCTGTATACCCATGTTGGCTCCCACATGTTCCATGATGATCTTATCGGATGAACCACGATGTCGAGGATTCAAGTAATCTCGTATACAATTCCCTTTGTGAATCGGTATGTTACTTGCCCGAGATTCGATCGTCGGTATCCCAATACCTCGTTCAATCTTGTTACCGACAAGTCACTTTACTCGTTCCATAATGCATGATCCCGTGACTAACCACTTAGTCACATTGAGCTCATTATGATGATGCATTACCGAGTGGGCCTAAAGATACCTCTCTGTCATACGGAGTGACAAATCCGAGTCTCGATTCGTGCCAACCCAACAGATACATTCGGAGATACCTGTAGTGCACCTTTATAGTCGCCCAGTTACGCTGTGACGTTTGGTACACCCAAAGCACTCCTGCGGTATCCGGGAGTTACACAATCTCATGGTCTAAGGAACTGACACTTGACATTAGAAAAGCTTTAGCAAACAAACTACACGATCTTGTGCTATGATTAGGATTGGGTCTTGTCCATCACATCATTCTCCTAATGATGTGATCCCGTTATCAATGACATCCAATGGCCATAGTCAGGAAACCATGACCACCTGTTGATCAACAAGCTAGTCAACTAGAGGCTCACTAGGGACATGTTTTGGTCTATGTATTCACACATGTATCATGGTTTTCGGTCAATACAATTACAACATGAATAGTAGACAATTATCATGAACAAGGAAATATAATAATAATCATTTTATTATTGCCTCTAGGGCATATTTCCAATAGTCTCCCACTTGCACTAGAGTCAATAATCTAGTTACACTGTGATGAATCGAACACCCATAGAGTTCTAGTGTTGATCATGTTTTGCTCGCGGAAGAGGTTTAGTTAGCGGATCTGCGACATTCAGATCTGTATGCACTTTGCAAATATCTATGTCTCCATCTTGAACATTTTCACGAATGGAGTTGAAGCGACGCTTGATGTGCCTGGTATTCTTGTGAAACCTGGGCTCCTTGGCAAGGGCAATAGCTCCAGCGTTGTCACAGAAGAGAGTCATCAGCCCCGACGCATTGGGAATAACTCCTAGCTCGGTAATGAACTCCTTCATCCAGATTGCTTCATGTGCTGCCTCCGAGGCTGCCATGTACTCTTCTTCACATGTAGATCCCGTCACGACGCTTTGCTTGCTATTGCACCAGCTTACTGCTACCTCTTGAGCTTGCGTTGGTTTTCTTTGAAGAGGAAAGGGTGATGAAGCACAGTAGCGTAAGTATTTCCCTCAGTTTTTGAGAACCAAGGTATCAATCCAGTAGGAGGCTCCTCAACAAGTCCCACGAACCTACACAAACAAACAAAGAACTCGCAACCAACGCGATAAAGGGGTTGTCAATCCCTTCACGGCCACTTGCGAAAGTGAGATCTGATAGAGATAGAGTGATATGATAAATATATTTTTGGTAGTTTGTAATATAGATGCATAAAGTAAAGATGCAAATAAAAGTAGATTGGAAGCAAATATGATAAGAGATAGACCCGGGGGCCATAGGTTTCACTAGAGGCTTCTCTTGAGATAGCATAAGTATTACGGTGGGTGAAGAAATTACTGTCGAGCAATTGATAGAAACGCGAATAATTATGGGATTATCTAGGCATGATCATGTATATAGGCATCACGTCCGCAACAAGTAGACCGACTCCTGCCTGCATCTACTACTATTACTCCACACATCGACCGCTATCCAGCATGCATCTAGAGTATTAAGTTCACAAAGAACAGAGCAACACATTAAGCAAGATGACATGATGTAGAGGGATAAACTCAAGCAATATGATATAAACCCCATCTTTTTATCCTCGATGGCAACAATACAATACGTGTCTTGCAACCCTTTCTGTCACAAGGTAAGAACACCGCAAGATTGAACCCAAAGCTAAGCACTTCTCCCATGGCAAGAAAGATCAATCTAGTAGGCCAAACCAAACTGATAATCCAAAGAGACTTGCAAAGATAACTCAATCATACATAAAAGAATTCAGAGAAGATTCAAATATTATTCATAGATAAACTTGATCATGAACCCACAATTCATCGGATCTTGACAAACACACCGCAAAAAGAGATTACATCAAATAGATCTCCACAAGAGATGGGGAGAACATTGTATTGAGATCCAAAAGGAGAGAAGAAGCCATCTAGCTAATAACTGTGGACCCGTAGGTCTGTGGTAAACTACTCACAACTCATCGGAAGGGCTATGGTGTTGATGTAGAAGCCCTCCGTGGTTGATTCCCCCTCCGGCAGAGTGCCGGCGAAGGCTCCAAGATGGAATCTCGCGGATACAGAAGGTTATGGTGGTGGAAATTGTGTTTCGTCTGCTCCCTGGATGTTTTTGCGGTACGTAGGATTATATAGGAGGAAGAAGTACGTCGGTGGACGCCTGAGGGGCCCAAGAGATTGGGGGGCACGCCCTATAGGGGGGGGGGGGGCTCCCTCTATCTCGTGGAGGCCTCGGCTGCTTCTTGACTTGCACTCCAAGTCCTCTGGATCATGTTCGTTCCAAAAATCACGCTCCCGAAGGTTTCATTCCGTTTGGACTCCGTTTGATATTCCTTTTCTTCGAAATACTGAAATAGGCAAAAAAACAGCAATACGGGCTGGGCCTCCGGTTAGTAGGTTAGTCCCAAAAATGATATAAAAGTGTAAAAGAAAGCCCATAGACATCCAAAATAGGTAACATAATAGCATGGAACAATCAAAAATTATAGATACTTGGAGACGTATCAAGCATCCCCAAGCTTAATTCCTACTCGTCCTCGAGTAGGTAAATGATAAAAAAGAAATTTTTGATGTGGAATGATACCTAGCATAATTCTCAATGTAATTTTCTTTATTGTGGCATGAATGTTCAGATCCAAATGATTCAAGATAAAAGCTTACAAAACATAAAAATAATAATGCTTCAAAGCATACTAACAAATAATCATGTCCTATCAAAATAGCATAGCCAAAGAAAGCTCATCCCTAAAAATCATATAGTTAGGCCATGCTTCATTTCCATTACACAAAATACTCCCATCATGTACAACTTCGATCACGAGCCGAGCAATTGGTTCATACTTTTTAACGCGCTTCAGCTTTTTTTCAACTCTTACGCAATACATGAGTGCAAGCCATGGACATAGCACTATGGTGGTCTAACATGGTGGTTGTAAGGACAAAAAGAGGGATAAGATAGTCTCACATCAACTAGGCGTATCAACGGGCTATGGAGATGCCCATTAATAGATATCAATGTGAGTGAGTAGGGATTTCCATGCAACGGATGCACTAGAGCTATAAATGTATGAAAGCTCAACAAAAGAAACTAAGTGGGTGTGCATCCAACTTGCTTGCTCACGAAGACCTAGGGCACTTTGAGGAAGCCCATCATTGGAATATACAAGCCAAGTTCTATAATGAAAAATTCCCACAAGTATATGAAAGTGACAACATAAGAGACTCTCTATCATGAATATCAAGGTGCTATCTTTTTGAAGCACAAGTGTGGAAAAAGAGATAGTAGCAATTGTCCCTTCTCTCTTTTTCTCTCATTTTATTATTCTTTTCTTTTCTTTTTTTCTCCATTTTTATTTTTTTCTCTTTTTTTCTTCTTTTTTTACTTTCTTTTTGGTGGGCTTCTTTGGCCTCTTTTATTTTTATAAAGTCCGAAGTCCCATCCCGCCTTGTGGGGGATATTCTTCATCATCCTTTCCTCACTGGGACAATGCTCTAATAATGAAGTTCATCACACTTTTATGGATTTACAACTCAAGAATTACAACTCAAAGCTAGAACAAGATATGGCTCTATATGAATGGCTCCGGCGGTGTACCGGGATATGCAATGAATCAAGAGCGACATGTATGAAAATTATGAAGGTGGTCTTGCCACAAATACGATGTCAACTACATGATCATGCAAAGAGCAATATGACAATGATGAAACGTGTCATAATAAACGGAACGGTGGAGAGTTGCATGGCAATATATCTCGGAATGGCTATGGAAATGCCATAATAGGTAGGTATGGTGGCTGTTTTGAGGAAGGTAAATAATCGGTTTATGCTACCGGCAAAAATTACGCGGTAAAATAGAGGTTAGCTAAGTGGAAGGATGAGTGTGTGTATATCCATGGACTCACATTAGTCATAAAGAACTCATATACTTATTGCAAAAATCTACTGAGCCCTCAAAGCAAAGTACTACTACGCATGCCCGAAGAGGGATAGATCGGTAGAAAAAATCCATCGCTCGTCCCCGACTACCACTCATAAGGAAGACAATCAAAAGAACACCTCATGCAACAAATTTGTCACACAACTTTTACTATACGTGCATACTACGGGACTTGCCAACTTCAACAAAAGTATTTCTCAATTTCATAATTATCCACTAGCATGACCCTAACATTACTACCTTTATATCTCAAAACAATTATCAAGCAACAAATTGATCATAGCACCCAATTGTCTTCTATGATAGTTTTTATTATACCCAACTTGGATGCTCATCATTCTAGGACCAAATTTGTAACCATAACAAATACCATGCTGTTCTAAAAGACTCTCAAAATAATATAAGTGAAGCATGAGATACTAGCAATTTCTTCAAAATTAATCCACCGCCATGCTCTAAAAGATATAAGTGACTAGAGCAAAAACTATCAAGCTCAAAAGATATAAGTGAAGCACAAAGAGTGTTCTAGAAAATTTCAATCAAGTAGGCTTCTCCCAAAACGTGTGTACAGCAAGGATGATTGTGGTAAACTAAAAAGCAAAGACTAATATAATACACGACGCTCCAAGCAAAACACATATCATGTGGCGAATAAAAATATAGCTCCAAGTAAAGTTACCAATGAACGAAGACGAAAGAGGGGATGCCTTCCCGGGGCATCCCCAAGCTTAGGCTTTTGGCTATCCTTGAATATCTTGGGGTGTCTTGGGCATCCTATCACGACCGGTTTTCCAATAAAAATATTTATTGAGAAACCAATCTTTTGAGTCCAGTATGAGAGAAATCCTCCTCACTGGTAGACAATTTCTTGATACAATAAGCCAGTAGCAAAAAAAAAATTATATTACAGGGTCGAACTATGGTTGCTCAACCAAATTATTACAAGCACACCAATAATTATACATAATGGCGGACATGACACAGTGGTGTGGAGGCATACTACTGACTCGAGGATAGGGCGGTGGTGGAAAAACACAGCGGGGAGAGAAATACAAGACTCTAAGTCTATCATCTCATCGAGCATCGAGGTGAGGCTCGATGAATTTATTTGGTAGCGGAAGCGGATATAAAACAGTGACCAAATCCAGGGTCGCACGAGACTGACTGGGACTCCTCTAAGTGTCAGACTCGCTATCAAACTCTTCATCCATGAGATCGCCTTCGTCAGCATCTGGCCAAATCAACAAGCCAGTGAGTACTTTGAAAGTACTCGCAAGACAGTTCAGACGTAAGATATAACAAATGCATGCATGGATGCGACATGAATAAATTCACCAATGTACATTTTCAAAAATTAGCATAACAAGGTAAGTAAAAGGGAAACGGCGGTAGTCCGCCTGAAATCCCAACAGAACATAAATAATTACCGATCGGGTGTCTGAAGCGACGCCTCGAAAGGTGAACAAATAAATATAAGGAAAAAGATGCCACAGTCGGGCGTCTTAGCGACACCACATAAAGGGCTTAAAAAGAAATACCTCAGTCGGACCTCGGGGCGACATCACAGAAAGGGCTTTAAAAGAAATGCCACAGTCGGACGTCGGGACGACATCACAGAAAGGGCTTTAAAAGAAATGCCACAGTCGGACGTCGAGGCGACATCACAGAAAGGGCTTTAAAAGAAATGCCACAGTCGGACGTCGGGGCGACATCACAGAAAGGGCTTTAAAAGAAATGCCACAGTCGGACGTCGGGACGACATCACAGAAAGGGCTTTAAAAGAAATGCCACAGTCGGACGTCGGGGCGACATCACAGAAAGGGCTTTAAAAGAAATGCCACAGTCGGACGTCGGGGCGACATCACAGAAAGGGCTTTGATTCACAAGTAAATAATACTCATAATAAACATTTAATTCATGAGAATAAATGGGTTAGTCCATCCACAAGAATATTCAATTAACCGGAATTAGCACTCATGCGAATCACCGGAGTCTCTGTCATCAAAACTGACATTTGATTAGGATAAGATAATATTGATCTAGGACATGGAATAGATGATTTGGAGGAAATATATGACTCTGCAGAGTTTGTACAAAATTGTTCCCACAGCTAACGGATTTCCGTAGTCACGAAGGACTAGTTCCGTTTACGGTATTTCGGAAGAAAACACAGCTAACCAGTACACACCCATCCTACCTCTCGATGCTAGGAATCACCCTAGACATCGTCCAAGAAAAACTTTTGAGACGGGGAGATCACAATCTCGAATAGCATGGGATCAAATTTATATACGCGCGCTCTAAGGGGTGCCCCCCTCTCGGTCCCAACCGGAAACACCCATGCCCCCTGACCGGATGACTGGCTTTAATCCAGGGCCATGGAACCATCATCACGGCCTCTCTTTTTGGTGTGTACCAGAAAAGCGGTTTGCAACTTACCAAACCATATTCCTTGCGGAAAACATGTGGTAGTACAGGGAAGGAAATGAAAGGAACTGGACCGATACGGTTTGACACTGAAGTCACATAGTCTGGCATAAGACTGGCATGCTACGACACTGCCATCTTACCCATCCTCATGCCAACACATGGCCATTCATACTCACATCCATCCACTTATGGATCATCGAACTCACTTACCTCATTATCGCATAAAATGACATTCATCGATATGCTTCTCAACATGCCATGAAACTAACTAAATGCAAAACATGCCAAGACACTCATCATATCAAAAGTTCAAACATGCTCGCCTGGTTCAGAGTAGTCGAAGCCTAGCTCGGTGAAGTTCGCGGCTCCGTCACCTCCTTCGGTATCTACGGTATAAAGAAAATATATGCGCTATCGTAAATACCAAGGAGTGCACAGAAAGTATACCAAATATTTTTCAAATAAATCTGATAAAAAACTAGACAAAATTTTGAAGAGAACAGAAAAAGAATCAATCAAAAATACTTTTCTGCTTAAAAGTTATAAGGGTTTTTGCCCAGGGACTAATCTATAATGAAACAGAAGATTTCCAGGGGCTAGCTTATAAAAATAGAAAACGCTTCGGCAGAAACTACGCCAGCCCAACGGGAAAACGTACTTTGCCCGAAGGCGCTTCCAGAAAACGCTTCAACAGCGAGAGCAGAGAGGCTGACGGTGGGGTCCCACGCGTCAGGTTTGAATTTCAAAAGGGGGGGAGCGAAGCTCGTCGGCGCCCGAGAGCCGCGGTGGTCGCCGGCGGCGATCCACGGCGATGTAGGGGGATCGGAGGGTACCTCCGTGCTCAGGGCGCCATTCCGCGTCGGTTGGTGGTGGTGGTGGTCGCCGGCGAGTACCACGTCGACGACGAGCTTTGCTCCGACGGACGGCGGCTCGGGTGGTCGAGGAACTCGTCGGAGAGAGCTGCAGAGATCAAATTGACGAGGGGGTTAGGCTCCTGGTAGCTAGAGAGGATAACAAACGGGGTTTGGGCGTCGGAGGTGGCCTCACTGGAGCGAATCGGGGTGGCGGCCGAGGCGGATCGGGGCGGCCGGAGTTGGGGGGGGAGACCTCCTCGGGGTCCCCCTAGTGGCCTGGCGTGGCGTTGGAGAGGAGTGGGGATGAGGCGTGCACGAGGGTGAGCTCGGGGGCCCTTTTTATAGGCAGCCCGAGGCGGTTGCCGTGAACGGGAATCTCCGGCGAGTGGTTACGGCGGTGCCGGGGATGTGCAGGGGGATTAGGGGCTAGGGCTTCGTCGTTGAGGTCCACCGGTCCCATTTAGGCGCTAAACGGGCTGGGACTTGGTGCTGAGGGTGAGCTCGACTGAACGGGGGTGGCGCGGCACGTCGGCGGCAGGGAGCACGTTCCGTGCTTGCCGGGCCACGGCGACGGTGCCACGGGCGTGCGCTGGCACGGCAGGGACACGCGGAGAGCCAAGGGGCTTTGGGCGGCGCCGGGTGGCGTGGCGAGAGTGCTCGGGCCCTTGTTGGCCGCCACGGGAGGTGCAGCCACCGCAGAAGCTCCCAACGCCGGCGAGGCTCGCTGCTACCGACGCCAGGAAGGCTCCACGCACGCGTGTGAAGCTCCGGACAGGAGGGAGAGGCTTCGAGGATCGTGCCAAGTGCACTGTCTACGCGTGAGAGGAACTGACAAACGCAAACGACACTGAAACTGAACTTTTCTGAATTTTGAACAGCAGCAGTGCATGCAAGGTGTTTGACAGAATGAAATTGGCATCTAGGGATTTTTCCTTGAGCTGAAACTTGGTGGAGTGGCTTCTCATTGCTCAAGTAGGCTGCCTGAATTTTGGTGGAATTTTTGGGGAAGTGTAGATATGAATTTCATCAAATTTGGCAAATCTGGTCCAAACTTGCAGAGACTGAATTTTGAAAAGAGGAGGAGTGGATCAAGATGGTTCTGGGTTGTGGGTACAAAGGACTATCCAGGAGAGTTGGTTTGAGGTCAAAACTCAAATGCAATATGGTACTTGCTTTGAAAATCCCTCAGGCTCCAAATAATTATCAGATTTGTTTTGAGAGGAAAAATAATTAGAATAAAATCCAAAACTTGTTTGGATTAGTTGGGTCAGAGGACTTAGGTTGACCACAAGGTGTAGGGGAGGTTTTGGAGGGGTTTTACCACATGGGAACAATGCAAAGTCAAGGGTGGTTCCAAGATATGAAAATCCCCAAATTTTCATGGAGTTTCATTTTAAAAGAAAACAATTTAAACTCAAAAATTAAATTTGAGAGAGAATCAACAGAGAAGAAGTTTCAAAAGATCAAACACCAAGGTTTGAAAAAAAAAATCCTTGCCAAAGCAAAGGAAGTTTTTAAGTGGAAGGTTTTTCTGAAAAAGAAAAATTTTAAATAGCCTCTCCTCAAAAACCACAAAGTTTTTGATAAAAACCAAATAAAAATTTTGGAGTGTCACAACACCTACCCCCTTAGGAAAAATCTCGTCCCCGAGATTTCATCTGATCCTTAAATAGGTGTGGATGCTCAGTCCGAAGAAAATCCTCGCTTTCCCAAGTTGCTTCACTGTCGGTGTGATTGCTCCACTGGACTTTGAAAAACTTGATGGTCTTCTGTCGGGTCCTCCTTTCAGATTCCTCTAATATCTTACGGGACGTTCTCGATAAGTGAGGTCTGGCTGCACATCAATGTTTTCATGGGATACTTGTTTCTCTGGGTTGCTTACGTACTTCCTTAATTGAGAGACGTGGAACACGTCGTGAATGTCGGACAAGTCTTCGGGTAAGTCTAGCTGGTAGGCTACAGTGCCTCTTCGTGCCACTATGCAGAATGGTCCAATGAATCTTGGTGCTAACTTTCCTTTAATCTTAAACCGTTGTAATCCTCTCATCGGGGACACTCTCAGGTATACGAACTCACCGGGTTCGAAGCTGACCCTACGATGTTTCTGATCATAATAACTCTTCTGTCGACTTTGAGCGGTCTTAAGTCGGTCTCTGATTAGCTTGACCTTTTCCTCGGCTTCTCTGAGCATGTCTGGTCCGAAGATGCGGCTGTCCCCGGTCTCTGACCAATTTAACGGGGTTCGACACCTTCGTCCGTATAAGGCCTCAAATGGTGCCATTTGTAGGCTGGCCTGGTAGCTATTGTTATACGCGAACTCGGCGTATGGCAGGCTTTCTTCCCAACTGGTTCCATATGTGAGGACACATGCTCTCAGCATGTCTTCTAAAACCTGGTTTACGCGTTCCGTTTGTCCATCAGTCTGTGGGTGGTATGCGGTACTGAAGGCTAGTTGGGTTCCCAGAGCTTGTTGTAAATGCTCCCAAAATCTTGAGACGAACTGAGTGCCTCTATCGGATATTATAGTCTTCGGGACACCGTGCAGACAAACTATGCGGGAGAGATAAATCCTGGCAAGCCTCTGAGTGTTGTAGGTCGTCTTCACTGGAATAAAGTGTGCCACTTTGGTCAACCTGTCAGTGATGACCCATATGGCATCATTCCCGTGTCGTGACCGAGGTAGTCCGACAATAAAATCCATCCCTATTTCATCCCATTTCCACTCAGGTATTTTGTTAGGTTGCAGTAGTCCGGCTGGTCTCTAATGTTCAGCTTTTATGCGTTGACATGAGTCGCAACATGCAATGAAGGCGGCTATGTCCCTCTTCATACCGTGCCACCATAATCTTTCCTGAATATCCTTATACATTTTGGTTCCTCCAGGGTGGATCGAATATGGAGTGGTGTGTGCTTCAGCTAAAATTTGCTGTATAAGGTCTTCTATGTTTGGCACGCATAGCCTTTCTCCGTACCATAATATTCCTTCATTGTCTATGACGAATTCCGAGGCCTTGCCCATACTCAACTTTCTTTTAATTCCTTCAATGCTGGGGTGACCGGGCTGAGCTTCTTTAATTTTCTCCACAAGGTTGGGTTGTATTTCCAAGTTTGATATGGTGCCTTCTGCTACCATTATCAAGTTGAGCTTGGCAAATTCTTGATGGAATTCGGGCCTCAAGCTGTGCATATAGTTTCCGTCGGAGCTGGGGTTCCGACTCAGGGCATCGGCCACTACATTTGCTTTCCCTGGATGGTAATGGATACCAACATCATAATCCTTTACCAATTCCAACCAGCGTCGTTGCCGTAAATTTAGTTCTGGCTGCGTGAAAATATATTTGAGACTTTTGTGATCCGTATATATTTCACATCGATTCCCAAGTAAGAAATGCCTCCATTCCTTGAGTGCATGAATGACTGCTGCCATTTGTAAGTCATGAGTGGGATAATTTTCCTCATGCTTGCGAAGTTGCCTTGAAGCGTAGGCGACAACCTTGCTTTCTTGCATCAACACGCATCCGAGACCCTTCCTGGACGCGTCACAATATACTTCAAAATTCTTGTGTATGTCGGGTACAATTAATACCGGTGCTGTTGTTAACTTCCGCTTTAGCTCTTGGAAACTTTTCTCGCAGGCTTCTGTCCATTCAAACTTCTTATCTTTCTTGAGCAACTGTTTCATAGGCTTGGCTATGGTGGAAAATCCTTCAATAAATCTGCGGTAATATCCTGCCATTCCCAAGAAACTCCGTATGTCCGTTACACTGGCCGGTGACTTCCAGCCAAGTACGGCCTTGACTTTCTCTGGGTCCACTGCGATACCGTCTTGAGTCAGCACGTGGCCTAGAAAGCCTACTTGTCTTAGCCAAAATTCGCACTTGCTGAACTTGGCATACAATTGGTGTTTTCTTAGCTCCCCTAGCACAATCCTGAGATGTTCTGCGTGCTCTTCTGGTGTCTTGGAGTATACCAGAATATCGTCGATGAATACCACGACGAACTTGTCCATAAACTTCATAAATACTTTGTTCATGAGGTGAACAAAATATGCTGGGGCGTTAGTTAATCCAAATGGCATCACTGTGAACTCGTACAGTCCATATCTGGAGGTGAAGGCTGTTTTGGGGATATCTTCCGTTCGTACCTTCAATTGATGGTATCCTGACCTTAAGTCGATTTTTGAGAATACCTTGGCCTGAGCAAGTTGATCAAACAAATCGTTTATCCTTGGCATCGGGTATTTGTTTTTGACTGTGACCATGTTAAGTGCTCGATAGTCAATACACAATCTCAGCGTTCCATCCTTATTTTCGGCAAATAAAATTGGTGATCCCCAAGGTGAGGAGCTGGCTCGAATGTATCCTTTTTCCAGTAATTCCTTTATTTGCTTCTTCAACTCGATCAACTCGGATGGTGCCATTCTGTATGGTTTCTTGTATATGGGGGTGGTTCCTGGTGCTAGCTCAATGCGGAATTCTATTTCTCGGTCTGGTGGCATGCCTGGCAGCTCTTCAGGGAATACATCTGGAAATTCACACACTACTGGAACCTTGTTTAGCTCAGAAACGTCCACCTTATTTAATCTCGGTTGCCGGGATATTTTTCCTTCCTTGGCTGATACTCTTATTGTCTTCCCTTGGTGGTGTGTGAGAATTACGGTCCTGTTGAAACAGTCGATAAAACCCTTATTGGTGGTTAGCCAATCCATCCCTAGGATGACATCCAGTCCTTTATTTTCCAATACAATAAGATTTGCGTGAAACTCCAATCCTTCGAACTCAATGACCACATTCTGACAGTAATTCTGAGTAACTTGCTGAATCCCAGGGGACTTGATGGTCATGGATTTCTCCAAAGGAAGCATCGAAAAATTATTTTGCAAGGCAAAACTTTTCGAAATGAAAGAGTG
This sequence comes from Triticum dicoccoides, assembly GCF_002162155.2. Classification (NCBI taxonomy): domain Eukaryota; kingdom Viridiplantae; phylum Streptophyta; class Magnoliopsida; order Poales; family Poaceae; genus Triticum; species Triticum dicoccoides. The sequence goes on along the minus strand of NC_041391.1, from coordinate 605,115,453 downwards.
AGAGGCTCCAGAATCAAACAAAACCATTGCAGGTATTGTGTCGACAGGAAACGTACCTAGTACGATATCCGGAGCATTTTGTGCCTCCTCTTTGGTTACATGGTTCAGATGACCCTTCCTGTGGTTATTGTTGGGATTGAAATTGTTTCGCTTGGGCGCTGAATTATTGCCGCCGTTGTTCGGCTTTGGGGTTGAACTCCTTGGCTTGGGGCACTATTTGGCATAGTGCCCTTCTTCTCCACAAGCGTAACAAGTAACGCCGGGGCGATAGGTGAATTCCTTGTCCCTTGCATGAAAATTCTTGATTGGGCGTGAGACATTGGATGAGAATTTGTGTGTCCCACCCTTTTGAAAATCTGTCTTGCTTCGGTGATTGTGAGCGTGATTAGTCTGGTCCCTTTTTCGCTTGCGGATATCTTCCAGACTGCGTCTCTCATTTTCCAGAGTAATGGCTTTGTCCACCAGTGTTTTAAAATCAGGAAAAGTGTGCACGACCAGTTGGCATTTAAGCGCGGGCGCCAGCCGTCAAGGAATTTCTCCATCTTCTTGATTTCAGTCATACGCTCCTCATTGGCGTAGCGGGACAATAGGGTAAATTGACTGTTGTAATCTGACACTGTCATGTTCCTTTGTTTGAGGTCATCGAATTCTCTCTTCTTGATTTTCATAATACTCTTAGGAATATGTGCACCACGGAAACCTTCCTTGAAATCATCCCAGGTTATGTCATTCTCGTTGGGATGCATGTGCAGAAAATTCTCCCACCACGATGCGGCTGCTCCTATGAGATAGTGTGGAGCATATAGTACTTTCTCGAGATCTGAACATTTTGCAATAATTAATTTCCTCTCCATATCTCGAAGCCAGTCCTCGGCTTCAAGAGGCTTGTCAGTGTGAGAAAATGTTTGAGGACGTGTCTTCTGTAGCTCAGATAACTTGGAATGCTGCTGATACTGTCCATGATGATTCCCCATGTTGATGACTTGGTTCATCATCTCACGATGTTGTTGCTGACTCTGCTCATAAAGGCGGCACATTTGTGAAAGTGCCGATTCACTGCCCTGTTGGCTTGACTGTCCCTGAGTGAACTCGTTGCTGGGTTGTGTATCATAATTTTCCTCTGGTGGAGTTGGCATGGAGCGTGTCCAAGGACGAGACATTTTTCACTCTGGGGATGTATTTTTGTAAAACTCATAAGAAAAGCGGAAAGAGTCGCAAAACAAAACCATAAATGCATAAAGCTGGCAGATAGAATTAAATAACTCGGCTTACTTAAGAAAAACAAATCGACTTGCGCACGGAAAAGGACTGCTCATTACATATCTTACACGCTGGCGGTAATTATACAATACACCACTCAGGATATGCGTACATAATCCTGACATGTTATTTAGGCTAGTGCACTTCTCCAGATCCTACATGATGCGCAAACAGGCTACTTCTCACAACCTACGTACATATCTTACAAAGCGGTGCAATACATGGCAGCTAAGCGTACTCAGGCAAAGATGTTGACGACCTCCTTTGCCCTGCCGAGGGCGAGGCGTAGCGAGGTTGGGGACTCGACTTCCTCCTCGCTAATAGGCTCCATACGTGTAGTGTTGCGCAGAGTGGACGGAGCGGTTGCCAGGGGCGGAGCAACACGTACAGGAGTGGGCGCGAAGGGTGGTGCAGTGCGCGCTGAAGTGGGTGCAATGACTTGGTTGAATTCTTCGGTAGAAGGCAGGCGACGAGTAGGCGTAAAAGATGCTGAGGACGAGACCAAAGTCAGTGGTGGTGCGATGGGTAGGAGCTCCCTCCTGTTGGCAGCACAGCCATGGACTGAGTCCATGCGGGTAGCTACGAAGTCATCCACCAGGTTGTCGAAGGCTGCCTCCAGGGCCCGGAGATACTCAATGAGCATCTCAAAAGCCTCGTCTCGTTCTCCTCTGGGGCAGGAGTATGCGTAGTGACAGGTGTAAGGCACATGGCACGGAAGATAACGGTAACGACGAGTCTTCATTACGAGAAGGACATCCCTGAGACGAGCTATCGCCTCACGGGCTGCCATCTGCATAGCATGCCTCTCCGTAGGCATTGCTCTTCGCACGAACCGGAAGCGGCGTAACTCACCACGCCCTCCCTTGAACTGCACCACGGCCTGGTGCATGGTCAGACTGTCGTTGACTCGGTGCTGGCAGAGTGTGAAGACTGGGCACACGGATGGCCCCATTGCGACCTGAACGATGAAAGAAAGAAGCTTGACGAACCCATCGGGCACGTTGGCGAAGGTCTGAGACTCACAGATGTTGTCGGCCATCTACAAAAGTAGGCAAAAATTCTGCAGGGTCAGATCATAAATTTATGCTGACTGACAGAAAATGACTACAATTGCAAAAATATAAATTAGCTCTATCATGCTAATAACTAATTAGCGATCGCACCTAGTGGCTTCCTACAGTCACCCTGGCTCTGGTACCAAGCTTGTCACGACCGGTTTTCCAATAAAAATATTTATTGAGAAACCAATCTTTTGAGTCCAGTATGAGAGAAATCCTCCTCACTGGTAGACAATTTCTTGATACAATAAGCCAGTAGCAAAAAAAAAATATTACAGGGTCGAACTACGGTTGCTCAACCAAATTATTACAAGCACACCAATAATTATACATAATGGCGGACATGACACAGTGGTGTGGAGGCATACTACTGACTCGAGGATAGGGCGGTGGTGGAAAAACACAGCGGGGAGAGAAATACAAGACTCTAAGTCTATCATCTCATCGAGCGTTGAGGTGAGGCTCGATGAATTTATTTGGTAGCGGAAGCGGATATAAAACAGTGACCAAATCCAGGGTCGCACGAGACTGACTGGGACTCCTCTAAGTGTCGGACTCGCTATCAAACTCTTCATCCATGAGATCGCCTTCGTCAGCATCTGGCCAAATCAACAAGCCAGTGAGTACTTTGAAAGTACTCGCAAGACAGTTCGGACGTAAGATATAACAAATGCATGCATGGATGCGACATGCATAAATTCACCAATGTACATTTTCAAAAATTAGCATAACAAGGTAAGTAAAAGGGAAACGGCGGTAGTCTGCCTGAAATCCCAACATAACATAAATAATTACCGATCGGGTGTCTGAAGCGACGCCTCGAAAGGTGAACAAATAAATATAAGGAAAAAGATGCCACAGTCGGGCGTCTTAGCGACACCACATAAAGGGCTTAAAAAGAAATACCTCAGTCGGACGTCGGGGCGACGTCACAGAAAGGGCTTTAAAAGAAATGCCATAGTCGGACGTCGGGACGACATCACAGAAAGGGCTTTAAAAGAAATGCCACAGTCGGACGTCGGGGCGACATCACAGAAAGGGCTTTAAAATAAATGCCAGAGTCGGACGTCGGGACGACATCACAGAAAGGGCTTTAAAAGAAATGCCACAGTCGGACGTCGGGGCGACATCACAGAAAGGGCTTTAAAAGAAATGCCACAGTCGGACGTCGGGGCGACATCACAGAAAGGGCTTTGATTCACAAGTAAATAATACTCATAATAAACATTTAATTCATGAGAATAAATGGGTTAGTCCATCCACAAGAATATTCAATTAACCGGAATTATCACTCATGCGAATCACCGGAGTCTCTGTCATCAAAACTGACATTTGATTAGGATAAGATAATATTGATCTAGGACATGGAATAGATGATTTGGAGGAAATATATGACTCTGCAGAGTTTGTACAAAATTGTTCCCACAGCTAACGGATTTCCGTAGTCACGAAGGACTAGTTCCGTTTACGGTATTTCGGAAGAAAACATAGCTAACCAGTACACACCCATCCTACCTCTCGATGCTAGGAATCACCCTAGACATCGTCCAAGAAAAACTTTTGAGACGGGGAGATCACAATCTCGAATAGCATGGGATCAAATTTATATACGCGCGCTCTAAGGGGTGCCCCCCTCTCGGTCCCAACCGGAAACACCCATGCCCCCTGACCGGATGTCTGGCTTTAATCCAGGGCCATGGAACCATCATCACGGCCTCTCCTTTTGGTGTGTACCAGAAAAGCGGTTTGCAACTTACTAAACCATATTCCTTGCGGAAAACATGTGGTAGTACAGGGAAGGAAATGAAAGGAACTGGAACGATACGGTTTGACACTGAAGTCACATAGTCTGGCATAAGACTGGCATGCTACGACACTGCCATCTTACCCATCCTCATGCCAACACATGGCCATTCATACTCACATCCATCCACTTATGGATCATCGAACTCACTTACCTCATTATCGCATAAAATGACATTCATCGATATGCTTCTCAACATGCCATGAAACTAACTAAATGCAAAACATGCCAAGACACTCATCATATCAAAAGTTCAAACATGCTTGCCTGGTTCAGAGTAGTCGGAGCCTAGCTCGGTGAAGTTCGCGGCTTCGTCACCTCCTTCGGTATCTACGGTATAAAGAAAATATATGCGCTATCGTAAATACCAAGGAGTGCACAGAAAGTATACCAAAAAATATCCTTGCCAAAGCAAAGGAAGTTTTTAAGTGGAAGGTTTTTCTGAAAAAGAAAATTTTTAAGTAGCCTCTCCTCAAAAACCACAAAGTTTTTGATAAAAACTAAATAAAAATTTTGGAGTGTCACACATCCCCAGGATTAGGCTCTTGCCACTCCTTATCCCTTAGTCCATAAAAGCTTTACCCAAAACTTGAAAACTTCACAACACAAAACTCAACAGGAATTCTTATAAGCTCCGTTAGTGAAAGAAAACAAAACCACCACATAAGGTACTGTAATAAACTCATTATTTATTTATTTTGGTGTTAAACCTACTGTGTTCCAACTTCTCTATGGTTTATAAACTATTTTACTAGCCATAGATGCATCAAAATAAGCAAACAACACACGAAAAACAGAATCTGTCAAAAACAGAACAGTCTGTAGTAATCTGGAACTAACGCGAACTTCTGAAACTCTAAAAATCCTACCAAAATAGGACGTACTGGAAAATTTGTTTATTGATCATTAAAAAAACGAATCAATGGAAAAGCTCGTCCCTGTGATTTATTGTTTTTTTTCTCATGAGCGCAAAGTTTCTGTTTTTCAGTAGAATCAGATCAACTATCATCATAGCTTATCATATAGGTTCTACTTGGCACAAACACTAAAAAAAGATAAAAACACATCTAAACAGATATTAAAAGCAAAAACTTAATACTAAACAGGAACAAAAACAAAAAATACAAAGAAAATTGGGTTGCCTCCCAACTAGCGCTATCGTTTAACGCCCCTAGCTAGGCATAAAAGCGAAGATAGATCTAAGTCGTGCCATCTTTGGCACTTGATTCATAAGTAGCCCGCATGATAGATTCATAAAGTAATTTGACTTTATTTCTTGGAAAGTGCTCCATGCCTTTCTTTAATGGAAATTGGAACCTAATATTCCATTCCTTCATATCAATAATCACGCCAATCGTTCTAAGGAAAGGTCTACCAAGAATAATAGGGCAAGAAAGATTACAATCTATATCAAGAACGATAAAATCAACGGGCACCAAATTTCTATTAGCAACAACTAGAACATCATTGATCCTTCCCATTGGCTTTTTAATGGTGGAATCCGCAAGGTGCAAATTTAAAGAGCAATCATCAAGATCATGGAAACCTAGAATATCACATAAAGTTTTCGGAATCGTGGAAACACTAGCACCCAAATCACACAAAGGAAAACACTCATAATCTTTAATTCTAATCTTTATAGTAGGTTCCCACTCATCATTAAGTTTTCTAGGTATACAAACCTCCAAATTAAGTTTTTCATCATAAGATTGCAACAAAGCATCAACGATATGTTTGGTAAAATCTTTATTTTGACTATAAGCATGAGGAGAATTAACAACGGATTGCAACAAGGAAATACAACCTTCTAAAGAACACTTATCATAATTAAATTCCTTGAAATCCGAGATAGTGGGTTCAATACTATTTAAAGTCATGACATCTCCAATCCCACTTTTACCAAATTTAGCATCAAGATCTAAAAACTCCAAATTCCTGGGACGCCTTCTAGGTAAAGTTGACTCATCATTAGTCCCATAATTATCAAAATTCATATTGCAAAACATAGATCTAATAGGAGATGCATCAATAACTTTAAGATCTTCATCATTATTTTCATGTAAACTAGAAGAACACGCTTTTATAAAGCTATCTTTTTTAGCACGCAATCTAGCGGTTCTTTCCTTACACTCATCAATGGAAATTCTCATTGCTTTGAGAGACTCATTGATATCATGCTTAGGAGAAGAAGATCTAATTTTAAGAGAATCAACATCAAGCGAAAGTCTATCAACATTCCTAGCCAAATCATCAACTTTGAGCAATTTTTCTTCAAGTAAAGCATTAAAATTCTTTTGAGAAATCATAAATTCTTTCACATTATTCTCAAAATCAGAGGGCATCTTATTAAAATTGCCATAAGAATTATTGTAGGAATTTCCATAATTATTAGAGGAATTACTATGGAACGGTCTAGCATTAAAGTTTCCTCTATAAGCATTGTTTCCAAAACTATTCCTACCAACAAAATTCACATCCATAGATTCATTATTATTATCAATCAAAGTAGACAAAGGCATATCATTGGGATCAAGAGGAGTATTTTTAGTACCAAACAACTTCATAAGTTCATCCATCTTTCCACTCAAAACATTGATTTCTTCTATAGCATGCACCTTTTTACTAGAAGATCTTTTGGTGTGCCATTGAGAATAATTAGCCATAATATTATCACGAAGTTTTGTAGCATCCCCTAACGTGATTTCCATAAACATGCCTCCCGCGGCCGAATCCAAGAGATTTCTAGAAGCAAAGTTCAAACCGGCATAAATTTTTTGTATGATCATCCATAAATTCAAACCGTGAGTAGGGCAATTGCGAATCATCAATTTCATTCTTTCCCAAGATTGGGCAACATGCTCATGATCAAGTTGTTTAAAATTCATAATATCGTTCCTAAGAGTGATAATCTTAGCAGGAGGAAAATACTTAGTGATAAAAGCATCTTTGCACTTGTTCCAAGAATCAATACTATTTTTAGGCAAAGACGAAAACCAAACTTTAGCATGATCTCTAAGTGAAAACGGAAATAACTTCAATTTAACAATATCATTATCCGTATCTTTCTTCTTTTGCATATCACACAAATCAACAAAATTGTTTAGATGAGTAGCGGCATCTTCACTAGGAAGGCCGGCGAATTGATCTTTCATACCAAGATTCAGCAAAGCAGTATTGATTTCACAAGACTCAACATCATTAAGAGGAGCAATTGGAGTACTAAGGAAATCATTATTATTGGTATTCAAAAAATCACGCAATTTGGTATTATCTTGCGCCATGGAAACAAGTAATCCAACACACAAGCAAACAGAAAAAGGCAAGCGAAAAGAGAGAGAGAAGAAGATTGGGAAATAGAGGGCGAATAAAACGGCAAGGGTGAAGTGGGGGAGAGGAATACGAGAGGCAAACGGCAAATAATGTAAATGCGAGGGAGATGAGTTTGTGATGGGTACTTGGTATGTCTTGACTTGAGCGAAGACCTCCCCGGCAACGGCGCCAGAAATCCTTCTTGCTACGTCTTGAGCTTGTGTTGGTTTTCCTTGAAGAGGAAAGGGTGATGCAGCACAGTAGCGTAAGTATTTCCTTCAGTTTTTGAGAACCAAGGTACAATCCAGTAGGAGGCTCCTCAACAAGTCCCACAAACCTACACAAACAAACAAAGAACTCGCAACCAACGCGATAAAGGGGTTGTCAATCCCTTCAGGGCCACTTGCGAAAGTGAGATCTGATAGAGATAGAGTGATAAGATAAATATATTTTTGCTATTTTGTAATATAGATGCATAAAGTAAAGATGCAAATAAAAGTAGATTGGAAGCAAATATGATAAGAGATAGACCCCGGGGCCATAGGTTTCACTAGAGGCTTCTCTCGAGATAGCATAAGTATTACGGTGGGTGAACAAATTACTGTCGAGCAATTGATAGAAAAGCGAATAATTATGAGATTATCTAGGCATGATCATGTATATAGGCATCACGTCCGCAACAAGTAGACCGACTCCTGCCTGCATCTACTACTATTACTCCACACATCAACCGCTATCCAGCATGCATCTAGAGTATTAAGTTCACAAAGAACAGAGCAATGCATTAAGCAAGATGACATGATGTAGAGGGATAAACTCAAGCAATATGATATAAACCCCATCTTTTTATCCTCGATGGCAACAATACAATACGTGTCTTGCAACCCTTTTTGTCACTAGGTAAGAACACCGCAAGATTGAACCCAAAGCTAAGCACTTCTCCCATGGCAAGAAAGATCAATCTAGTAGGCCAAACCAAACTGATAATTCGAAGAGACTTGCAAAGATAACTCAATCATACATAAAAGAATTCATAGAAGATTCAAATATTATTCATAGATAAACTTGATCATAAACCCACAATTCATCGGATCTTGATAAACACACCGCAAAAAGAGATTACATCAAATAGATCCCCACAAGAGAGGGGGAGAACATTGTATTGAGATCCAAAAAGAGAGAAGAAGCCATCTAGCTAATAACTATGGACCCGTAGGTCTATGGTAAACTACTCACAAGTCATCAGAAGGGCTATGGTGTTGATGTAGAAGCCCTCCGTGGTCGATTCCCCCCCCGTCAGAGTGCTGGCGAAGGCTCCAAGATGGGATATTGCGGATACAGAAGGTTACAGTGGTGGAAATTGTGTTTCGTCTGCTCCCTGGATGTTTTCGGGGTACGTAGGCTTATATAGGAGGAAGAAGTATGTCGGTGGACGCCCGAGGGGCCCACGAGACAGGGGGCGCGCCCTATAGGGGGGCGCCCTCCTATCTCGTGGAGGCCTCGGCTGCTTCTTGACTTGCACTCCAAGTCCCCTGGATCACGTTCGTTCCAAAAATCACGCTCCCGAAGCTTTCATTCCGTCTGGACTCCGTTTGATATTCCTTATCTTCGAAATACTGAAATAGGCACAAAAAAATAGCAATACGGGCTGGGCCTCCGGTTAGTAGGTTAGTCCCAAAAATGATATAAAAGTGTAAAATAAAGCCCATAGACATCCAAAACAGGTAATATAATAGCATGGAACAATCAAAAATTATAGATACGTTGGAGACGTATCACTTACTGCCCACCATTCAAAATATACACGTATCCGGTTTGTGACTTGGAGTCATCCAGATCTGTGTCAAAGCTAGCATCGATGTAACCCTTTACGACGAGCTCTTCGTCACCTCCATAACGAGAAACATATCGTTAGTCCTTTTCAGGTACTTCAGGATATTCTTGACCACTGTCCAGTGTTCCATGCCGGGATTACTTTGGTACCTTGCTACCAAACTTACGACAAAGTTTACATCAGGTCTGGTACACAGCATGGCATACGTAATAGACCCTATGGCCGAGGCATAGGGGATGACACTCATATTTTCTCTATCTTCTGCCTTGGTCGGGCATTGAGCCGAGCTCAATTTTACACCTTGCAACACAGGCAAGAACCCCTTCTTGGACTGATCCATATTGAATTTCTTCAATATCTTATCAAGGTATGTGTTTTGTGAAAGACCTATGAGGCATCTTGATCTATCTCTATAGATCTTGATGCCTAATATATAAGCAGCTTCTCCAAGGTCCTTCATTAAAAAACACTTATTCAAGTAGGCCTTTATGTTGTCCAAAAGTTCTATATCATTTCCCATCAACAGTATGTCATCCACATATAATATGAGAAATGCTACAAAGCTCCCACTCACTTTCTTGTAAATGCAAGCTTCTCCATAAGTCTGCATAAATCCAAACGCTTTGATCATTTCATTAAAGCGAATGTTCCAACTCCGAGATACTTGCACCAACCCATAGATGGATTGCTGGAGCTTGCATGCCTTGTTAGCATTCTTAGGATCGATAAAACCTTCCGGTTGCATCATATACAATTCTTCCTTAAGATAGCCGTTAAGGAATGCTGTTTTGACGTCCATTTGCAATATCTCATAATCATAGAATCTGACAATTGCTAACATGATTCGAACGGACTTCAGCTTCGCTACGGGTGAGAAAGTCTCATCATAGTCAACCCCTTGAACTTGTCGATAACCCTTAGCGACAAGTCGAGCTTTATAGATGGTAACATTACCATCTGCGTCTGTCTTCTTCTTAAAGATCCATTTATTTTCTATTGCTCGCCGATCATCGGGCAAGTCTGTCAAAGTCCATACTTTGTTTTCATACATGGATCCTGTCTCGGATTGCATGACTTCAAGCCATTTGTTGGAGTCTGGGCCCGCCATTGCTTCTTCATAGTTCGAAGGTTCACCATTGTCTAACAACATGATTTCCAGGACAGGGTTGCCATACCATTCTAGTGTGGAACGTGTCCTTGTGGACCTACGAAGCTCAGTAGCAACTTCATCCGAAGTAACTTGATCATCATCATTAACTTCCTCTCTAGTCAGTGCAGGCACCACAGGAACATCTTCCTGAGATGCGCTACTTTCCGGTTCAAGAGGTAGTACTTCATCAAGTTCCACTTTCCTCCCACTTACTTCTTTCGAGAGAAACTCTTTCTCCAGAAAGGACCCGTTCTTGGCAACAAAGATCTTGCCTTCGGATCTGAGGTAGAAGGTATACCCAATGGTTTCGTTAGGGTATCCTATGAAGACACACTTTTCCGACTTGGGTTCGAGCTTTTCAGGTTGAAGCTTCTTGACATAAGCATCGCATCCCCAAACTTTTAGAAACGACAGCTTAGGTTTCTTGCCAAACCATAATTTATACGGTGTCATCTCAACGGATTTAGACGGTGCCCTATTTAAAGTGAATGTAGCTGGCTCTAAAGCGTATCCCCAAAATGATAGCAGTAAATTGGTAAGAGAAATCATAGACCCCACCATATCCAATAGAGTGCGATTACGACGTTCGGACACACCATTACTGTCGTGGAAATATCACGTCAGATGTCCTTAGTGTGAGGACTTAGTCGCGAGGCCAACGCATCTATGTGGTAGCTTGAGAGGGGTTGAGCGGAATCGAGAGACGCAACACAAGACAAGGGTTTAGACAGCTTCGGGCCCCGAGAAACATCATCCGGTAACAACCCTACATATTGTTTGAGGCTAGATCTCATTATCATCATGAGGGAGTCGCCGTAAACCGGCTCTCCTCTAGCTGTGTCTATCCCTAGAGATTGTTTCTTGCTTCCCCCTCTTTGGGGAGCCCTGCCCCTCCTTATATAAGTTAAAGGGGCGGGTTACATGTAGAGTCCATCTCGGACTAAGACTTAAACTATTTTGACTTCCCTTCCTAGGCTTCTTAACGTCTGCCGGTTTAACATTGTCTGCCGGTTTAACATTGTCTGTCGGTTTAACATTGTCTTCCGGGTTATGATTGACTTAACACCTGCCGGCGCTACCATCTGTCTTAACTCTGCCGGTTTAACACTCGCCGGTTTACCGTCTGTCTCTGCCATCTGTCTTAACTGTCTGCCGGTTTAACACCGCCCCGATTTACCATGTCCCAGCCAGATTATGACTCCGGCCGGGTCATACCGCGGGGTATATCCCCGACATTAGCCCCCAGTTTAATTTGGATTTATCCATGTTAAACTGATCCTGATCATCCTTAAGTCCTTGTCACTTCCTTCTTCTAGAAAATCCAGTTTAATAGGCCAGCTTCATAATCAACTTGCTGACATTGGTTTCTCATAGAAAATATATTGTGAAGAATAACTCCTTTGATTCAGCTCCCAATGCTTAAAAACAATATTGGTCCTTGAAATACTCATCTGATCTTCAGCTGGTTTAAGGACGTAGAACTTACCGGTTTATCATTGCCAAGATCACCGGTTTATAAATATTGATAGCACCGGGTCATACTTGTAGTTAACATCCAGCTTGAAAATATACCTCTTATATGCCTATCACTTGTAGCCCCCAGGTCTTAAGAAGGTAGCATAGCAACAGCTTAAGACTTGCTTCAACATAAATATCACAATCTTGAAGAAATCCAGGTTGTTCATCTCAATCACTAGTCAGAATTGAATATTCCACATAGGTAGCCCCCAAGTGCCGGGTTGTCATGCTTGCAGCAACCTGGGACTTGTAATTGCCTGGTGCTCCAAAAACTTCAACCAGTGTAGCCTCCAAGGGCCGGGTCATTATGCAATAATAAGCAGGGACTTTGTAAATATAATCTTGTAAACTTTGAACAGCAACGTGTAGCCCCCAAGGGCCGGCTCAGTAAGATAATATTGAGCTGGGACTTTGATATATACTTCAATGAAAATAACATCATATGATGTAACCCCCATCATGGAGCTTGAATTCACGTCCACAAGGTTAAGAGCCTTGTGCTTTACCAACTGAACAGTGGATCCTTCAATATAATGAAAAAAAGCTTTGTACCTTGAATTGTTGACAGGAGCAATTGGTAACCCCAAGGGCCGGCTCATTACGATGTGATGAGTCGGGTCTTCAATAAGGTGAGCAAACAATGACTTTGCATTAGCCCCCAAGTGTCATGGTGCATGCTTGCAGCGACATGCGACTTGTGTATTTGATGTAATCTCAACTTAAATAATGTAGCCCCCAAGTGCCGGGTCGTAAGCCTGCAGCGACTTGGGACTATTCCTTCAATTGTAGAACAAATCATATCCATTGATAATATGATAGCCATTGCGCTAAAGCGAATTTGAAAACCTTAATCATAATACTGGTTATTGATAACCATAATAAAAATCCAGCCATGTTGGCTATTTGAATAATATACCCAATGATTTATAAGTGCATAATAATAATTCCAATGGCGCAATCCAAATATATACTGGCGACTTATAGTCCAAAGCCAGGAGGGGTCAATAAACACCGGATTATAAGTGATTATGTACTGACAACTTGTAGTTGAAAGCCGAGCCGGGTTAATGAACACCGGGTTAATTTGATGACTGATAGTCATGCCGGGTCAATAGACGTCGGTTCAACATAAAATTTATCAAAAGAAAAAAATGTTGACAAAGGCAAATAAAACCGTGTAGTCGAGGCTTTTCAAGGGCCGCCAGGCCCAAATTCGAGGCTTTTCATGGGCTGCCAGGCCGCTGAGTTAAACCATTTGACAAAGCCTTTTAAGATGGACCTCCAACTAACCAATCGTCGTTTTAACTTTGACAAGTTCAGGGTCTGTATAAGATTGACTTGTCAAACGTTCGGTGGGTCATGCCAGGATTACCTGGATAGGAGTGGCTTACTTGATGAAGGCAGGTTAACCCGGGGTTTTAGGTGAATACACCAGGCTTCCAAGCCGTGCTTGATAGCATATTACAAGGGTCCTTTCAAACTCTTTGTTGCAGTGCACAAAGAGCCCCCAAGTAACTTTGTGAGCTGTGCTCAATGGGTGCCTATGTTTGAGCTGTGCGTAGCAACAAGACTCTCTTTGGCCCCTTGGGTGTGAAGCTCCCAAGCTTTGTTGTTGCGTGATAGCCGCATCAAGAGGGTAGTAATCTTATGTTCTCTTTGGTGAATACGCCTATGTTTGAACAGGAAACCCCCAAGTGATTATATGAAGGTGAGCCCATAAGGCAGGATACCCATGTTTGAACCGCGCGTCAGGGCAGCAGGTCCTCTTCGGCAACCTTTTACTTTTTGCAAGAGATAAATTCTTCCTGAATCGGGATTTTGAACCGGATATTGAGAGCGTCGAAGCTTTTGGAAGAGATAATTTCCTCTTAAACCGGATTGGAAACCAGAAGCATCATTGTGAGCCGGAATATTTCTGACGGCCTTTAAATTTTCATCAATATAACAGTACCCTCTGGGACCGTGTTATCTTTTCCTTCAACATCCTGGGGCACTTGAATTTGCTGAAACTGGCAAGACTTCTTGAGTCATATCATCGTAGCCCCCGAGTCTTAGGATGACTTAAGGAGTTGTCTTGAGATTCTCCGTACTTGACCATAGCAGAAGGTATATATCATCGGTGTTAATAACGCAATGTAAATCCACAGAAGGTTGAGGCGACTGCGGCGGATTATGAATGATCCCGTATGAGCCGTGTCAGCAACTCGGCCAATGGTTCCTTTCAACTGGTTGTTTGAAGCTAACCAAACTATAGTGACAACAACTTGTGCGTATGTCCATTGAGCCATCCAGGGCAGACAGTGGCTGATGATAATCTGCCTCCAATTTGTTGGAAGAAAACCGGGCTACCCAAGTTGTGACTTGCTCATACTCAATAAAACAGCTCATGTAGACAGGTGCAGCTTGACGTGTTGATGTAGACCAGGTCGCGAGAGACGGACGAAAAATATGTCCGCAGCATCAGAGGTGGCACAGACAGATGAGTCGTCCGCGGCATTGTAAGCCGGTGCGGACAAGCAAGTTGTCCTCCACGTTATAAACCGGTGCGGATGCGTGAACCGGCCGTCCATTCATTAGGTAATGTAACATGGAGAAAAAACACCATTGTAGAACATTGCCAGCTCATGTTCCATACCGGCAGTATAAATATAATTGTCCTGCATATAAAAAATACAGCAAGACACATTAGTTGTTTGTGAAAAGAGATCAACATGCGCTTTAACAAACAATATACATGATAAATATCACCTGATTTACTTGGGCGACAGCTCTGTTCGCAGACCCTGTCTTTAGGTCTAGCTTGCCTTTAAAATCTTCAGTCATGGTCTGCAAACCGACCGGAACGGCACGTGGGCTTCAACTTCTTCTGGTTGCTTATTTCCAGTATGCTACTCCGGTTTGCAAATGCCTAATACAACCGACAGCCACCATCCTCCTTTTCCTTCATTTTTTTATTGCTTTGGACTGATCTGTTTGGAGTAGGAGCTGAGGATTCAACCAGCGACTTGAGGCAGTTACAGTAGAGGAAACGCTGGCGAATACAACAGTTTGGCGCGAAGTAGATGAGGCCGCGGGGCGGCTCGACACACAACCGTCGAAACAAGGTGGCTCCAAACGGTGACTTGCAGAAGCACCAGCAAGGTGGTACAAAGCGGCTCGGTGCAATACCGGTTTAAAGCCACGACGACGGAAAGGTAGCTCAGCAGAAGCGCCCCAAAGGTGTTGAGGCGGCTGACAGTTTGAGATTACGGCCATGGCCGGAACAGTGGCTCTGCGCGGCCAGGTGACATGATCTCACCAGCTTGTAGCACAGCGTGGCGGTTTGAGCGGTGAGTTGTGCACGCGTCTGCTGGTAGTGGTCCGGCGTGGGCAGACACTTGAGACTGGAAGGCCCGGGCGGTGACTCTGACGGCGGGGCAACGGGGCCGGCAGGCGTGCTCAGAACTGGCGTGCATCCAGCAAGGCGGATCAATAGGCGCATCCTCCATCTCTGAAATATAACACTACTTTCACAGCGGACAATTATCCTGACGACCTTGCACTTGTAGTAGATGGTGGACGCACAGTAGACGAATAGTTGATCTGATGTACATGCATTAGCAGCCCACTAACAGTTCTCTGTCGTAGTTGTACAATTTGACGATGTAACTGGAGCTCATGGCGGGTCGGCGAGCGGAGGCGAGACGACTTCATGGAAACTAGTCAAACCGCGTGCAAAAAGGAAGCGCTGGAGGCCGGGACGTCGGGCCACGCCGGGCGCAGGTAAGCTTGAATGGAGAAGCGGTGAGCCAGCGGGGGCGCGCCGGAGCCGGCCGGAGTGGCGACTCAGTCCAGGTGGTATGACCCGGCCGTGTTCAGTGCGGGCGTGCAGAGCAGGAGTTGAGGGCGGTGGCGATTCAGACGGGAAGGCGACGGTGACCGCTGCAACATCCGGTTCAAGGGTAAAAACGAGACGGTGTCAGCGATTCACAGCAATGGGGCGGCTCTCGCAGCAGGGGAGAGGCGCACGGCAGCGACTCAAAGGGAGGCTGGGTCGGCTCCAACCGGTGCAGCAGCATGTGGAAGATTGGCGTGGCCGGCGGAAGGCACGGTCGGTGAGTGACGACTCAAAGCCAGCCGACGCGGCGGCGCAGGGCACTGCGAGGGTGACCTGGCGGCGATTTGGCGGGGCCGCTCCATGGTGACCCGGTGGCGATTCGGCGAGGCGCTCGGCGGTGACCCGGCGGCGATTTGGTGAGGCGCTCGGCGGTGACTCGGCGGCGATATGGCGGGGTGCTCGGTGGTGACCCGGCAGCGATTTGGCGGGGCCGCTCCATGGATGGCGGTTCGCCGGTCGCTGGCCTGGGGTCGGAACGGTGGCGGAGGCCGGCTTGAAGCGAGGGCGCAGGCGCGGTCAATGGACGAGTCTTGGCCATGGCGAGTCACGACAGCGGGAGGTCGTGGAGGTTTGGGCAGTTTGGAGGAAGCGGCGACCCAGTCGAGGTAGATCAAGGCTGCGGTTGGATCAACGGCGGGTTGGAGAAGCGCCGGTACAGCAGGGGCCGTGGTTGCACGGCAGTTGAGGCGCGCCTGTTGATGGCGGTTCAAGGACAGAGACGGAGGCGAGACCGAGTCCATGGCCTCGTCCACTCTTGTCGTGTTTTTAAAGGGCCAGATGTAGTAATCTTCCTTCCATAGTTTTTGAATGAGCCTCCTGGTGTTTTTCCTTGTGTATGTACCGATCAGAGTTGACCAAAGAGATAAACTGATTCGGCTGAGATGATGTATGAGTCAAAGACGTCTTAGTCTTTGAAATCCTTGGGTCTGTTGCTTCATGTGATGAAATAGTACTCCTGTTTTGATCTGAACTTGGCCTTGTGTGTTTTCTGTGACTTACTCCCATCGGCGAACCAAAGTTGAATGAGATCGCGACTCTAACCATGCCGGTTATAGGCAAGTTGCATACAAAGATTTGACACGCCGGCGAAACCATGTCCATAGCAGAAAACGTCGGCAGCATATAAACGGAACCTAATTTTTCATCAACTCAAATCTTGTACTCCCAGATCCAAAGTAAATCGTGTTTGGTTGTCTCGTACCGGTTCTTCTTCATCTGTCCAATCATGAGTCTCTCGATCCTAGGGGAGCCCTTCAAGAACTCAACACCACTGTGCGCGAGCCCCACAGTGGGCGCCAAGTGTTGTGGAAATATCACGTCAGATGTCCTTAGTGTAAGGACTTAGTTGCGAGGCCAACACATCTATGTGGTAGCTTGAGAGGGGTTGAGCGGAATCGAGAGACGCAACACAAGACAAGGGTTTAGATAGCTTCGGGCCCCGGGAAACATCATCCGGTAACAACCCTACATGTTGTTTGAGGCTAGATCTCATTATCATCACGAGGGAGTCACCGTAAACTGGCTCTCCTCTAGCTGTGTCTAGCCCTAGAGATTGTTTCTTGCTTCCCCCTCTTTGGGGAGCCATGCCCCTCCTTATATAAGTTAAAGGGGCGGGTTACATGTAGAGTCCATCTTGAACTAAGACTTAAACTATTTTGACTTCCCTTCCTAGGCTTCTTAACGTCTGCAGGTTTAACATTGTTTGCCGGTTTAACATTGTCTGCCGGTTTAACATTGTCTTTCGGGTTATGATTGACTTAACACCTGCCGACGCTATCATCTGTCTTAACTCTGCCGGTTTAACACTCGCCGGTTTACCGTCTGTCTCTGCCATGTGTCTTTAACTGTCTGCCGGTTTAACACCGCCCCGGTTTACCAAGTCCCAGCCGGATTATGACTCCGGCTGGGTCATACCGCGGGGTATATCCCCGACAGTTACGCTGAGGTGTTCCTGGCGGCGTGAGTTGTGAAACAATTCCACATTTCCTTAAGTGCGTACCAAACTCGTGACTTGAATATTCTCCCCCACGATCTGATCGTAAGAACTTTATTTTTCTGTCTTGATTCTCTACCTCAGTCTGAAATTCCTTGAACTTTTCAAAGGTCTCGGACTTGTGTTTCATTAAGTAGACATACCCATATCTACTCAAGTCATCAGTGAGGGTGAGAACATAACGATAGCCACCGTGAGCCTCAATGCTCATTGGACCGCACACATCAGTATGTATGATTTCCAATAAGTTGGTTGCTCGCTCCATTGTTCCAGAGAACGGAGTCTTGGTCATTTTGCCCATGAGGCATGGTTAGCACGTGTCAAATGATTCATAATCAAGAGACTCCAAAATTTCATCTGCATGGAGCTTCTTCATGCGTTTGACACCAATGTGACTAAGGCGGCAGTGCCGGTTGGAAATATGCCCTAGTGGCAATAATAAAATGGTTATTATTGTATTTCCTTGTTCATGATAATTGTCTATTATTCATGCTATAATTGTATTGACCGGAAACCGCAATACATGTGTGAATACATAGACCACAACATGTCCCTAGTGAGCCTCTAGTTGACTAGCTCGTTGATCAACAGATGGTTATGGTTTCCTGACCATGGACATTGGATGTCGTTGATAACGGGATCACATCATTAGGAGAATGATGTGATGGACAAGACCCAGTCCTAAGCCTAGCACAAGATCGTGTAGTTCGTATGCTAAAACTTTTCTAAATGTCAAGTATCTTTTCCTTACACCATGGGATTGTGCAACTCCCGGATACCGTAGGAATGCTTTGGGTGTACCAAACGTCACAATGTAACTGGGTGGCTATAAAGGTGCACTACGGGTATCTCCGAAAGTGTCTGTTGGGTTGGCACAAATCGAGACTGGGATTTGTCACTCTGTGTGATGGAGAGGTATCTCTGGGCCCACTCGGTAGGACATCATCATAATGTGCACAATGTGATCAAGGAGTTGATCGCGGGATGATGTGTTACGGAATGAGTAAAGAGACTTGCCGGTAGCGAGATTGAACAAGGTATCGGGATACCGACGATCGAATCTCGGGCAAGTACTATACCGCTAGACAAAGGGAATTGTATACGGGATTGATTGAATCCTTGACATCCTGGTTCATCCGATGAGATCATCGTGGAACATGTGGGAGCCAACATGGGTATCCAGACCCTACTGTTGGTTATTGGCCGGAAATTAGTCTCGGTCATGTTTGCATGGTTCCCGAACCCGTAGGGTCTACACACTTAAGGTTCGATGACGCTAGGGTTATAGGGTATAGATATACGTGGTTGCCGAATGTTGTTCGGAGTCCTGTATGAGATCCATAACGTCACGAGGAGTTCTGGAATGGTCCGGAGGTAAAGATTTATATATGGGAAGTCCTGTTTTGGTCACCGGAAAAGTTTCGGGTGCTATCGGTAATGTACCGGGACCACCGGGAGGGTCCCGGGGGTCCACCAGGTGGGCCCACCGGCCCCAGAGGGCTGCGTGGGCCAAGTGTGGGAGGGGACCAGCCCTAGGTGGGCTGGTGCGCCCCCCCACCAGGACCCAAGGTGAAGAGAGAAGGGAAAAGGGGGAAACCCTAGGCTCAGATGGGCCTAAGGCCCACCTAGTGGTGCGCCCCCCCTCTCTCCCCCTTGGCCGCCCCCCTAGATGAGATCTAGGGCTGGCCGCCGCCCCTAGGGGTAGAAACCTAGGTGGGGGCACAACCCTTCCCTTAACCCTATATATAGTGGGGGTTTGGGGCTGCCATACACATGAGAACCTCTCCCTCTTGGCGCAGCCCTACCCCTCTCCCTCCTCGTCTCTTGCGGTGCTTGGCGAAGCCCTGCTGGAGTGCCACGCTCCTCCACCACCACCACGCCATCGTGCTGCTGCTGGACGGAGTCTTCCCCAACCTCTCCCTCTCCCCTTGCTGGATCAAGGCACGTGAGACGTCATCGGGCTGCACGTGTGTGGAACGCGATGGCGCCGTTGTTCGGCGCTTAGATCGGAATCAACCGCGATCTGAATCGCTACGAGTACGACTCCTTCATCCGCGTTCTTGTAACGCTTCTGCTTAGCGATCTACAAGAGTATGTAGATGCACTCCCCTCTCTCTCGTTGCTAGTCTCTCCATAGATTGATCTTGGTGATGCGTAGAAAATTTTGAATTTCTGCTACGTTCCCCAACAGTGGCATCACGAGCTAGGTCTATTGCGTAGATTCTATGCACGAGTAGAACACAAGTTGTTGTGGGCGTTGATTTTGTTCAATATGCTTACCGTTACTAGTCCTATCTTGATTCAACGGTATTGTAGGATGAAGCGGCCCGGACCGACCTTACACGTACACTTACGTGAGACAGGTTCCACCGACTGACATGCACTTGTTGCATAAGGTGGCTAGCGGGTGCCAGCCTCTCCCACTTTAGTCGAATCGGATTCGATGAAAAGGGTCCTTATGAAGGGTAAATAGCAATTGGCGTATCACGTTGTGGCTTTTGCATAGGTAAGAAACGTTCTTGCTAGAAACCCATAGGAGCCACGTAAAACATGCAAACAACAATTAGAGGACATCTAACTTGTTTTTGCAGGGTATGCTATGTGATGTGATATGGCCAAAAGAATGTGATGAATGATATGTGATGTATGGGATTGATCATGTTCTTGTAATAGGAATCACGACTTGCATGTCGATGAGTATGACAACCGGCAGGAGCCATAGGAGTTGTCTTTATTTATTGTATGACCTACGTGTCACTAAATAACGCCATGTAATTACTTTACGTCATTGCTAAACCGTTAGACATAGTAGTAGAAGTAATAGTTGGTGAGACAACTTCATGGAGACACAATGATGGAGATCATGATGATGGAGATCATGGTGTCATGCCGGTGACGATGATGATCATGGAGCCCCGAAGATGGAGATCAGAAGGAGCAAAATGATATTGGCCATATCATGTCACTTTTTGATTGCATGTGATGTTTATCTTGTTTATGCATCTTATTTGCTTAGAACGACGGTAGTAAATAAGACGATCCCTCATAATAATTTCAAGAAAGTGTTCCCCTAACTGTGCACCGTTGCGAAAGTTCGTTGTTTCGAAGCACCACGTGATGATCGGGTGTGATAGATTCTAATATTCACATACAACGGGTGTAAGCCAGATTTACACACGCGAAACACTTAGGTTGACTTGACGAGCCTAGCATGTACAGACATAGCCTCGGAACACAAGAGACCAAAATGTCAAACATGAGTCGTATAGTGGATACGATCAACATGAAGATGTTCACCGATGATGACTAGTCCGTCTCACATGATGATCGGACACGGCCTAGTTGACTCGGATCATGTATCACTTAGATGACTAGAGGGATGTCTATCTGAGTGGGAGTTAACATACCGGTTAAGATACCAGGGTATTAAGATACCGGTTCGGTTGCTAAGTGTTAGTAACTCGAAATAAAAGATCTACGGAATAAACGGAGACTAGCTAAAGGTGAGATGACGATATGTGTTGGAAGTGTTTCCAAGGTTGATGTGATCAAGCATCGCCTGCTCCGTCTACCATCGAGACTGGTGTTAAACCTAAATAATTGTTATTTGGTGTTTGCATTGAGCATAGACATGATTTGATTATGTCTATCGCAATATGTTTATTCATTTAAGGAGAATAATGGTTACTCTATTTATTTGAATAATACCTTCAATGGTCTTGCACCTAAAAGAATGGTTTACTGAATCTCGATCGTAGTGATACACATGTTCATGCCAAAAGATATAAGATAGTAATGATAGTACCATCTGCTTGTGGCACTGCCATTTGAGTCATATTGGTACAAAACACATAAAAAAGCTCCATGTTGATGGATCTTTGGGCTCACTCGTTTTTGAAAAGTTTGAGACATGCGAACCATGTCTATTGGTATGTGCGCATGAAGAAACTCCATGCAGATGGATCATTTGGACTCACTTGATTCTAAATCACTTGAGACATGCAAATCATACCACATGGGCAAGATGACTGAAAAGCCTCGTTTTTCAGTAAGATGGAACGAGAAAGCAACTTGTTGGAAGTAATACATTTTGATGTGTGCAGTCCAATGAGTGTTGAGGCACGCAGTGGATATCGTTATGTTCTTACTTCATAGATGATTTAAGTAGAAACACAAGTCTGAATTATTGAAAGGTTCAAGTAATTTCAGAGTGAAGTTGAAGATCTTCGTGACAAGAGGATAAAAATGTCTATGATATGATCATAGAGATGAATATCTGAGTTGCGAGTTTGGTACACAACTACGACATTGTGGAAATTGTTTCACAACTAACACCGCCTGGAACACCATAGTGTGATGGTGTGTCCGAACATCATAGATGCACCCTATTGGATATGGGGCATACCATGATGTCTCTTATCGAATTACCACTATCGTTCATGGGTTAGGCATTAGAGACAACCGCATTCACTTTAAATAGGGCACCATGTAATTCCGTTGAGATGACACCGTGTGAACTATGGTTTAGAGAAACATAAGTTGTCGTTTCTTGAAAGTTTTGGGCTGCGATGCTTATGTGAAAAGTTTCATCCTGATAAGCTCGAACCCAAAGAGGATAAATACATCTTCATAGGACACCCAAAACAGTTGGGTATACCTCCTAATTCAGATCCGAAAGCAAAAGTGATTGTTTCTAGAAACGGGTCTTTTCTCGAGGAAAAGTTTCTCTCAAAAGAATTGAATGTGAGGATGGTGGAGACTTGATGAGGTTAATGAATCTTCACTTCAACCAGTGTGTAGCAGGGCACAGGAAGTTGTTCATGTGGCACCTACACCAATTGAAGTGGAAGCTGATGATAGTGATCATGATGCTTCGGATAAAGTCACTACCGAACCTTGTAGGTCGACAAGGACGCATACTAGTTCAGAGTGGTACGCAATCCTGTCTTAGAGGTCATGTTGCTAGACAACAATGAACCTACGAGCTATGGAGAAGTGATGGTGGGCCAGGATTCCGATAAATGGCTCGAAGCCATAAAATCCGAGAGAGGATCCATGTATGAAAACAGTGTAGACTTTGGAAGAACTACTTGATGGTCGTAAGGCTGTTGGGTATAGATGGAATTTAAAAGGAAGACGGACAATGATGGTAAGTGTCACCATTAAGAAAGCTCGACTTGTCGCTAAGATGTTTTCCGACAAGTTCAAGGAGTTGACTACGATGAGACTTTCTCACTCGTAGTGATGCTAAGAGTCTGTTGGAATTATATTAGCAGTTACTGCATGATTTATGAAATCTTGCAGATAGGATGTCAAAACATTGTTTCCTCGACGATATTCTTGAGGAAAGGTTGTATGTGATACAACCAGAAGGTTTTGTCAATCCTGAAAGATGCTAACAAGTGTGCAAAGCTCCAGCAATCCTTCTAAGGACTGGAGTAAGAATCTTGGAGTTGGAATATATGCTTTTATGAGATGATCAAAGATTTTGGGTTTATACAAAGTTTATGAGAAACTTGTATTTCCAAAGAAGTGAGTGGGAGCACTATAGCATTTCTGATGAGTATTTGTTGTTGACATATTGTTGATCGGAAATGATGTAGAATTTCTGGAAAGCATATAGGGTTATTTGAAAAGTGTTTTTCAGTGGAAAACCTGGATTAAGCTACTTGAACATTGAGCATCAAGATCTATAAGGATAGATCAAAATGCTTAATAGTACTTTCAAATGAATACATACCGTGACAAGATTTTGAAGGAGTTCAAAATAGATCAGCAAACAAGGAGTTCTTGGCTGTGTTATATGGTGTGAGTATTGAGTAAGACTCAAGACATGACCACGGCGGAAGAGAGAGAAAGGACGAAGGCCGTCCCCTATGCTTCAGACGTAGGCTCTATAGTATGCTATGTTGTGTACCGCACCGGAAGTGTGCCTTGCCATGAGTCAGTCAAGGGGTACAAGAGTGATCTAGGAATGGATCACAGGACAGCGGTCAAACTTATCCTTAGTAACTAGTGGACTAAGGAATTTTCTCGATTATGGAGGTGGTAAAAGAGTTCGTCATAAAGGGTTACGCCGATGCAAACTTTGACACTAATACGGATTATTCTGAGTAGTAAACCGGATTCGTATAGTAGAACAGTTATTTGGAATAGTTCCAAATAGAGCGTCCTAGCTGCATCTAGGAGATGACATAGAGATTTGCAAAACACACAAGGATGTGAAAGGTTCAGATCCGTTGACTAATAACCTCTCTCACAAGCGAGATATGATCAAACCCCATGGGTGTCGATTCATCTAATCAAATTATTTAATGAAATACCACTTAGATAGACATCCCTCTAGTCATCTAAGTGATACATGATCCGAGTCAACTAGACCGCGTCCGATCATCACGTGAGACGGACTAGTCATCATCGGTGAACATCTTCATGTTGATCGTATCTTCTATATGACTCATGTTCGACCTTTCGGTCTCTTTTGTTCCGTGGCCATGTCTGTACATGCTAGGCTTGTCAAGTCAACCTAAGTGTTTTGCATGTGTAAATCTGGCTTACACCCGTTGTATGTGAACATTAGAATCTATCAGACTTGATCATCACGTGGTGCTTCGAAACAAAAAAAAATCGCAACAGCGCACAATTAGGGGGAACAATTTCTTGAAATTATTATGAGGGATCATCTTATTTATGCTACCGTCGTTCTAAGCAAATAAGATGCAAAAACATGATAAACATCACATGCGATCAAAGAGTGACATGATATGGCCAATATCATTTTGCTCCTTTTGATGTCCATCTTCGAGGCGCCATGATCATCATCGTCACCGGCATGACACCATGATCTCCATCATCATGATGTCCATCATCGTGTCTCCATGAAGTTGTCTCGCCAACTATTACTTCTACTACTATGGCTAACGGTTTAGCAATAAAGTAAAGTAATTACATGGCGTTATTCAATGACACACAAATCATACAATAAATAAAGACAACTCCTATGGCTCCTGCTGGTTGTCATACTCATCGACATGCAAGTCGTGATTCCTATTACGAGAACATGATCAATCTCATACATCACATATATTTCATTCATCACATCCTTTATGGCCATATCACATCACACGACATATGCTGTAAAAACAAGTTAGACGTCCTCTAATTGTTGTTGCAAGTTTTTACGTGGCTGCTATAGGTTTGTAGCAAGAACATTTCTTACCTACGCCAAAAACCACAACGTGATATGCCAATTGCTATTTACCCTTCATAAGGACCCTTTTCATCGAATCCGATCCGACTAAAGTGGGAGAGACAGACACCCGCTAGCCACCTTATGCAACTAGTGCACGTCAGTCGGTGGAACCTGTCTCACGTAAGTGTACGTGTAAGGTCGGTCCGGGCCGCTTCATCTCACGATGCCGCCGAAACAAGATAAGACTAGTAGTGGCAAGTAAATTGACAAAATCGACGCCCACAACAAACTTGTGTTCTACTTGTGCATAGAAACTATGCATAGACCTAGCTCATCATGCCACTATTGGGGATCGTTGCAGAAATTAAAAAAATTCTTCGCATCACCAAGATCAATCTATGGAGTAACTAGCAATGACAGAGAGGGGAGTGCATCTTCATACCCTTGAAGATCGCGAGACAGAAGCGTTGCAAGAACGCGGATGAAGGAGTCGTACTCGAAGCGATTTAGATCGCGGTGGATTCCGATCTTAGCATTGGACAACGGCACCTCCGCGTTCAACACACGTGCAGCCCGGTGACGTCTCCTGCGCCTTGATCTAGCAAGGAGGAGGGAGAGGTTGAGGAAGATGGCTCCAACAGCAGCACGATGGCGTGGTGGTGATGGAGTGGCAGTTCTCTGGCAGGGCTTCGCCAAGCTTGCGCGGAGTAGGAGAGGTGTTGGGGAGGGGAGGGGCTGTGCCTTGGATGTGGTGCTGCAGCCCTCCCCTCACCCTTCTATTTATAGGGAGAAGGGGGAAGGGGGCTGGCCCCTCTAGATGAGATCTAGAGGGGGGCGGCCAAGGGGGAGGGGGCTTGCCCCCCAAGCAAGGGGGGGCGCCCCCCTTAGGGTTCCCCCCAACCCTAGGCGCATGGGCCCTAGGGGGTGGCGCCCAGCCCACTTAGGGGCTGTTCCCTTCCACCTACAGCCCATAAGGCCCTCCGGGACAGGTGGCCCCTCCCGGTGGACCCCCAGAACCCCTCCGGTGGTCCCGGTACAATACCGGTATACCCCCGAATATTTCCGGTGATCGTATGACGACTTCCCATATATAAATCTTCACCTCCGGGCCATTCCGGAACTCTTCGTGACGTCCGGAATCTCATCCGGGACTCCAAACAACATTCAGTAATCACATACAAATCTTCCTTGTAACCCTAGCGTCATCAAACCTTAAGTGTGTAGACCCTACGGGTTCGGGAATCACGCAGACATGACCGAGACAGCTCTCCGGCCAAAAACCAACAGTGGGATCATGATACCCATGTTGGCTCCCACATGTTCCATGATGATCTCATTGGATGAACCACGATGTCGAGGATTCAACTAATCCCATATACAATTCCCTTTGTCAATTGGTATGTTACTTGCCCGAGTTTCGATCGTCGATATCCCAATATCTCGTTCAATCTCGTTACCGGCAAGTCACTTTACTCGTTCCGTAATGCATGATCCCGTGACTAACCACTTAGTCAGATTGAGCTCATTATGATGATGCATTACCGAGTGGGCCCAGAGATACCTCTCCATGATACGGAGTGACAAATCCCAGTCTCGATTCCTGCCAACCCAACAGATACTCTCGGAGATACTTGCAGTGCACCTTTATAGTCACCCAGTTACGTTGTGACGTTTGGTACACCCAAAGCAGTCCTACGGTATCCGGGAGTTACACAATCTCATGGTCTAAGGAACTGATACTTGACATTAGAAAAGCTTTAGCAAACGAACTACACGATCTTGTGCTATGCTTAGGATTGGGTCTTGTCCATCACATCATTCTCCTAATGAAGTGATCCCATTATCAATGACATCCAATGTCCATAGTCAGGAAACCATGACCATCTGTTGATCAACGAGCTAGTCAACTAGAGGCTCACTAGGGACATGTTGTGGTCTATGTATTCACACATGTATCATGGTTTGTGGTCAATACAATTACAACATGAATAGTAGACAATTATCATGAACAAGGAAATATAATAATAATAATTTTATTATTGCCTCTAGGGAATATTTCCAACAGTTGACACGTCTGAGGTCGAGGCCCTCAAGAGCGCGCTGGCTGAGGCCAAGAAGGAGGCGGACGAGGAACGAACCGCCCGCCGAAAACATGAAGTGAGGTTGGATGAAGTCCAATAAGAGCTCATGGAAGCTATAAGCCATTGTGAGTCCTTGGAGCGCTAGGTGTCGGATCAGGACTCGGAACTTGCTATGACGCTCCAAAGTGCGAAGGAGGCCCGGATTGATGCCCAAGGCGCCTATCGGAGATCTGAGAGGCCAAGCAGATCACGGTGGGTAAGGCCTTTAATATGAAGAGCAAAATTGAAAGGAGAAAGTACACCTTACTAAGACACATTTGGAGTTCTCCAGGAGCGTTTGCGAATCTACCCCGAAGTATTGCTGATGCTGCAGATTTCTTCCGAGCCAAAGAGGGGAGCTCAACAGAGAAGCTGTCCTGGTCGCAGTACCTTGCGCCAGAGCATCCTGTGCCCCTCAGTGATCAGCTAAAAAAGCTGACCGAGCTACATAGGGTGGCCGAACTGGCCATGAAGGCTGTTATAGTCCATCTTTGGCCAGCCGAACCCATACCCAGTAGCTACTTTGGGCTTGTAAAGCGACTAGTCGATGCTTGCCCACGGCTACACGCTATAAAGCGGTCAGTCTATATCGAAGGTGCCCCAATGGCCTTCGCCCGTGTCATTGTGCAGTGCGAGAAGATGAATGCCACCCATCTGGCAACCGAGGGACCGCTCGCAAGCAAGGAGCGCCGTACGCCGGAGTGGTATTTCAACGACGTCCTTGAAGGATCCCGCATTGTAGAGGGCCAGTGTTTGCAGGACATCATTTTTGAATGAATGTATATGTGCTGCCCGGACTTTGTACTTATGAAAACAAGTCATTTGTATAATATTTTTCTTGTTTCATCTAAAATTATTTTCCCCCCATTGCGGCCATTTATTGAATCTGAGATTTGGCCAGTCGTCGGCTTCAGCCCCTCGCGTAGGTAGTACGGGGGTGTTCGGAACAACACAACAACACACTTAACCCAATGACTTGGTCCTTGAAGGAGGTGTTAGTGCGGCGAACCGGGCAATCAGACTATGTGGCTTTATCACTCTCACTTAGCCCTAGGAGTTTGACAATAAGATTGTAGGCGCAAACCCTGGTATTTCTCGGCTATCCGAATTTTGGTTGCTATAGACACCTGACCATGTAAAAATCAGTCCTTGTGACGCGGAAAAAATCGCAAGAGGTTTATACTGAGTCACCGAATAGCTGACCAGTTCTCGCCGCATCATGACAGTCAGTTTTCGGCTTTCTCTCTGAGGTGTTTATCCGGCTAACTAGAAACACAAGCGCAGTAGTTCTCCCTTTACTTCCTTAGCTGAACAATCGGAACGTAAGGTAGTAACCACAGGAGCCGAGCAACCCAACTATTGACCCAAGACATGATTCGGAGCCGATGCATATAACGCTAGATTCGGGATGCCGAATTGTACTGTAGAAGTGTTCGGACTTATGTTATTTTTAAGAAATGTACGTGGATGAATGGATCCCCTGACGATCTAGGTCGTGCCGAGGTGTACATGTCAATCAGATGAAAGAGAAGAGGGAATACAAATTAGGAAATAAGCCGGTACCGAATAGTTTAAGCGAAAAACTGTTTCCATTATTGTCTGATTCATACGTCAAAACATATTTGTACAGATAATGCTATAAGAATCGAGGCTATTTTACATGTCGAGCGAAAGGGAAAGCTGTGTACAGGTGCTAAAGAGGGGAAGAGGTGATCTTTGAAGATCCTTTAGGTACTCTGTTGTACATCTGCGCTGCTTTTCGCCTTGGTGTGTGATCCTTTGAGAGGATTAATGAGTAGGTTTTCATAAGGGGCCAGGAAAAGGGCCCTTGGCACCACAAAAAGGTGATGTGGGTTGGTGGGAACCTGAAAAAAAACGAAGTTAAGAAAAGTGCAGATATGGGGGTCCAGGTATGGTTGAGCCATACTATGGACTTTATCCTTGATATGCCTCCATCGCCGCCCATGGTATCTTTAGTGCGTAGTTATGTGCACGCGGTACATACGCCGCAGTTTAGTTGGGGCTAAGACAGAGGCCGAATTGCTAATCAAGCTCCTGACGAGCTGGACTATCATTCTGCGGGGTAGTCCAGACTCATTTGCCAGGGTCCGGGGCTTGACTGCCGATGTGGAGTTTGGCTTGATAAGGCCAACCTGCACTTCCGTTGTGAGGGCCGTAGTGTGTTCCTCAGTACGGAAGGAGCGACCCATGTTTCCATGGACTGTTATAACACCGCGTGGTCCTGCCATCTTGAGTTTTAGATAAGCATAGTGCGGGACCGCATTGAAGCGGGCAAACAGAGTTCGTCCGAGAAGTGCATGATAGCCACTGCGGAAAGGGACGATGGCGAAGATCAAGTCTTCGCTTCAGAAATTGTCCGGCAAACCGAAGACGACCTCCAATGTGATTAAGCTCGTGCAACGGGCCTCTACACCAGGTATTACTCCTTTAAAGGTAGTTTTGGTGGGCTTTATTCTTGACGGGTCAATACCCATTTTCCGGACTATGTCCTGATAGAGCAGGTTAAGACTGTTGCCGCCGTCCATGAGGACTCTCGTGAGGTGGAATCCATCGTTAATCGGGTCCAGGACCAACACGGCTAAACCTCCATGACGGATACTGGTCGGATGGTCTATGCAATCGAAAGTGATCGGGCATACTGACCATGTGTTGGATTTTGGGGCGACTGGCTCTATCGCATAGATGTCCCTTAATGTGCGCTTGCGCTCCCTCTTGGGGATGTGAGTAACGTATATCATGTTCACCGTCTTGACCTCGGGGGGAAATTTCTTCTGTCCCCCTGTGTTCGATGGGCGAGGCTCCTCGTCGTCATCCTCACTGGGCGACCCTTTCCCCGTGTGTTCAGTGTTTAACTTAGCAGCCTGTTAAGACCCAACAACTTCTATTGGTATGGTTGGCAGGCTTGTCAGGGGTGTCGTGAATCTGGCAAGGTCGATCGAGTATTCGGTCTAGGCTAGATGAACCGTCTTTGTTTCTTTTGAATGGCCTCTTCCACTGACCGGGTTTGGAGCCACTGAATCCCGCGTTGACCGCCATGTCTTCGGTATTGTCATTGTTGCTTCGACGCTTGTTTTTTTACGTCGGGGCGTGCCGTTTCTGTTCCTGGCTTCGGAAGTGCCAGGATCGCTGGTACTGTTGTTGCTATGGGAAAGCCAGCTATCTTCACCTGCGCAAAAGCGGGTCATGAGTGATGTGAGGGCTTCCATGGATTTCGGCTTTTCTTGGCCGAGGTGTCGGGTAAGCCATTCGCCGCGGATGCTGTGTTTAAAGGCTGCTAGAGCTTCGGCGTCCGGACAATCAACAATTTGGTTCTTTTTAATTAGGAACCTGAAAGTGCAACTATCCCTAGGTGGTTTTGGTAATTCATAACAACATATAGCTCATTGAGCTAATGCTATTCCAAGACTATTATTTCAGGAAAGCTCAATGAATGGCATGGCATGGATGATGAAAGTGGATCCCTCAAAATACTAAGGACAAAGGATTGGCTCAAGCTCAAAAGCTCAAGACTCTTCATTTTACATTTTAGTGATCCAAGATCACATTGAGTCTATAGGAAAAGCCAATACTATCAAGAAGGGATCAGGTGTTGCTTAATGAGCCTCTTGCTTCATGTGCTTAGTGATATGCTCCAAAACCCTCAACTACTTTCCCACATCCACAAATAACCTAAACCTAAAGCCAAAATCGGTCACACTGATTTTTTGTATCTGGCGCCACCGATTCCAAAAGTCATAGCCACTGCCACAAACGCTAAGCAAATCGGTCTTACCGATAAGGATCTCGGTCTCACCGAGATGGGGTTGCAATCTCTCTGTATCCCTTCATAATGTTTCGGTCTAACCGAAGTGAGCGATCGGTCCCACCGAGATTGCAATGTAAACTCTCTGTTTCCTTTTTGTAACATTTCGGTCTCACCGAAAAGGGCAAATCGGTCCCACCGAGTTTACCTGACCAACTCTCTGGAAAGCTTATTACCAAATCGGTCTCACCGAGTTTGTGTAATCGGTCTCACCGAGATTACGTTATGCCCTAACCCTAACCGAATCGGCCTCACCGAGATGCATGTCAGTCCCACCAAAAATCACTAACGGTCACTAGGTTTACTAAATCGGTCCGACCGAGTTTAACGATTCGGTCCCATCGAGTTTGGTAAATTGTGTGTAACGGTTAGATTTTGTGTGGAGGCTATATATACCCCTCCACCTCCTCTTCATTCGTGGAGAGAGCCATCAGAATGAACCTACACTTCCAACTTACCATTTCTGAGAGAGAACCACCTACTCATGTGTTGAGGCCAAGATATTCCATTCCTACCATATGAATCTTGATCTCTAGCCTTCCCCAAGTTGCTTTCCACTCAAATCTTCTTTCCACCAGATCCAAAACCTATGAGAGAGAGTTGAGTGTTGGGGAGACTATCATTTGAAGCACAAGAGCAAGGAGTTCATCATCAACACACCATTTGTTACTTCTTGGAGAGTGGTGTCTCCTAGATTGGCTAGGTGTCACTTGGGAGCCTCCGACAAGATTGCGGAGTTGAACCAAGGAGTTTGTAAGGGCAAGGAGATCGCCTACTTCGTGAAGATCTACCGCTAGTGAGGCAAGTCCTTCGTGGGCGAAGGCCATGGTGGGATAGACAAGGTTGCTTCTTCGTGGACCCTTAGTGGGTGGAGCCCTCCGTGGACTCGCGCAGCCGTTACCCTTCGTGGGTTGAAGTCTCCATCAACGTGGATGTACGATAGCACCACCTATTGGAACCACGCCAAAAACATATGTGTCTCCAATTGCGTTTGAATCCTCCAAACCCTTCCCTTTACTTTCTTGCAAGTTGCATGCTTTAATTTCCGCTGCCTATACACTCTTTGCATGCTTGCTTGAATTGTGTGATGATTGCTTGACTTGTCCTAAAATGGCTAAAATCTGCCAAACTCTAAAATTGGGAAAGGTTAAGTTTTTATTGGTCAAGTAGTCTAATCACCCCCCCTCTAGACATACTTCATGGTCCTACAAGTGGTATCAGAGCATTGGTCTCCATTTTCTTTGATTTCCATAGCTTTTGGTGGTCATAACCTTGGTTTCACAACCTAGGAGAGTATGGCGTCTAGCGAGGGAAATTATCACCGTAGAGGTCCTTACTTTGATGGTACTAATTTTGCTAGTTGGAAGCATAAGATGAAAATGCATATTCTTGGACATAACCCCGCCGTTTGGGCAATTATTTGTATTGGCTTGCAAGGTGAATTCTTCGATGGGAGAGAACCGAACCGTGAAGCTAATGCGGAAGAATTGAAGATGCTGCAATACAACGCTCAAGCATGTGACATCATCTTCAATGGATTGTGCCCCGAAGAATTCAACAAAATCAGCCGTCTTGAGAATGCAAAGGAAATTTGGGATACTTTGATTGATATGCATGAAGGTACCGAGTCCGTCAAGGAATCCAAGTTGGATGTGCTCCAAAGTCAGCTTGACAAGTTCAAAATGAAGGATGGTGAAGGTGTTGCTGAAATGTACTCTAGGCTTGCTCTTATCACAAATGAGATTGCCGGCTTAGGGAGTGAAGAGATGACCGAAAAATTCATCATCAAGAAAATCCTAAGAGCATTGGATGGAAAGTATGATACCATGTGCACATTGATCCAAATGATGCCAAACTACAAAGATCTCAAGCTAACGGAAGTCATTGGAAGGTTGCTCATGAGATGTCACTCAAGGATAAGGAGGAACTTCACAACAAGTCAAGTCGTGCTTACAAAGCCTCAAGTGAAGCCCCAACATCATCAAGTGAGAAACCAACCTTCAATGAAGAATTGAGCTTAATGGTGAAGAACTTCAACAAATTCTACAAAAGTAGAAGCAAAGAAAGAAGCTCCAAGTCAAGGTCTTACAATGACAAGAGATCTTCTAGTCGAGAGCGCAATTGCTACAATGTGGGAGACCCGGACACTACTCCAATGAGTGTACGGCACCCTACAAAAGAAGAGAAGATTCTCCAAGAAGAAGGAGCAAAAGAGAAGAATCACCACCAAGAGAGAGGAGGATTAGATATGATCGTTATGAACGAAGACCCTCACGGAGAAGTAAGGATTCGGAAAGAAAGGACAAGTCATCAAGGAGCTACACAAAACGAAGACATCAAGCTCATGTTGGTGAATGGGTTTCCGGCTCCGACTCCGACAATCACTCCGAGAGAAGCTATCACTCCGACTCCGAATATACTCAAGATGAAGGTGTTGCCGGTCTAGCACTTGTGTCAACCAACTCCTATGACATATTTAACTCACCAAATGAAGGTGTTGGAAGATGCTTCATGGCCAAAGGTCCAAAGGTAACACATCCCGAGTATGTTGATTTTAATAGTGATGAAGATGACTTGCTTGTGGATGATGATTTACTTGTTGACAACTCTAGTGATGAATACTATGATGAAACGTCCATTAATCATGCTAATCAAACGAATGACAATGATAAGGAGAAAATTGAGCTTCTAACTAAAGAACTAAACACTCTTAAGTTGGCTCATGAAACTATCTTCGAACATCATCGAGAACTTTTAAGGGCTCATGAGAAGTTATGCTTTGAAAAGCTCAATCTTGAGCAAGAGCATCAGTTCTTAAAGGCAATCAATGATGATCTCCGCAAGAAAAGTTCTTCTTACATTGCCAAGAGTTTACTCTTATCTACTTACATGCCTCAAGTCAAGTCTAGTAACAAGTACAAGAAAGATACTTCCTCTAGTAGTAACACTAATAATGTCAAATCCAATGTTGTTGCTTCTAGTAGTTCTCTTGATTCCACTAATGATTCTCTTAGCCAAGTTACACCTGAGCAAGAAAATAGTTTATTGAAGGGAATTATAGAGAAAGGTGTTTACAAGAGCCTTGCCGCGAGTAATCAATTCGAGGAAATTGTACGCAAGTAAGGAAGGCACCGTAAGAATCAAGGTGTTGGTTTTGAACGAAAGTTCAACGCCAATGGAGTTGAGTGGGAAGAAGATCAATACCCCAAGACAAAGTTTGTTCCTCAACAAGAGAAGTATGATCCTACTTCCTTCAAGGGGACACAAGCTCAAGATGATCTTCCACCACAAGACCACAAGAATAAAGGCAAGGACAAGCTTCAAGAAGAGATTGATGCATTTGAAGAAGCACCTAAAGCCTCGTTCAGTTGGGTCCCCAAGACTACGTCAAGTTCTACTTCATCAAGTACAACTACAACTCCAAGGATTCCCATCAAGATGATGTGTATCCCGAAGAAGAAGAACTAGAGAGTTCTTGAGGGTGACTCCGCCAACATTCTTCACTCATATCATTTTGGCTAGAACAAGTGCAATCAACTTTCACATCTTGCACTAGTTCAAGGAGTCACAAACCCTCATGTTGGTAAGGCAAGGGACAAGGTAACCTAATGTTTTCATGGACATCATCTTGTGTGTGCATCACTCTATGTCTATGGATATTCTTGTTTGTTCCTTGTGGGACTAACCCATGTAGGCAAGTTGAAAGTGCAACTCACTCCAAAGGATTGCTCCAAATGATCTACATCAACATTGAGCATCTACATCTTCAACACCTACATGAAGTCATCATCGACAAAACCCAAGGTTAGTTCATCCCTCTAAGGGGGGATCTCACATCTAGGGGGAGCTTAACTCTAAGAATTGAGTCAAAGCAACTCTAATGGTGTGAACACATTAATGCATTATGTAAAAGTGGTAACCCCACTTGAGCTTAAACGATGAATATGACCTATGATCAAATGTTCTCATTTGACTCCTAAGTCAATATACTCATATATAGATGACCTAGTCATCGCCAATTGCTTGATAGATGCTAAAATTGGTTGTGCATGCTTTGCCACATATTTCAATTGCCATCTTATTGTGTGAGCATGTTGGTGCATATTTTACTCATTCAAGGACATCCACTTGTTGTTTTGTTTGTTTGGATTCTTTTCTTTGTGCCAAGTGGATGGACAAGAATGCCTAAGAACCTCCTTTAGCTATCTATGCTTTTCTCGTCTCAAACTCTATTCATGCTACATCACAAAATTTGATCAAGTCAGATTCGAACCACTCTGTGTGAGGAGCACTCGGAGTCCCCGATTCGTCATAGACTTAAACTTCCAAAACCTCTTAGTGATTCTCGGTCTGACCGATCCTTCCATTTTGGTCCTACCGAGATCATCAAGTTGATCTGAGTTTTCAATCTCGGTGCAACCCATTTGAACTTTTCGGTCTCACCGATTTGCTGTAACTGAACACAGTTATGCATCTCGGTGCCACCGAGTTGTTCCACTCGGTCACACCGACAGGGTCGAGCTATATATATATAGCCACGGGCAAAATTTTGGAAATTTCTCCGAAACCCTTCGCCCGCGCAACATCTTGCTCTGCCATCATGGTCTCTGGATCGTCTCCTCGTCACCAGCAGCCTCCTGTCGCTCGTCTCTGCCACCGTCAACGGATTTCGTCCCCGCCGTTGCCGCCGTAGCAAGTCCACCGCCAAGTTAGGGTATGGACTTAATCTTTGTGCTATCCACGTCTGATTCTTGGCACATTGTTTTCATATTGATTCTTGCCACGATTGAAACTCTTCTATCCAGCCAAAGTAGTTCATAGATTAGATGTGATTCAAATTTTTAGGGTTAGGTTTCCGCCGAAACCATATCGGACCCACCGAGTTGAAAAACTCGGTCTCACCGATTTGGCTTATGCCGTTGCACTAGTGACTCTCGGTCTGACCGAGAATTACTAATCGGTGCAACAGATTTGAGGATTCTGTGAAACCCTAGTAGTCTTGGTACCACCAAACTGAAACTCGGTCTAACCGAGATCATCAGTTTAGGTTCCAAAACTGCTTCGGTATCACCGAGTTTGAAAAACGATGGATCTGAAATGCTTTCTGTGGAAAACTAAGACTGAACTTTTGAGTCATTCTTTTGCAAAAACCTCTGCATTTTGTGATGCTCATCTTTTCTATCTCATCTATAACTCTTCACAGGGTCAGCAGTCAGCTTTTCTAGTATGTCTGATCAAAGTGAAAGCCAGAACAGGTCAGAAGAGCAGATGGACTTGAGTGAGGGCACTAGTCCCTCAACTTCAGATGAAGGGAGCAGAAGTACTCCTAGCAATTTTCCTAAGGCTGCAACTAGGCAAAGGAGGAAAATAACTTCAGATTCATAGGATGAAGATTACAAAGCTGAGGAAGATGAGGCTACTTCCAAGAAAGTGGTGCTCAAGAAGGAATATGGCTCAGCAAAGAATACAAAGCCAGGCATGAAGACCAAAAGGCATGCAGGAAGACAACCAATGTCCAAGGCCAGAGCATCAACTCAACTGCCTAAAAGGCCTGATCCCAAAGAGCCAGCTGCTGAAGGAAAGAACAGGAAGGAAAGGGTCAAGAAGACCATCGCCAAAATTGTTGGTCAACCTTCCATGATGGAAGAGGAAGAGCTTGCTGCACCAGCTCCAAAGGCAGCTAAGCTTATGGGAGATGCAATCAGATCAGGGGCTGCAACATCCAAGCCCAAGGAATCACCCAAAGCTGCCTCCAAGGCCAAGCAAGTTCCAAAGAGGAATACTAGGAGTATTCCAGCTGCTGAGAAGAACAAGGCCCCAGTGCCCAATGTTGCTGAAGATTCAGAAGAAGAAGGACAGGTTCTAAGAAAGCTCAAGCCCAAGATACCAGACCACAATGATGCCCATCCTGTGGCTGAGGACATGAGAATCAGGAAGGAATCAGGGCTGAGACTGTGGAGAATGGAAGATCCATATGCTTCAAGAAGAAGAACTGCTGTTGACTACATGTTCCACACAAAGGAACAGCAGGACTTCTATGAAACAATTCTGTTGGACAAGAAGCCCATAGTCTGTGACATGAGGTGGGTTGACTGGAAATTCATCAAGGAAAATGAACATCACTATCTGGAGTGCAAGACAACTTTGTTGCTTGTGGAGTTGCAGATTTTGTTGGACAGAAGTTCACCAACTGGAATGATGAGCTTATCATGCAGTACTACTCCACAGCACACTTTTACCCAGATGGAAGAATAGTTTGGATGTCTGAAGGTACAAGGTACCAGTCCACTATTGAAGAATGGGCAAGTCTGATCAATTCCCCCAAGGAGAATGAGGATGACCTAGACATTTATGCAAAGAAGAAGTTGGGTCACAATTCAATGGCTCACAAGTACAAGGAAATTCCAGACAAGGCATTAGAGACTCACAAGTTTGGATCAGTTCACTTTCTACTGTCAGGGTTGCCAACCATAAATTGGATTCTGAGGCACACTTTGTTGCCCAAGTCTGGTGACCATAACATGATCAGAGGGCATGCCATCAACATGTTGCATGTGTTTGATGTGCCACAGAAGATCAAAGTCATGAGCCTGATCGTTGAAACAATCAAGAGGACTGCACCAGATCAAAAGAGGAGCTGTGGATATGCACCTCAGATTCAAGAATTGATAAACTCAAAAATGGGCACAGGAAAATATCAGTTGGATAAAGAACACTTTCCACTTTATCCAGACTTTGAGGACAATGAGGTTGTCATGAATGAAGATGATCCACAATCAGTTCAAGCTCAAGAGAAGAAGGAGAAGGCAAAGAGGGAGAAGGCTACCAAGATGCCAACTCAAGAGGAGGCATCTGAATATTTCTTGAAAACCAAACAGGAGCAGCTGCATGATGACATGCAGGAGAGGAAGGGCAAGACTACCACCAATGTGTTTGCCAGAGTGCCCAGAGCCCAGAGGTCAGTTGCAGTGCCAGTGACAGACACTAGAGCAACAACTTCAGCACCAGCCACTGCCCCTACAGTTCCAGTGCAACCAGCTCCAGCACCAACTCCTCCAGCTCCATCCACTTCAACTGAAGCCTTCATTCAAGGAGCCATCTCTACACCACCACCAGAAGATCAAGCCTGAGAGTCGATCTAGCACTATGCATTTTCTATGAACTTTTTGGTAACTTGTTGCCAAAGGGGGAGAAAAATGTATAGATCATAGGCTTCGAGAGAGAGAGTGTGTTGATTTTGTTCTCTCTTGCTTTATTTGGTGGTTTTTCAGTCTTTTTTTGCTTTTGGTTGAGATACTATGCTTGTGAGACATTGATGATCATGTGTTTGATCATAAGCTACACTTATGCATGCTTGATATTATCCTATCTATCTTATGTGATCACTCACTATGCTTGGTGATGAATGCATGTATTCATTGTTTATTATTTTGAGTGCTCCACCAAGATGTATGTGACATGGAAGAGTAACCCATGAGCCTAATTCATTGTGCATTTGCAGTCCAAAGCAAATCTAAAACTATGCACAAATTTAGGGGGAGCTCTTGCTTATCACATACTTCTCAAAGCGACGATGTTATTTAAATTTTATTATCATTTGTCGAAGCTTTGATCTATATGTTGTCATCAATTACCAAAAAGGGGGAGATTGAAAGTGCAACTATCCCTAGGTGGTTTTTGTAATTCATAACAACATATAGCTCATTGAGCTAATGCTATTCCAAGACTATTATTTCAGGAAAGCTCAATGAATGGCATGGCATGGATGATGAAAGTGGATCCCTCAAAATACTAAGGACAAAGGATTGGCTCAAGCTCAAAAGCTCAAGACTCTTCATTTTACATTTTAGTGATCCAAGATCACATTGAGTCTATAGGAAAAGCCAATACTATCAAGAAGGGATGAGGTGTTGCTTAATGAGCCTCTTGCTTCATGTGCTTAGTGATATGCTCCAAAACCCTCAACTACTTTCCCA
The DNA here is from genome assembly GCF_002162155.2 of Triticum dicoccoides. Taxonomy (NCBI): domain Eukaryota; kingdom Viridiplantae; phylum Streptophyta; class Magnoliopsida; order Poales; family Poaceae; genus Triticum; species Triticum dicoccoides. Next base: position 605,076,539 of record NC_041391.1, on the reverse strand, counting down.
CATCCACAAATAACCTAAACCTAAAGCCAAAATCGGTCACACTGATTTTTTCTATCCGGCGCCACCGATTCCAAAAGTCATAGCCACTGCCACAAACCCTAAGCAAATCGGTCTTACCGATAAGGATCTCGGTCTCACCGAGATGGGGTTGCAATCTCTCTGTATCCCTTCATAACGTTTCGGTCTAACCGAAGTGAGCGATCGGTCCCACCGAGATTGCAATGTAAACTCTCTGTTTCCTTTTTGTAACATTTCGGTCTCACCGAAAAGAGCAAATCGGTCCCACCGATTTTACCTGACCAACTCTCTAGAAAGCTTATTACCAAATCGGTCTCACCGAGTTTGTGTAATCGGTCTCACCGAGATTACGTTATGCCCTAACCCTAACCGAATCGGCCTCACCGAGATGCATGTCAGTCCCACCGAAAATCACTAACGGTCACTAGGTTTACTAAATCGGTCCGACCGAGTTTAATGATTCGGTCCCACCGAGTTTGGTAAATTGTGTGTAATGGTTAGATTTTGTGTGGAGGCTATATATACCCCTCCACCTCCTCTTCATTCGTGGAGAGAGCCATCAGAACGAACCTACACTTCCAACTTACCATTTTTGAGAGAGAACCACCTACTCATGTGTTGAGGCCAAGATATTCCATTCCTACCATATGAATCTTGATCTCTAGCCTTCCCCAAGTTGCTTTCCACTCAAATCTTCTTTCCACCAGATCCAAAACCTATGAGAGAGAGTTGAGTGTTGGGGAGACTATCATTTGAAGCACAGGAGCAAGGAGTTCATCATCAACGCACCATTTGTTACTTCTTGGAGAGTGGTGTCTCCTAGATTGGCTAGGTGTCACTTGGGAGCCTCCGACAAGATTGTGGAGTTGAACCAAGGAGTTTGTAAGGGCAAGGAGATCGCCTACTTCGTGAAGATCTACCGCTAGTGAGCAAGTCCTTCGTGGGCGACGGCCATGGTGGGATAGACAAGGTTACTTCTTCATGGATCCTTCGTGGGTGGAGCCCTCCGTGGACTCGCGTAGCCGGTACCCTTCATTGGTTAAAGTCTCCATCAACGTGGATGTACGATAGCACCACCTATCGGAACCACGCCAAAAACATCCGTGTCTCCAATTGTGTTTGAATCCTCCAAACCCTTCCCTTTACTTTCTTGCAAGTTACATGCTTTAATTTCCGCTGCCTATACACTCTTTGCATGCTTGCTTGAATTGTGTGATGATTGCTTGACTTGTCCTAAAATAGCTAAAATCTTCCAAACTCTAAAATTGGGAAAAGGTTAAGTTTTTATTGGTCAAGTAGTCTAATCACCCCCCCTCTAGACATACTTCAAGGTCCTACAGAACCGGGTCCAGAATTTTCTGGCTGACTCTCTGGGCTGCTGGACTATGTGGCTGAGGTTATCGGCGTCCGGAGGTCGGATATAAGTGCCCTGGAAGTTATCTCTAAAGGCATCCTCCAGGTCTTCCCAGATTCCAATAGAGTTTTCTGGGAGGCTGTTTAACCAGTGCCGAGCTGGTCCCTTAAGTTTGAGTGGGAGGTATTTGATGGCATGCAGATCGTCACCGCGAGCCATGTGAATGTGGAGAAGAATATCTTCAATCCATACCGCGGGATCTGTTGTGCCATCGTATGATTCAATGTTCACGGGTTTAAATCCTTCTGGGAATTGGTGCTCCATTACCTCATCAGTGAAGCATAGGGGGTGTGCGGCGCCTCTGTATCGGGCAATGTCACGACTGTTGGGGAACGTTGCAGAAAACAAAAAATTTCCTACTCGTTTCACCAAGATCATCTAGGAGTTCATCTAGCAACGAGTGATTAGATGCATCTACATACCTTTGTAGATCGCGAGCGGAAGCGTTCAAAAGAATGGTGATGATGTAGTCGTACTCGGCGTGATCCAAATCACCGATGACCGGCGCCGAACGGACGGCACCTCCGCGTTCAACACACGTATGGAACAGCCACGTCTCCTCCTTCTTGATCCAGCAAGGGAGGGAGGAGAGGTTGAGGGAGATGGCACCAGCAGCAGCACGACGGCGTGGTGTTGATGGAGCTGCAGTACTCCGGCAGAGCTTCGCTAAGCACTATGGAGGTGGAGGAGGTGTTGGGGAGGGAGAAGAAGGCAACCAAAGGCCAAGGCGTTCAGGTATGAAGTCCCTCCTCTCCCCCACTATATATAGGAGGGCCAAGGGGGGGGTGGCCGGCCCTAGGAGATCCAATCTCCTAGGGGGTGCGGCGGCCAAGGGGGTTTCCCTCCCCCCCAAGGCACCTAGGAGGTGCCTTCCCCTCCTAGGACTCTTTCCCCCTTAAACCCTAGGCGCATGGGCCTATGTGGGGCTGGTGCCCTTGGCCCATTAGGCCAAGGCGCACCCCCTACAGACCATGTGGCCCCCCCGGGACAGGTGGACCCACCCGGTGGACCCCCGGGACCCTTCCGGTGGTCCCGGTACAATACCGATAACCCCGAAACTTGTCCCGATGCCCGAAACAGGACTTCCCATATATAAATCTTTACCTCCGGACCATTCCGGAACTCCTCGTGACGTCCGGGATCTCATCCGGGACTCCGAACAACATTCGGGTTACTGCATATACATATCCCTACAACCCTAGCGTAACTGAACCTTAAGTGTGTAGACCCTACGGGTTCGGGAGACAAGCAGACATGACCGAGACGACTCTCCGGTCAATAACCAACAGCGGGATCTGGATACCCATGTTGGCTCCCACATGCTCCACGATGATCTCATCGGATGAACCACGATGTCAAGGATTCTATCAACCCCGTACACTATTCCCTTTGTCTATCGATATGTTACTTGCCCGAGATTCGATCGTCGGTATCCCAATACCTCGTTCAATCTCGTTACCGGCAAGTCACTTTACTCATACCGTAATACATGATCCCGTGACCAGACACTTGGTCACTCTGAGCTCATTATGATGATGCATTACCGAGTGGGCCCAGTGATACCTCTCCGTCATACGGAGTGACAAATCCCAGTCTTGATCCATGTCACCCAACAGACACTTTCGGAGATACCCGTAGTCTACCTTTATAGTCACCCAGTTACGTTGTGACGTTTGGCATACCCAAAGCACTCCTACGGTATCCGGGAGTTACACGATCTCATGGTCTAAGGAAAAGATACTTGACATTGGAAAACTCTAGCAAACGAACTATACGATCTTGTGCTATGTTTAGGATTGGGTCTTGTCCATCACATCATTCTCCCAATGATGTGATCTCGTTATCAATGACATCCAGTGTCCATAGTCAGGAAACCATGACTATCTGTTGATCAACGAGCTAGTCAACTAGAGGCTCACTAGGGACATGTTGGTGTCTGTTATTCACACATGTATTACGATTTCCGGATAACACAATTATAGCATGAATAAAGACAATTATCATGAACAAGGAAATATAATAATAATGCTTTTATTATTGCCTCTAGGGCATATTTCCAACAGTCTCCCACTTGCACTAGAGTCAATAATCTAGTTACATTGTGATGAATCGAACACCCATGGAATTCTGGTGTTGATCATGTTTTGCTCTAGGGAGAGGTTTAGTATACGGATCTGCTATATTCAGGTCCGTATGTACTTTACAAATCTCTATGTCTCCATCTTGAACATTTTCACGAATGGAGTTGAAGCGACGCTTGATGTGCCTTGTCTTCTTGTGAAACCTGGGCTCCTTGGCAAGTGCAATAGCTCCAGTGTTGTCACAGAAGAGCTTGATCGGCCCCGACGCATTGGGTATGACTCCTAGGTCGGTGATGAACTCCTTCACCCATATTGCTTCATGTGCTGCCTCCGAGGCTGCCATGTACTCCGCTTCACATGTAGATCCCGCCACGACGCTTTGCTTGCAACTGCACCAGCTTACTGCCCCACCATTCAAAATATACACGTATCCGGTTTGTGACTTAGAGTCATCCAGATCTGTGTCGAAGCTAGCGTCGACGTAACCCTTTACGACGAGCTCTTCGTCACCTCCATAAACGAGAAACATTTCCTTAGTCCTTTTCAGGTACTTCAGGATATTCTTGACCGCTGTCCAGTGTTCCTTGCCGGGATTACTTTGGTACCTTCCTACCAAACTTACGGCAAGGTTTACATCAGGTCTGGTACACAGCATGGCATACATAATAGAACCTATGGCTGAGGCATAGGGGATGACGCTCATCTCTTCTATATCTTCTGCCGTGGTCGGACATTGAGCTGAGCTCAATTTCACACCTTGTAACACAGGTAAGAACCCCTTCTTGGATTGATCCATATTGAACTTCTTCAATATCTTATCAAGGTATGTGCTTTGTGAAAGACCTATGAGGCGTCTCGATCTATCTCTATAGATTTTGATGCCTAATATATAAGCAGCTTCTCCAAGGTCCTTCATTGAAAAACTTTTATTCAAGTAGGCCTTGATGCTGTCCAAGAGTTCTATATCATTTCCCATCAACAGTATGTCATCTACATATAATATGAGAAATGCTACAGAGCTCCCACTCACTTTCTTGTAAACGCAGGCTTCTCCATAAGTCTGTGTAAACCCAAACGCTTTGATCATCTCATCAAAGCGAATGTTCCAACTCTGAGATGCTTGCACCAGCCCATAAATCGAGCGTTGGAGCTTGCACACTTTGTCAGCATTCTTAGGATCGACAAAACCTTCCGGCTGCATCATATACAATTCTTCCTTAAGGAAACCATTAAGGAATGCCGTTTTGACGTCCATTTGCCATATTTCGTAATCATAGAATGCGGCAATTGCTAACATGATTCGGACGGACTTCAGCTTCGCTACCGGTGAGAAAGTCTCATCGTAGTCAACCCCTTGAACTTGTCGATAACCCTTAGCGACAAGCCGAGCTTTATAGATGGTCACATTACCATCCGCGTCTGTCTTCCTCTTAAAGATCCATTTATTTTCTATGGCTCGCCGCTCAACGGGCAAGTCAGTCAAATTCCATACTTTGTTTTCATACATGGATCCTATCTCGGATTTCATGGCTTCTAGCCATTTGTCGGAATCCGGGCCCGCCATCGCTTCTTCATAGTTCGAAGGTTCACCATTGTCTAACAGCATGATTTCCAAGACAGGGTTGCCGTACCACTCTGGTGCGGAACGTGTCCTTGTGGACCTTCGAATTTCAGTAGGGGCTTGATCAGAAGTATCTTGATCATTAACTTCCTCTCTAGTCGGTGTAGGCACCTCAGGAACATTTTCTTGAGTTGCGCCATTTTCCGGTTCAAGAGGTAATACTTCATCAATCTCTACTTTCCTCCCACTTACTTCTTTCGAGAGAAACTCTTTCTCCAGAAAGGACCCATTCTTGGCAACAAAGATCTTGCCTTCGGATCTGAGGTAGAAGGTGTACCCAATAGTTTCTTTTGAGTATCCTATGAGGACGCATTTTTTCGACTTGGGTTTGAGCTTTTCAGGTTGAAGTTTCTTGACATAAGCATCGCATCCCCAAACTTTTAGAAACGACAGCTTAGGTTTCTTTCCAAACCATAATTCATACGGTGTCGTCTCAACGGATTTCGACGGAGCCCTATTTAAAGTGAATGCGGCAGTCTCTAAAGCATAGCCCCAAAAAGAAAGCGGTAAATCGGTAAGAGACATCATAGATCGCACCATATCTAACAAAGTGCGATTACGACGTTCGGACACACCATTTCGCTGAGGTGTTCCAGGCGGCGTGAGTTGTGAAACTATTCCACATTTTCTTAAGTGTGTCCCAAACTCGTGACTCAAGTATTCTCCTCCACGATCTGATCGTAGAAACTTGATTTTCCTGTCACATTGATTTTCAACCTCACTCTGAAATTCCTTGAACTTTTCAAAGGTTTCAGACTTGTGTTTCATTAAGTAGATATACCCATACCTACTTAAATCATCAGTGAGAGTGAGAACATAACGATAGCCACCGCGAGCCTCAACACTCATCGGATCGCACACATCAGTATGTATGATTTCCAATAAGTCGGTTGCTCGCTCCATTGTTCCTGAGAACGGAGTCTTGGTCATTTTACCCATAAGGCATGGTTCGCACGTGTCAAATGATTCATAATCAAGAGACTCTAAAAGTCCATCTGCATGGAGCTTCTTCATGCGTTTGATACCTATGTGACCAAGGCGGCAGTGCCACAAGTATGTGGGACTATCATTATCAACCTTACTTCTTTTGGTACTCACATTATGAACATGTGTAGCATCACGTTCGAGATTCATAAAGAATAAACCATTCACCATAGGAGCATGACCATAAAACATATCTCTCATAAAAATGGAACAACCATTATTCTCAGATTTAAAAGAGTAGCCATCTCGAATTAAACGAGATCCCGATACAATGTTCATGCTCAAAGCTGGCACTAAATAACAATTATTAAGGTTTAAAACTAATCCCGAAGGGAGATGCAGAGGCAGCGTGCCGACGGCGATCACATTGACCTTGGAACCATTCCCGACGCGCATCGTCACCTCGTCCTTTGCCAGTTTCCGCTTATTCCGCAGCCCCTGCTTTGAGTTACAAATGTGAGCAACTGCACCGGTATCAAATACCCAGGAGCCACTACGGGCACTAGTAAGGTACACATCAATTACATGTATATCACATATACCTTTTGTTTTGCCGGCCTTCTTATCCGCTAAGTACTTAGGGCAGTTCCGCTTCCAGTGACCGCTTCCCTTGCAATAAAAGCACTCAGTCTCGGGCTTGGGTCCATTCTTTGGCTTCTTCCCGGCAGCTTGCTTGCCGAGCGCGGCAACCTCCTTGCCGTCCTTCTTGAAGTTCTTTTTACCCTTGCCTTTCTTGAACTTAGTGGTTTTATTGACCATCAACACTTGATGTTCCTTCCTGACTTCTACCTCTGCTGATTTCAGCATAGCAAATACTTCAGGAATGGTCTTTTCCATCCCCTGCATATTGAAGTTCATCACAAAGCTCTTGTAGCTTGGTGGAAGCGACTGGAGGATTCTGTCAATGACCGCATCATCCGGGAGATTAACTCCCAGCTGAGTCAAGCGGTTATGCAACCCAGACATAGTGAGTATGTGCTCACTGACAGAACTGTTTTCCTCCATCTTACAGCTGAAGAATTTGTCGGAGACTTCATATCTCTCGACCCGGGCATGAGCTTGGAAAACCATTTTCAGCTCTTCGAACATCTCATATGCTCCATGTCTCTCAAAACGCTTCTGGAGCCCCGACTCTAGGCTGTAAAGCATGCCGCACTGAACGAGGGAGTAGTCATCGAAACGTGCCTGCCAAGCGTTCATAACATCTTGTTCTGCAGGGAGAACGGGTGCGTCACCAAGCGGTGCTTATAGGACATAATCTTTCTTGGCAGCTATGAGGATGATCCTCAGGTTCCGGACCCAGTCCGTATAGTTGCTGCCATCGTCTTTCAGCTTAGTTTTCTCTAGGAACGCGTTGAAGTTGAGGACTACGTTGGCCATTTGATCTACAAGACATATTGCAAAGATTTTAGACTAAGTTCATGATAATTAAGTTCAACTAATCAAATTATTAGTGAACTCCCACTTAGATTAGACATCCCTCTAGTCATCTAAGTATTACATGATCCGAGTTAAACTAGACCGTGTCCGATCATCACGTGAGACGGACTAGTCAACATCGGTGAACATCTTCATGTTGATCGTATCTTCTATACGACTCATGCTCGACCTTTCGGTATTCTGTGTTCCGAGGCCATGTCTGTACATGCTAGGCTCGTCAAGTCAACCTAAGTGTTTGCATGTGTAAATCTGTCTTACACCCATTGTATGTGAACGTCTGAATAAAACACCCGATCATCACGTGGTGTTTTGAAACAGCGAACTGTCGCAACCGTGCACAGTTAGGAGGAACACTTCTTGAATTTATTGTGAGGGATCATCTTATTTACTACCGTCGTTCTAAGTAAACAAGATGCAAAACATGATAAACATCACATGCAATCAAATAATAAACGTGACATGATATGGCCAATAGCACATAGCTCCTTTGATCTCCATCTTGGGGGCTCCATGATCATCTTGTCACCGGCTTGACACCATGATCTCCATCATCATGATCTCCATCATCGTGTCTCCATGAAGTTGCTCGCCAACTATTACTTCTACTACTATGGCTAACGTGTTTAGCAATAAAGTAAAGTAATTTACATGGCGTTTCTTGATGACACGCAGGTCATATAAAAGAATAAAGACAACTCCTATGGCTCCTGCCGGTTGTCATACTCATCGACATGCAAGTCGTGATTCCTATTACAATAGCATGAACATCTCATACATCACATATAGATCATTCATCATTCATCACAACTTTGGCCATATCATATCACAAACCACTTGCTACAAAAACAAGTTAGACGTCCTCTAATTGTTGTTGCAAGTTTTACGTGGCTGAATTAGGGTTCTAGCAAGAACGTTTTCTTACCTACGTTAAAGCCACAACGTGATTTGTCAACTTCTATTTACCCTTCATAAGGACCCTGTTCATGGATTCCGCTCCAACTAAAGTAGGAGAGACAGACACCCGCCAGCCACCTTATGCAACTAGTGCATGTTAGTCGGTGGAACCGGTCTCACGTAAGCGTACGTGTAAGGTTGGTCCGGGCCGCTTCATCCCACAATACCGCTGAAGCAAGAAAGGACTAGTAACGGCAAGAAAGTTGACAAATCTACGCCCACAACAAATTGTGTTCTACTCGCGCAAGAAGAACTACGCATAGACCTAGCTCATGATGCCACTGTTGGGGAACGTTGCAGAAAACAAAAATTTTCCTACTCGTTTCACCAAGATCATCTAGGAGTTCATCTAGCAACGAGTGATTAGATGCATCTACATACCTTTGTAGATCGCGAGCGGAAGCGTTCAAAAGAACGGTGATGATGTAGTCGTACTCGACGTGATCCAAATCACCGATGACCAGCGCCGAACGGACGACACCTCCGCGTTCAACACACGTACGGAACAGCCACGTCTCCTCCTTCTTGATCCAGCAAGGGAGGGAGGAGAGGTTGAGGGAGATGGCACCAGCAGCAGCACGACGGCGTGGTGTTGATGGAGCTGCAGTACTCCGGCAGAGCTTCGCTAAGCACTATGGAGGTGGAGGAGGTGTTGGGGAGGGAGAAGAAGGCAACCAAAGGCCAAGGCGTTCAGGTATGAAGTCCCTCCTCTCCCCCACTATATATAGGAGGGCCAAGGGGGGGGTGGCCGGCCCTAGGAGATCCAATCTCCTAGGGGGTGCGGCGGCCAAGGGGGTTTCCCTCCCCCCCAAGGCACCTAGGAGGTGCCTTCCCCTCCTAGGACTCTTTCCCCCTTAAACCCTAGGCGCATGGGCCTATGTGGGGCTGGTGCCCTTGGCCCATTAGGCCAAGGCGCACCCCCTACAGCCCATGTGGCCCCCCCGGGACAGGTGGACCCACCCGGTGGACCCCCGGGACCCTTCCGGTGGTCCCGGTACAATACCGATAACCCCGAAACTTGTCCCGATGCCCGAAACAGGACTTCCCATATATAAATCTTTACCTCCGGACCATTCCGGAACTCCTCGTGACGTCCGGGATCTCATCCGGGACTCCGAACAACATTCGGGTTACTGCATATACATATCCCTACAACCCTAGCGTAACTGAACCTTAAGTGTGTAGACCCTACGGGTTCGGGAGACAAGCAGACATGACCGAGACGACTCTCCGGTCAATAACCAACAGCGGGATCTGGATACCCATGTTGGCTCCCACATGCTCCACGATGATCTCATCGGATGAACCACGATGTTGAGGATTCTATCAACCCCGTACGCTATTCCCTTTGTCTATCGATATGTTACTTGCCCGAGATTCGATCGTCGGTATCCCAATACCTCGTTCAATCTCGTTACCGGCAAGTCACTTTACTCGTACCGTAATGCATGATCCCGTGACCAGACACTTGGTCACTCTGAGCTCATTATGATGATGCATTACCGAGTGGGCCCAGTGATACCTCTCCGTCATACGGAGTGACAAATCCCAGTCTTGATCCATGTCACCCAACAGACACTTTCGGAGATACCCGTAGTCTACCTTTATAGTCACCCAGTTACGTTGTGACGTTTGGCATACCCAAAGCACTCCTACGGTATCCGGGAGTTACACAATCTCATGGTCTAAGGAAAAGATACTTGACATTGGAAAACTCTAGCAAACGAACTATACGATCTTGTGCTATGTTTAGGATTGGGTCTTGTCCATCACATCATTCTCCCAATGATGTGATCTCGTTATCAATGACATCCAGTGTCCATAGTCAGGAAACCATGACTATCTGTTGATCAACGAGCTAGTCAACTAGAGGCTCACTAGGGACATGTTGATGTCTGTTATTCACACATGTATTACGATTTCCGGATAACACAATTATAGCATGAATAAAGACAATTATCATGAACAAGGAAATATAATAATAATGCTTTTATTATTGCCTCTAGGGCATATTTCCAACAACGACATAGTTCGGATGGATTCTGCATGCGGTTTTCAGCCCGGGTGAAAGTTGCGCTTGTCGCGCCAGGCCTGATGGTCGCCTTCTTGCGCTAGGGCACACCCCCTTGATCCATAGATTAAGCTGGTCTGATCAGCTCTATTAGCCAGGTCCTGTCATAGGTTGTAAGTGTATCATGCAGCTACTGTCTCTCTGCCTTCATGGCGGGGTGGTGCGGGCTGGTGTTTGGCTTGAGTTGCCGCTCTGTCCCGACCACGTGGTGGTTGGTCAGGTTCGTCGACAGTGTTACGCGTTGGCGGTATAGGCTCTGGGGCCTCATCATCGAACTGGGGTAGCAGCTTGCGCTTCGGCTAACTCTTAGTTGGGCATTCGAGGCCGTATTCCTCGGTTGCCAGGACATCAGTCCATCTGTCATTGAGCAGATCATGATCATCTTGAAGCTGCTGCTATCTTTTTTTCAGGCTTCTTGCAGTGGCTATTAGTTGGTGCTTAAAGCACTCTTGTTCGAGGGGTTCCTCTGGCACGGTGAATTCTTCGTTGTCGAGGCTCTCGCCCTCTTCGGAGATCGGTAAGTAGTTACTATCCTCCGAGCCCTCGTTCCCGATGGGATCGTCAGGGTTGACTTGCCTCTCCTCCCAATCATCATGCTCGGATTTTGGTTCGATAGGGGCTTCTTGGTATTCAGCGTTATCTGGAGTATTGTTGTCCCTGGTGCTGGTATTGCTGTCTTTTTCGCGACGCGATTTAGAGCGGCGCCACTGACGTCGACGCTTTGGTGGTGCCACGGGAGGCTTGTCCTCGACTGGATCCTTCCCACCTTCACCGTCAACCTCTTTGGGTGTGTCCACCATGTACACGTCATATGTGGAAGTAGTCGTCCAGCGGTAAACGACGGGTTCTAGCTTTGCTATTCTCCTGCATCGTCGTCCATGCCGTCGATGTCTTCGGAAGCTTAATCGAGCATGTCGGTTAAGTCCTTGACAGTGTCTATGAAGTGGGTGGTGGGTGGGACGTAAAATTCCCCGTTCTCAACCCCTAGTGTGGGCTGGGCATAGTTTGGCAGCGATTCTTCTGCAATTGTGAGAGATCGCATTAAGTCTAGGGCCTCATTTAAGAATGAGGTTTGGAAAGGGAAGAGAGAGTTCGTGGAGCAGGGGGGACAGAAGTTCCCTGGCCAAGCTCATATAACGCGGATCTCGCGAGTTCGGAGTTGGTGTTCGAAGGCGAGTCCAGCTCGATGAAGATAGAGGGAGCCTGACGTGACTCCAGTCCTACCGGTGATGCAATCCGCTCCGGTTCTCCGGTGCCACGCTCTATAGCCGCAGAGAGTCCGACGAGCGTTAAACTTCCATCTTCGGACCTGGTGGTGCGCTCCGGATCTTTACCAGAGCGGTGATTGGGGCCGCGAACCCTTGGAAGATCAAGTCTCTTCGGATGTCAGCGACATAGTTCAGATTTCCAAAACTGATCTGATGACCGGGGGCGTAGCTATCGATCTGCTCCAGATGGCCAATAGAGTTGGCACGCAGTGCGAAGCCGCCAAATATGAAAACGTGGCCGGGGAGAAAAGTCTCCCTCAAGGCGGTATTGTTGTAAATGATCGATGGGGCCATCGAGCCTTCTAGCAACGAGCACATGGGAACTCTCAATGAAAGCACCAATGTCGGTGTCAAAACCGGCAGATCTCGGGTAGGGGGTCCCAAACTGTGCGTCTGAGGATCGAAGGTAACAGGAGCCAGGGGACACGATGTTTACCCAGGTTTGGGCCCTCTTAATGGAGGTAATACCCTACTTCCTGCTTGATTGACTTTGATGTGTATAGGGGTTACAAGAGTTGATCTACCTTGAGATAATAATGGCTAAACCCTAGATGTCTAGCCTATATGATTATGATTGCCCCTAAGGACTAAACCCTCCGGTTTATATAGGCACCGGAGGGGACTAGGGTTGTACAAAGTCGGTTTACAGAGGAAGGAAACTACACATCCGGACACCAAGCTTGCCATCCACGCAAAGGAGAGTCCCATCCGGACACGGGAGAAGACCTTCTATCTCGTATCTTCATGGCCCACCAGTCCGGCCCACGTCACATAGGCCGGCTCCCCGAGGACCCCCTAGTCCAGGACTCCCTCTGTCCCCCCTTATCTTGCAGTGCGACGACTAAAGGCGAGGAGAAGTTGCAAAATCGTCAGCGCTAACCTCCTTAAACCCTAATTTCTCGTCACTTCCCAATCGGTTTGCATCAATCAATTACATTGTATTGCTACTAGCACCATATAGTTTTTTTTCCTTAGTGGAGAAGGGGAATGATTTTCATGAGAAAAAAGAAGTTTGTTTTTTTGAAAAGAGAAGGTAACCCATACTATTTTTTAGGCAATGTTTTTCTGGAGCCGTTTTTTGGAAATGATAAATCCCGAATGTTTGGGGATTTGATGGAAAATCGAACATTTTCGATTATAATTTTAGTGATGCGATGATGGCAAGTTTAGTTGACACACATGGCAATTTCCTTGCAAAATATGCAATGAACATGTATTTTTCATGCTTGCCAACAAAACTTGCCATCATCGCGTCACTAAAATGGCCATAAAAAATGTTCGATATGCTATGGTCAGAAAACGAATGTTGGGTTGCTATTTGTGTCTTTTTTAAGACAAAGTAATCTACACTAGTTTTTTTTTGGGAAACAAAGCTAGGCATTTACACAATGTTTACAAGGATTGCAATGGATCAAACGGCGATCCCAACCATATGTATCTCCAAAAGGAAGAGAGACACCTAGCGTAGCAATGCTATGAGCTTCAAAGTTAGAAGCATGAGATTCAAACAGAAATTACAAGATGTAAACACTTGAACAATTTCTGAAATCTCCTTGATGATGCCTCCGTAATTTCCCCAGCTCCTTGATGGATATAATTCACTATCTACTTATAGTGTGAAGCAATCTCAACGTGTTGCAGGTCTAAATCTTGTGCAAGTGCAAGAGCTTCCCTACAAGCAAGTGCTTCAAGCATCGTTGGGTCGACAAGACCTTCAGTGACTAGAGCCGATGAGCCACAATATAATCCGTCCCGATCAGGGCATATAGCAGTTGCGTTCCCACATTTTGCTCAGTAGACACTCCTGCATCTGCATTAATCTTGGTATGTCCTATATTCGGTGGCAACCAACGCCCCCTAACCTGCTGTTGTAACTCATTTGCTTTCATGCTTGGTTTTGGAGGGGCATTAAGTTGATCTACCTCCGAAATAAACTTGGTGACAAACATATGTGTTGCATAGGGGCAACACACAGCCGGACCGAGAAATGGGCCTCGAGCTGGAGCACAAACGCCTAGCTATTGTCTCAACCGATGCGCCCCGGTGGCGCGCCATTGCCGCCTACGCAGCATTACCAGGCTCCCACCAGCGCGAATGCTATTTATCGCATTAAGCAATTGCGCAGGGGATGTATCGCTGAAGGAGTCTGGTAATTGGGCCGGCCCATTCGCTGGCAGTCAATGAAGAAAAAAGGGCAGGAGAATGGAGAGCGCTCGGATTAGAACCCCGCTCTCCCCGATTCACAGGAGGTGCGACTAGCCAATGTGCCAAGCGCATGTTTGTGACAAATAAGAAGGGCGGTCTTTCTTAACTCGAAACAGGCCGGGTTTTTCACTAGTTATTCTCTGTTTTTATTTTTATTTTTTGCCTTTTCTACAGTTTTTGTTTTTCTTATTTTTGCTTTTGTTTTCACTCTACATTTTTTTATATGCCAAAAACATTTTTTAATAAGTGACCAAGATTTTTTTGTATGGATGTTCAACATTGTCCGAACGGTTTTTCAACATTTTTCAAAAACTTGTTCAACATTTTAATACTATGCAACATTTTCAAAAGCTTGTTCAACATTTTTCATATACTCGTTCAACAATTTCTAATACCTATTCAACATTTTTTAAATACTTGTTCGACATTTTCAATACTTAATTACTTATTCAACATTTCTCAAATGCTTGTTCAACATTTTCATATACCTATTCAACATTTTTTAATATCTATTCAACCTTTTCAAATTATTCAGCATTTTAAATACTAATTCAACATTTTCAAATACTTGTTCAACATTTTTCAAATTCTTGTTACATTTTTAATACTTATTCAACATTTTTTCAA